>NC_060126.1:20841295-21149711 GCF_021461395.2 Schistocerca americana | reverse complement strand
ATGATTTCTCTTACTTCTTCTATTAATGGCGGTTCGCCATCTGGGTTCGGTGAGGGTTCCTCTGTGTCCAGTTTGTCTGTTAGTGATTCTGCATTTAAGAGTTTACTGAAGTACATCGCTAGGAGGTTACAGTTGTTCTTGGTATTGGTCTCTAGTGTGCCATGTGGTCCTCTAAAGCAGAGGTTCGGTGCTTGCTATTTCATCATGTTTTCTCTGAACGTCCTGTAGAAATTCCTTGTTTTGTTCCTTGTGAAGTCTGCTTCCATCTCTTTTAGTTTCTGTTTCCGAAGTTTCATTTTTCTTCACGGATAATTTTACTTGTCTGTTTCTGTGTTTTGAGAAATTCTTGTCAGTTTTCTGGTATCTTCTTGCTATTGAACTTCTTCCACGTGATGATTAGTCTTTCGATTGCTAAGTCACATGTGTGGTTCCAGCAGCGGTGTTTCCTGTTTCGCAGTGCTACTGCTAATTTCGTAGCTTCCTAAAGCTTTCCTGATAGCTGTTCCCAGTTTTGCATAGTTCCTATATTAATTTTCTCCAGTACTTTGTCGTGGTTAAGTGTCAGATATTGTGGGTCTGGTCTAGTGATCTTTTCTGTTGTTTCCTCTTACGGATTAGGCGTGTCTTTATCTGTAGTAGGTGGTGATCCGACTCAAAGTAGCCCTTTCGTGTGTCGATGTTCTGCATTTCCCTAGGTGCTTCTCTTTGTTTTATGACGTGGTCGATCTGTAATTCTCTCTTGCCATTTGGGAGTTTCCGTATGGTTAATTTTTGAATGGGTTTCTTGAAGTTCGTTGACATGGGTCTCGCGTAATTCTATCAGGTGTCTCCCGTTTAGGTTTGTGTCGCGATGTGGTGTGTATCTTCCTGTAATGTGTCCGTATTTTTGTTCTTTTCCCAGTTTTGCGTTGAAGTCTCCTAGAATAATTTTAGTTTGGAGTTTATATTTTCTTGATTGTCTCCTCCATTATTGTCCAAAAGTCCTCAATGGCGTCAGGGTCCTTCCTGTTGTGGTCATTTTGACAGTGTTGATTCTTTTGTTAGGCGATGTGAAGTCCATTACTACGTCTGTGTACTGCTAATCCTGTGCCACAGAGCCTGAGGTTCTTCCTGTGTACCGATGGCTATGCTT
The DNA here is from genome assembly GCF_021461395.2 of Schistocerca americana. Classification (NCBI taxonomy): domain Eukaryota; kingdom Metazoa; phylum Arthropoda; class Insecta; order Orthoptera; family Acrididae; genus Schistocerca; species Schistocerca americana. Next base: position 21,148,579 of record NC_060126.1, on the reverse strand, counting down.
TGTATACTGTGTACTTCCCTGTGTTGAAATGGTCTTCATCTGGGAATCTTGTTTCTTGTAGTGCGGAAATTTTGATCTTGAACGTGTCTAAAGTATCTGTGAGCTGTTTCATCTTTCCTGTCTCGAGTAGTGTGTTCACGTTGAGTGTTGCGATGTAGAGTTTCTGTTTTCTCTTGAGAGAGTTTGAGAAGCTCCGATTCTTCCTGCGATGTCCGTGAGCCCCCGGAATCCGATGCTCACGACTTTTCCAGTGTATTGACTGGGTCTCAGGGTAGTGAGATTTTCCTCGTTGTTCCATCACGATGTTCAATGGTTGGATATGTGGATTGTTGCCGCCTCAGCCTGATTTTACAGATCATGAGGTTGGCTATGGCCGGCACTAACATGTGATACAGCCACTGTGGGAACCGACGCTACTGATTGTTTTGGTCCGCCCCGAGTATTTCATTTTCTCGGCACTCCCTATATCTAGGAGGCACTCCACTATCCGCCACCTGGGGAGGCGCCCAGTTGCGGGTCTATCGACCGCCCCGGGATATACCGATCGACCGGAACATTATGAACTTCTATTGATATAAACCGGTCCAGGCGATAGCAACGTCACTAGGCGAGGAATGACTGGTAGTCAGATACGCGCACAGTGCGTGTAGCATCAGTGAGCGTGCTGTCCCTGTGTGGAATGGGGAATGCGCGCCACGTATCTGCATTTGACCGAGGGCAGATTATGATAAGTCGGAGGTTCGGCACGAGCATTTGTGGCAAAACTGAGGTGAAACTACGTCCAGAAGTCGTGGGGTTGGGCGGCTACTGCTCATTACAGATGTCGGGCGTCGTTGTCTGGACAAACTGGTAAAACACGACAGCCGGCGAACTGTGGCGGAGCTAACATCAGATTTTAATGCTGAGCAGAGTACATGTGTGTCTGAAGACACAGAGCACTCCTAACGATGGGCCTCCGCAGACGAGGACCAGTGAATGTGCCAATGTTAACGAGACGACATCGGCAACTAGGACTGAAATGGGCACGTGACCATCGGCACTGCACGTTGGCGCAGCAACACAGCGTTGCACGATACGACGAATGTCGATACCTTCTTCATCAGCTCCACGAATCCGTCGTCTTCCAGACGACACCTGAACTTCGGGACGGAAACGAGCTGGCGGCGTCTCCATTATGCTCTGGGGAACATCCTCGTTGGCATTCGTGGGCCCAGTGGAGCTCGTGCGAGGCACCGTGACGGCCGAGGAGTGTCGTCCACTGGTTGCGGACCACGTACACCCCTTCGTGACGGCAGTGACTCGTTTCGACAAGATAATGTGCAATGTCAGAAGGTCAAGAGTGTGATGGAGTGGTTCGAGAAACACAGTGGCGATTTGCAATCGATGTGCTGGGCCCCCGTCCCCAACTCTCCGGAAACAGATCGAACACATCTGGGATGTGACTGAATGTGACGTCAGAGCTCATCGATCCCCTGACACGAATTTATGGCGATTAGTTGACTTAAGTGTGCAGATGTGGTGCCAACTCCCACCAGTGATCTTCTGAGACCTCACCGATTCCGTGCCACGATGCGTCGCTGATGTTACCCGTGCCAAATGTGGACGTACCGGGTGTTACGTAGGTGGTCGTAGTAATGTTCTGGTTCATCACTGTGCACTCTTTATAACTGTTATATTTGTCTCACTGCCTTAAACCTCTCACATACGAAATATCTCTGAATTCCAAAAAGCTGCACTCAAATATGTGATTCTTCTGGGGGTAATGTCTCAGGTTTTATCGATCTCAGAGACGATGGTCAAGAGTATCGGACAGCTTTCGGACTAGCGCTCAGTGCGAGTGTACGCTCGCTAGGCAGCTGGCGCACAAGTCCGCGGGTGGAGCGGCAGCGAGTGGTACGTGCAACTTTTGTGCAGGATGCCCCTGCGAAGCAGTCGGGTGGTGGCGGCGCTGGTGGCGGCGCTGGCGGCGTCTACGTGCGCGTCGCTGGTGCAGCCGGCCCCGGCCGTAGTGGGCCGGTGGCAGGCGCGGAGGACGCAGTGGGCGCGCGCCGCCGCGGTCACCCGCCTGCCGCTCGAGGTGCTGCCCAGGCACTACGGCCTCACCGTTGCGCCCTACTTCCAGCCCGAGGGCGGCTTCCAGAAGAACCAGTTCCAGGGACACGTCGCCATCGACGCCATCGTGAATGACGCTGTCGGGAACCTGACGAATACGGTAAGCTCCATTTCTAAGTAGCAATTTTCTTTAACCTCTGCAAGCCTCTCGGTCTCTCTCTAAATGATGAACTATTGCTACCTGTATCCACTTCAACCTTCTTACAGTAATCGGGACTTAGTCGCCCTACAATACGCCCCCTCCCCAAATTTCCATTCGTTACCAAACTAATTATACTGTGATGCTCACGGTTGCCGTACCGACCTACCTAATCCTTCATTCGAGTTGTGCCACATAGTATTTCTCTCTCCAGTCCGATTCAGTATCTCCCAATTAATCAAAAGATTTGAAGACGTCAATTGAAGCAGTGATGAGCGATATTTTGCTTATTTCGAGAAATCGCACAGCGGAGTTTCAGTAAATTCAGTATAACTTTTTATCCACGTAGGGTTGGAGTGTCGTGCAGACTCGACAAAGCCGTGGATCCGAGTTGTCGACAACGCACACCGTAATGGTGTGGACAGTGTTTACACGACGATTGACTGGGAATTGTTACTTTCGGATAGTTGGGGAACATTTGCAGCCGTTCGTGGACTCGATGTTCCCAGACAACGCTGTCATGCCACTGGGCCACGATTACTCGCTATTGGTTTACAGAACGTTGTGGACAACTGGCCAGCCAGATCCTCCGACACGAGCCCCGGCCGACATGTACTTGTGCCGCGCCGGCGAGCCTTCCGCCGCTGTGGCAGCACAGCTCAGTACTTGTACAGGGGGCCGCCGGCGGCGCGCCGAGTCCACGGCACGCCGAGCTGCTGCAGTGCGCCGAGCCGACGTCGGGAGGAACCCCGCCACTTGTCACCTCGCTGCACACATTTCTAAAATGTAAATTATATACACAACCCCATTCTTAAAATTTTGTCGAAGGGTGCTTACCACTGTTTACTTAACACCAGTTACCATTGACATATTCCTGTTCAGTATCTGGATGAATCATCGAAATAGTACAGAGAAAACTCTTCAAAGCGCAAATTTAGTAGCTACTTTTAGGAATGACTCTTTTTGACCGAAAACAACGTTGTAAGTACGCATTTTGTTTATAATAGTGACTCAACTCCTGAAAATTCTTGAACATGTGTTGCTTCCCCTTTTCACTTATACACAAGAAAAAATTTTTAGAGTGTACCCACGGAGGACCTATCCGTTGAAACACAACAGCAACTCCTATACTCCTGTACGTTCCACAGGACATGCCACTCCTTCATTTCCCTTTTTCTTCATTTGTTAAAGGATACCTCCCTTTTCTGACCTCCGAGTCGGCTCCGCTGATCATTTGCATCAACTGCATTTGCTTTGAGAATGTCAGACGCTGTGCGCGTTTGGAAGGATGCATTTCTGTGATGTTGGTGTGAACCCATAAAAACTGAGAGTTATAAGCTTAACTTCCTCCACATACCTCAGAATAATATCACAAGTATACAGTCGTCGAAATCCCATACGTACGCCAAGTATAACGTGCAACAGAAATAAATGATCACTTTCTCGAAATCCAGTAATTCAGACATACTGCGACGCTTAAGTTTGCAGCTCGGCTCAAAGGCGCCACACTCGTGCCGCTGCTGCGACGCTCCAGACGGCGAGCCGCGGCGGTCGACACGTGCGGGGGAGAGGAGAGGAGAGGAGAGGAGAGAGGGCCGCGGCTCGCTACTTGCTGCGGCGTGTCACGTCACACCGGCACCCAACGAGCCACGCGATCGGAAGCTGACACCCCCGTTACACCCTACTTTTGACGTCTCTGCGACGGAGGTCAGAACTGCGACCCCCGGCTTTGAAATCTACATCTACATCTACATCTACGTCCATACTCCGCGATCCACCTGGCGGCGTGTGGCGAAGGGTACTCTGAGTACCTCTATCGGTCCTCCCTTCTATTCCAGTCTCGTATTGTTCGTGGAAAGAAAGATTGTCGGTATGCCTCTCTGTGGGCTCTAATCTCTCTGATTTTATCCTCATGGTCTTTTCGCGAGATATACGTAGGGGGTAGCAATATACTGCTTGACTCCTCGGTGAAGGTATGTTCTCGAAAGTCCAATAAAAGCTCGTACCGAGCTACTGAGCGTCTCTCCTGCACAGTCTACCAACTGGAGTTTATCTATCATCTCCGTAACGCTTTCGCGATTACTAAATGATCCTGTAACGAAGCGCGCTGCTCTCCGTTGGACCTTCTCTATCTCTTCTATCAACCCTATCTGGTACGGATCCCACACCGGTGAGCAGTATTCGAGCAGTGGGCGAACAAGTGTACTGTAACCTACTTCCTTTGTTTTCGGATTGCATTTCCTTAGGATTCTTCCAATGAATCTGTCTGGCATCTGCTTTATCGACGATTTATTTTATATGGTCATTCCATTTTAAATCACTCCTAATGCCTACTCCCAGATAATTTATGAAATTAACTGCTTCCAGTTGCTGACCTGCTATATTGTAGCTAAATGATAAAGGATCTTTCTTTCTATGTATTCTCATCACATTACACTTGTCTACATTGAGATTCGATTGCCATTCCCTGCACCATGCCTCAATTCGTTGCAGATCCTCCTGCATTTCTGTACAATTTTCCATTATTACAACCTCTCAATATACTACAGCATCATCCGAAAAAAGTCTCACTGAACTTCCAATGTTATCCACAAGGTAATTTATGTATACTGTGAATAGCAACGGTCCTACGACGCTCCCCTGCGGCACACCTGAAATCACTCTTACTACCTGGGAACCCGTGTCCATGGCCCTCTGAGTCTCGTGGACGAATAGCGCGAGCTGGGTTTCACACTATCGTCTTTTTCGAAACCCGTGCTGATTCCTACAGAGTAGATTTCTAGTCTCGAGAAAAGTCATTATACTCGAACATAATACGTGTTCCAAAATTCTACAGCTGATTGACGTTAGAGATATAGGTCTATAGTTCTGCACATCTGTTCGACGTCCCTTATTGAAAACGGGGATGACCATGCCCTTTTTCAATCCTTTGGAACGCTACGCTCTTCTAGAGACCTACGGTACACTGCTGCAAGAAGGGGGGCAAGTTCCTTCGCGTACTCTGTGTAAAATCGAACTGGTATCCCATCAGGTCCACCGGCCTTTCCTCTTTTGAGCGATTTTAATTGTTTTTCTATTCCTCTGTCATCTATTTCGATATTTACCATTTTGTCACCTGTGCTACAATCTAGAGAAGGAACTACAGTGCAGTCTTCCTCTTACGAGTGGCCGAGGAAAACATTTCAGATAGACCGCCGCTCACAATCGACACGAAAACGTCCCAGAAGTTGGCATCAAGTGCGCAAATGAAACTGCCTCTTTCCCTGAGGCGTCGACTGCACACATTTCACGTTCGAGTGCGAGAGTTCTCAGTCTGATGAGCAGCAGGTAGTTCTAGACCTTCCTGACAACCTTTGGCCTGCTGAAACCTTCCCTGAGGGCACTGCGGGGCTGCATCTCCACTGAACGTGCAGCGGGACCGCAGATTTCGTTCTCGTCTACAGACCGTTCAGAACCGTACGACGAAATCTAAGCGCGATCGGAAGCAGGAAAGGGTACGCACACCTCTTAGGCCTTCCTACTCCCCTCCCTCCTCCAACATTGACACGCCCCTGACTACAACGGCAAAGAGCCCCTCTAGAAGCCTCCAGTTCGGTGACAGCCCCACTGCCGCGCACGCAACTTTGTCGAGCATTTTAGAAATGTACCTTCAGATATTTCGACACCACTTTAACGTGGCGGCTGTGCTAGTGTCAGAAGGTTAGGCGACCCCTTCGACAACCCTCCGCTTGGATTTCCTTACCATTCTTTTGCCGTCAGCAGCGGATATCTAAACAACCGAACGCAGCAAATTGCTCAAATTTTAACGGTTTATTCTCTAGTCATTTATCTAGAAGTGACACCTTTCCGTTTTCAAAAATGTGCTATCGATAAACAACGCAAACACTTGCTTTTTGGATACCGAAACACCGCCAGGGATTCCGAAATGGACACGCACAGCAAATGACTGGAATTTTTGTAATGTATTCCTCAGACCCCGATCTCGACCACCCTAGAAAACTTTTTACATATCTTTATCCGTTTTCGAAATACAGAGGTTCAAAATTACGCTACTTGTTTACGAAAAACATGCACGTAAAATCCGGTGTGAGGCAGTATAGAAAGTGAGGTCGCACGGAGAAATGTTATAAAGTGTCTCCGTTATTATCTGCGAACCCCATGTCGTAATAATGAAACACGTGCCAAACTTTTTTGCACGTAAACTTTGGTCTGAGGTGTAAAATTAATTTCGCGTTTTTTTTTCAGTTTCACGTAAGTAAACTGTCTGCATTTTCCTGACCGTTACATTTCTTCTGTAAGAGTTACATGCCGTGCTGCAGCTGGGAAAAGAACAGAACCAGCGGAAAAATACTGAAAGATAATAGATAGTGGACGTGTTATAGAAAAAGCAAAGGAGACAATGGCAGCTCGGGAGCGGAACATAGTTGACAGTGACAGAACAGCGCCAGGCAAAAAGTGAAGGAGACACTGTCAGCGGCGGGGAGGGGGGTTTAGGAATAAAGGGAAAATGGGCGAGAGCCAGTGATAGTGAGGGACAGAGTATATAAGAACGACAATGATGATGAGGAACAGAGAGATAGACTGAGAAGACACAGCAGAGTAGAATGGGAGGAACGAGATACGTATCAGCGATAAAAGAGACAAAGAGGAAGGCAATGACAGAGCGAGGAGACTGTAGCAGTAGGACAGAACGAAGGAGATGATGGCTGCAAGACGGGGGGAGACAGCGGCAGTTAGAGAGACACAAAGAGAAAAAGACAGTGCTTTGGACTGAATGAGGAGGGCAACTGGGAGTGGATGGATATAGGTGACTTACAGCGATGGTCTAGCGCGTGTGAGAGGGTTACAATTTGGAGTTTGAGGTGAGTTGCACGTTAAAAAAGTACGGAATACCAAAATTTTTGGGAAAATTTTTAAAGGTGCTGAGGAAGGTGGAATGAGGTAGAAGGGGCCCAACTTTTGAGTCAGAGTCTTTTGAACGTGTTCGCAATTTTTGTGCTCCGAGAGGAGCATTTTTTCGCTGGTACATAAATGATCTAGCTGATAGGGTCCGCGGTTGTTTGCTGACGATGCTGTGATGTACGGGAAAGTGTCGTCTTTGAGTGACTGTAGGAGGATACAAGATGAGTTGGACAAAATTTACAGTTGGAGTGGTGAATGGCAGCTAGCCCTAAATGTAGAGAAATGTTATTTGATGGTGACGAGTAAGAAACACATACTTTGCGAGTACAGCTTTATTACTGTCCTGCCTGACACAATCACGTCGTTTAAATACCTGGGCGTAACGTGGCTGAGCGATGTGAAGTGGGACGAGCATGTGAGCATCGTAGTAGGATAGGCGAATGGTCATCTTTTGGGAAAGTATGATTCACCTGTAAAGGAGACTGCTTGTAGGACGCTATTGCGACGTATTTTTGAGTACTGCTCGATTGTATGGGATGCACACCAGGTCGGATGAAAGGAAGACATCGTTGGAAATCGGAGGCCGTCTGCCAGATTTGTTAAGTTCGATCAGCACGCAAGTATTACGGAGACGCTTCGGGAACTGAAGTGGGAATCGCAGGAGGGAAGACGAACTTCTTTTCGAAAGACATTATTAATGATGGTAAAATCACTTGCGCTCTTTTATCGCATTTTTCATAGACTACGACTCCTTCGTCTGGTAACAGCATCTTTCGACCATCTTATACTATTTTTGGACATTTCCCCGTAAGTCATTCCTTCTGTAAAATACGCCGGATGAAAGAAATTGACAGAAAAAGAAACTACGCTGGGTCCCGTTACAAGAAGAGAAAATGTGCCCAGAGAAATTTGTCATTCAGTTACCACTAGCAATGTTCATTTCAGTAACAGATAACAAAAAATGAAACTGTAGTTATAGTGTATATTCAGTATAGTAGAAAGATTGCATAATTAAATTTGTAGGTGATTTATGGTATAGTGCTTGCGAATCTTGGTATACAGAACTGCTACCAGTGGGAAACAAAACGGCTGTAACCTGGCTGGACTCGAGTCGACGTGAGCTCGGATGAGAGATGTGGGGACATCGTGTGGTTCCGCGTTGCGAGACTGGTGGCGCTGTGGTCTCTCAGCGCACGTTTTGACTGCGTGGGAGACCAGGAGGTCGTGACGGCCAAGGCGAGAGTCGAACAGGCAGACCAGGACAGCACGGAAGTTGCAGGCTGCTTCTTCCACATCAGGAAATGATTTGTGTATCTCAAAAATAGAAGTGGTTTGGGTACTATATTACACTTGACAGTCCCGCTACAATTAGTCGGGTAAGTCAGTTCCGAGGTTAGAAGAAGCCGAGGCCGCACCACGTCCAACAGGACAATGTCTACTGAAGCAATGCAGACCACACCTTCAGGTTGGCCGCAGCGTTATCTTCATCGCTGGAATGTAGTCCATCTATAGCAATGATTCGATGTGGCAATGCCCAAATTCGACCGCGGTCAGGAGCCCGTATTAAACTCCCGGCACGCCCGTGACTGGCTGCGTGTAATGGGCACAGAAAGCCGGGCGCACACTCCCCTCCAACACGACTGTACCTTGTCGAGCACTCGGCATCGAATGCTGAACATTCGGGTTGCTTCCTTCACTTTACGCAATGATTTCTGTGTGTGATGTGTGAAAAACACCAACCTGAACTGTGTGTTAGGTGTGGTGATTGTGATTGTAGTTTACACACCCCTGAGATACGAAATTAAAGTTTCTGTGGCCGGAACACGGAGTGAAGCTTCCTATGCAGTCGCGCGAAATTATTTTTTAAAGGTGATGAAGCAGTCAATCAATCTTTATGGAAAATTTTGAGCATATGGCACTTAGGACATCTTCTCTTAAACCAACTTGTTTTTTGAGATACGTGGATGATATTTTCATCTTTTGGCCACATGGAATGGAATCTCTTCATCGATTTTTAGATCATTTTAACTGCCTTCATCCACGAATCAAATTTACGATGGAAATTGGAAATGATGGCAAATTACCTTTTTTGGATGTCTTAGTACATAAGACAGAAAATGGCACTTTGGGCCACAGTGTATACCGAAAACCTACACATACGGACCGCTACCTCCATGCCACAAGTTGTCATCCACAACATCAACGCTTGGGAGTTTTACGCACACTGGGCAAGAGGGCTTATGCTGTTTCGGATTCCGATAACTTGAAACAAGAGTTGGATCACCTTAAGGTTGTTTTCAGGCAGAATGGGTATTCTGATCACAAATTACTCGTGCTTTTCAATTTGGACCCCCACGAGAACCAACGGTGGACACTTCCAAATCTGTTGCTTTTTTACCCTTCGTGGGAAGTATTTCTTCGAAAACTTCAAGAATCCTCAGGAAATATGATATTAAAAGCGTACTTATGCCTTTGGCCAAAACTAGATCCCTTCTTGGATCGGTTAAAGATGATTTGGGACTGAGGGAGCCTGGGGTATACAAGATTCCCTGTCACTGCAGCGAGGCCTACATTAGACAGACTATTCGTACAGTTCAAGATCGATGTGTGGAACATCGACGGCATACACGTCTGCTCCAGCCGGAAAAATCAGCCGTTTCTGAACACTGTCTTAATGAAGGGCACAATATGTCCTTTAAAGAGACGCAAATTATTGCCTCGGCTTCCCGGTACTGGGATTGTGTATTGAAAGAATCAATTGAAATCCGTCTGTCTGATGATATTATTAACAGAGATAAAGGATTTCCTTTAAGCAAGGCGTGGACTCCTATTTAATCACAGATAAAACAACAACGGTCTAGTTTCCGACCGGCTGCATTTTAATTTTGCGATTCCTCGCTTTTGACAGTTTTCACCGCTGGCGCCGCTGCAATTCTTCGCCTCTCAGAGGGCAGGTCTTCCGTTGCTCGCGCACGCGCAACGACCAGTACCCGCGGTATAAAGGAGCCGCCGAATGTGAGGTCTCTTCAGTTCCGGCGTGATTGTCCACTCAATCTCACCTGCAGATGGCGGCCAGATGGTCCGCCGAAATATCGTGTTGTCGTCAGGACGATGGAACCCGGCTGCAAACCCGTGAAAATCATCAGTCAGTCAATAGATAACGATTTATTAAGTCTGAATTTAAGAGGGGTAGGCACACCTTTAAAAGTTAATTTTCGTGCACGAAATATGCAGGTCAGCCACATCACAACCGCACATTAGAGTTAAGGGAGGCATCGAACTATTAAATGAAAATGCGTGCTTATGATCGATGGTGCCGGCCGCGGTGGCCTCGCGGTTCTAGGCGCGCAGTCCGGAACCGTGCGACTGCTACGGTCGCAGGTTCGAATCCTGCCTCGGGCATGGATGTTTGTGACGTCCTTAGGTTAGTTAGGTTTAAGTAGTTCTAAGTTCTAGAGGACTAATGACCACAGCAGTTGAGTCCCATAGTGCTCAGAGCCATTTGAACCATTTTTTGATCGATGGTGTTTATTTCTCTTGACGTGCATTCGAGCGGGAAAAACATTCGACAAGATTACAACGAATGCAAAGATAGAGAACAATTATGTCTAATTCCGATCGCGGTACCAATTTTATGATCGCGTAATGAATACTGCCAACGATCAAGCGAAGAGCATGTCAGAAAATGCTAATGGAAAGTGAACTCAGAAGAACAAAGGCCGTTCACAGATGCAAAATGCATCCTGCAAATCAAAAATCTAAGTGGGGTTATCAGTTACCGAAACGACTAATGCCACAAAGTTAACAAACACCGCGCCCCCTGAACTATTCCTGGGACAGCGTCGCTGGACGAACCTCACCAATTAAACTCCCCAAACTCAGACGCGCGCGCGTCGGCTGTGAGCGAGACTTAGTAGCGTGCTGGATCCATCTTCCCGTGTGCAGCCGTACAGATGCTGCAACACCATCGTCAGTGGAAAACAGAAATTCTAACTCCTCTCTAGTTTTGGAATGTCTCCAAGCCATCCACCAATGACGGTAACGATTCTGAGCACCGTCTGATCTCTGGCCAAGTTTTGCTGAGATTGCGATAACAGCCGCGGTGAAATTCCAATATTCCGACAGAGCGCCAGCAGAAGATAGATTTTTTTTGTTTTGTGGACGGGGGCGGGGCAGAAGTCAACCGTTTTTCTAGCCGCGCTCGAGGCGCTGCGTCTTGCGCTTCCCACAGAAAGCTTTAAGTACAGGAGACATACCTCCATATAAGCATCGCGTCTTTGCTCGAGCGCTTCCCAGCCGTCTGGGGCATTACCGGCTGTCGCGTTGACATGTCCGGCCTTGTCTCGGGAGGAAGTGCGAGGGCCCCCAAAGGCGACGTTTATGGCCACAGTGAAGGTCGAAACCTGAAGTATGTTACCACCAAGACACAATCGATGCCTTCTCTGGGCGATAGCAATGGAAATACTATCGACAGTAGTGTTGCCGAAGTATAGTTACTAAACACAGCCTTCCGAAATTCCTTCACCAAAGAACACGAAGTAAATATTCCAGAATTCGAATCAAGAACAGCTGCTAATGTGAGTAACGTAAAAGAAGACATCCTCGGAGTAGTGAAGCAACTTAAATCACTTAACAAAAGCAAGTCTTCAGGCCCAGACTGTATACCCTTTAGGTTGCTTTCAGAGTATGCTGATACAATAGCTCCATACCCAAAAATGATATATAACCGTTCGCTCGACGAAAGATCCGTGCTCAAAAGCTGGAAAGTTGTGCAGGTCACACCAGCATTCAAAAGAAAGTAGTAGGAGTAATCCACTAAATTATAGGCCCATATCGTTAAATCCAGCAGCATTTCGGGACATATATTGTGCTCGAACATTGTGAATTACGTCGAAGAGAACGGTCTATTGACACGGAGTCAACACGGATTTGGAAAAGATCGTTTTGTGGAACACAACTAGCTCTTCGCTCAAATGAAGAGATGAGTGCTATCGACAAGAGATTTCAAACTCATTACGTATTTCTGGATTTCCGGAAGGCTTTTGACACTATACCTCACGGGCGGCTTGTAGTGAAATTGTGTGCGTATGAACATCGTGTCAGTTACGCGACCGGATTCGTGATATCCTGTCAGTGAGGTCACAGTTCGTAGAAATTGACGGAAAGTCATCGAGTAAAACAGAAGTGATTTCTCGCGTTCCCCAAGGTAGCGTTGCAGGCTCTCTGCTGTTCCTTATCTATGTAAACAATTTAGAACATAATTCGAGCAGCCGTCTTAGGTTGTCTGCAGATGACGCTGTCGTTTATCGACTAGTAAAGTCGTCAGAAGATCGAAAGAAATTGCAAAACGATTTATAAAAGATATCTGTATGGTGCGAAAACTGGCAATTGACCATAAATAATGAAAAGTGTGACGTCATCAACATGAGTGCTAAAAGGAATTCGTTAAACTTCGGTTACACGATAAATCAGTCAAACTTAAAGCCCGTAAACTAAAGTAAATACCTAGGAATTACAATTACGAACAGCTTAAACTGGAAAGAACACGTAGAAAATTTTGTGGGGAAGACAAATCAAAGACTGCGTTTTATGGACAGAACATGTAGAATATGTCACGGATCTACTAAGAGACTGCCTACACAACGCTTGTCCGTGTTCTTTTGGCGTATTGCTGCGCGGTGTGGGATCCTTACCAGATGGGATCAACGGAGTATATCGAGGAAGTTCACCGAAGTTCAGCACGTTTTCTATTATCGCGAAGAGAGAGTGTCACGGATATGATACAGGATCTGGGGTGGACATAATTAAAACAAAGGCGTTTTTCGTTGCGGTGGAATCTTCTCACGAAATTTTTATCACTAACTTTCTCCTCCGAATGCGAAAATATTTTGTTGACGCCGACCTGCATGGGGCGAAACGATCACCGTAATAAAATAGTGAAATCAGAGTTCTCGAGGAAAGATATAGGTGTTCGTTCTCTCTACGCGCTTTTCGACATTGGAATAATATAAAATCGGGAAGGTGGTTCGACGAACCCTCTGCCAGGCACTTAAATGTGGTTTGCAGAGTATCCATGCAGATGTAGATGTAGAATGCCAGTGTCTCTCTGCTGTCTCACTCTGCTAGGCTGCTGTTTCGAGTAAAAGGAAATAAACAGCTTCTCACAAACTGAAGTGAATAGCTAATTTAGTTCCTAGCTTGATCGTTGGCAACACGTGGAATTACATATGCAAGAATTTTGCAAGTAATAATACGAATTATGAAAAGAACATTTCAGTTACCTCTTCAATACGTTAGTAGACCTGGGGAGTAGTATTAGAACATAAAAATGTGAATAAACATGTAGGGTGGCGCTACATGAATAATGAAGCCACCTTACATGTAGTCTGAATTCCATGTTAGAATTCAAAAATCCCCTACAGCTGAAACTTGCTGGCAGATTAGAACTGTGTGCCATTCCGAGATCCGAACTCGGGACGTTTGCCTTTCGCAGGCAAGTTCCCCACCGACCGCAAGACTAGCACATCTGGAAGAAAGACAGTTTTAATCTGCCAGCAGGCCTCACAACAGCACACATTCCGCTGTAGAGTGAAAAATTCATTCTGAAGACATATCCTACAGTTGATTTGTGATTCAGTCCAAAAGACAGAGGAAGGAAAGGCACACCAGCTCCAGCAGGACCATTCTTTAGTGGTGGAGAGACCAACATTCAGCTTGATGACACATTTACGTTGACCCTAAAGATGCAACTGTAGCGCTGAAGACAGATATGAAAAATGTTACACTAGCAGTTAATAACTTCTTCATTGCATGGCTTTAATATAGTGCTGTCTCATATCCCCTGGGGGACTATTATAATCGTAGCCTGATCAGTATTGTAATTTAAAAGGATGCTTCCAGTCCTGATTGCTTCGTGATACTGTAGCACTTATTTCAGGATACACGTGTTCTCGTTGAAACTCTGTGCAGCTAGCTGCCCAAGCATTATCTCTGAGACAGTGATTATCCAGCACAGGTATTAGCACCACGAAAATTGCTACTTGAAATTGTTCCTTAACCACAAGAACACAAAAACTTCGATTTTTATCTTAAAATTTCTCTTTTAATCTGACTGCTTATTTTAATGCTGTTGCTTGACTCCGTTCTAGTTTAAATATTATTACCACCATAATGTAATAACCTTGACTTTAAAAATGCGTAGCTGGCAAGAGATATTAGTTTTTGTAGCTACAACTATGAAATGAGGTATGCTGGCCCACTGGGACTTCATTTATCATCGAAACTTGTTCACAAGTTGGTGTGGTATTGAGTCAAAAAATAGTCAAATCTTGCCCCAAATTTTCTGATATTTGGAACTTAACCTTACTCAAATGGTTCAAATGGCTCTGAGCACTATGGGACTCAACTGCTGAGGTCATTAGTCCCCTAGAACTTAGAACTAGTTAAACCTAACTAACCCAAGGACATCACAAACATCCATGCCCGAGGCAGGATTCGAACCTGCGACCGTAGTGGTCTTGCGGTTCCAGACTGCAGCGCCTTTAACCGCACGGCCACTTCAGCCAGCTATTAACCTTACTCAGATAAATAAATAAATAAAGCAAAAATTACAGCTAGCCCTTTACGACATCGCCACTTTTCAACCTACGAAACAAAAACAGACATTCTTTCTCTTCAGACGTTGCCTTCTAAGAGACATTAAAAATTTTCCAATATGACTCTACAAAATATTCTGCCAAGTAAAGTGAAGCAGCACGTGTGGCTCGAGAATCTAAACACGATCGTTTTGCTATCTCGCAGTATTCCTAGATAAAAGTACAGAATCTTTGCACTCTCGATGAAAGTCACATAGACAATTTTTTGACAGGGAAATTCTTTATGATCACTATAACAATCAGGGCTGTCGCAGTTTTTGGACCAGAGGTTTCTTGAGTAATATCTCTGACTTTTGGCAGCATCTGTGGTGAAAGTTCTCATTAGTAGCTGGTTCTGCTGTCACCAAATTTCTCTCAGGCAGCACATGACACATGCAGTATAATAATTACAACCACTATTAATATACATTTACATTCTTCGTAAAAAACATATTCAATTAGCGTCTGTATTCTGTGAGAGAAGGAAGCATAAACAACAGCCTGGTAAACAAACAACTGTACGTATATCTGCAACATAACAATTTTATACTCAGCAGTAGAAACGTAAGTTTAATGATGTATTATCTAGGTCTATATCCGAGACACGCACGTTAATTACTACTGTGAATGTGACCACAGGAGAAGCAAGAAACATATCATATATGACCTAGCGATTCTAGGCACTTCAGTCTGGAACCGCGTGACCGCTACGGTCGCACTTCGAATCCTGCCTCGGACATGGATGTGTGTGATGTTCTTAGGTTAGTTAGGTTTAAGTAGTTCTAAGTTCTAGGGGACTGATGACCTGAGAAGTTAAGTCCCATAGCGCTCAGAGCCATTTGAACCATTTTGAACATATAATATAAACTCTTTGGTGTATTTATCTGTTCCTTGCTTACACTCTATGACAGTTGTGTCCAATGTATCCAAGAAATTTCTCCATTTAAGGATTGATAGCAGTAACATGTGCGACATACTGTGAAGTAGGACATATTTTAAGTCCCGTCAGATTAAAACAGGCGGAGTTATAGTTACAGTCTAAATCTCTTCATCGTTGTGTGCTTGTAGTTGTATATCGATTGGAACATAAGAAACGACGTACGATTAACACAGATGTCACTGACATAGAGATACGTAATAAGTAAACTTATGTATCGAATTGATATGTTGTAGACATTGACATGCGTACAACTGTTTGTATCGGATACCGCAGACGGTAGGTTCCACGTCTGAATACAATTTGGTTACTACACATTATAAATTGAGATACTCTTTAATAAACGCTCATTGACAGCATCAGAAGAAAGTGGTGGGGTGTCCCACAGAACGCTGTGTCAGCAGTGGAATTGAGTTGTCGTAGTGAATAACGTCAGACTTCCCCACGGTTCAGTATAGACATCGAATTGTCGGTCCCTGTGTACCTGGTCACACGAGCTCGTTCAGAGATCGAGGAGGGCGAGACTGTGCGATCAGACTGCTCCTACTTAACTACCGTAGTGCTCGAGACGACTTTAAGCTCGACGAGAGCTTTAACTTTGCTGTGGGAAGCTCTGTCGACAAAGGTGTCGTACGTTTTACTGCGCTGTTTGGGATCACAGGCCGAGTTCACCCTGTCTATCGGTCCGCAGATCACCCTCCACGCGGCCAGCAACCTCGACTTCGATAAGGACACTGTGAACGTCGTCCAGTACCAGCAAGATCCTACGAGGGACACCTACGTCGCCGTGACGTCAGTGGATCGCGACAATGCGACGGAGACGGCGACCGTCCGGCTGGTGGCGGAGGTGAGCGGCGAGGTTCGCATCGAGATCTGGTACACGGGCCAGCTGGCCGAGGACATGGACGGCTTCTACGTCAGCACGTACGAGGCGGCAGGAGAGACGAGGTGGGTAGTCGGCAGGCTCTGCTCGAGGTCCGCGTGTCTCTTTTCACTGTTCTGTCTCACCTGTTTCCGGAATGACGAGGGCAATCCAAGTACCCAGTCCCCAGTCGGAGAAAATGTCTGACACGGCCAGCAATCGAAACAAGCCGGGACCCTGCGATCCACAGGCAGCATCGCAGGCCGGGCCGGGGACGGCTGGCTGCTCACACATTCGGCTGACTCGGGAGTGGAGTCGGTGTGGCGTGCCCGCGTTTCGAGTACGCTGAGCATGACTCCGTCACCGGTTTCTTCCGTCAGTGAACGAACCCCAGAAACTAACAACTGCTATTTCACTTGCAGCGTCTGAAGCTGTCCTCTTAGATTCCTGCCTAACGACGCCATCGGCAATCGCGATACATTCCGAATAAACTGCCAACATGTATGATGAGCGAGAATAAGAGTGCCGCTGCTGATTGTTACAGTCGCAGCAATTTCATCGTCCCTTTTTTAAACAGACACGAGTTCAAAATCGAAGAAATTCATCCCCGAGTTGGGGCCGTGGCCAGTGCAGGGGCCGAACAGTCGGTAGGGCACTTGCTTGCGAAAGGCAAAGGTCCAGAGTTCGACTCTCTGTCCGGCATACCGATTCAATCTGCCAGTAAGTTTCAAGTTTCGTGTAGACTCTTATTCAGAAGATCCATTACATTTTCTGTCATTTTTATGTTCGTGAGACTGACCACCCTATCCGCAAATTTTTCCCGAGGACATGCAGCTTTACTGTATGATTAAATGATGCTGGCGTCCTCTTGGGTAAAATATTCCGGAGGTAAAATAGTCCCCCATTCGGATCTCCGGGCGGGGACTACTCAAGAGGACGTCGTTATCAGGAGAAAGAAAACTGGCGTTCTACGGATCGGAGCGTGGAATGTCAGATCCCTTAATCGGGCAGGTAGGTTAGAAAATTTAAAAAGGGAAATGGATAGGTTAAAGTTAGATATAGTGGGAATTAGTGAAGTTCGGTGGCAGGAGGAACAAGACTTTTGGTCAGGTGGTTACAGGGTTATAAATACAAAATCAAATAGGGGTAATGCAGGAGTAGGTTTAATAATGAATAAAAAATAGGAGTGCGGGTTATCTACTACAAACAGCATAGTGAACGCATTATTGTGGCCAAGATAGACACGAAGCCCATGCCTACTACGGTAGTACACGTTTATATGCCAACTAGCTCTGCAGATGATGACGAAATTGATGAAATGTATGCCGAGGTAAAAGAAATTATTCGGGTAGTGAAGGGAGACGAAAATTTAATAGTCATGGGTGACTGGAATTCGTCAGTAGGAAAAGGGAGAGAAGGAAACATAGTAGGTGAATATGGATTGGGGGGAAGAAATGAAAGAGGAAGCCGCCTTGTAGAATTTTGCACAGAGCATAACTTAATCATAGCTAACACTTGGTTCAAGAATCATAAAAGAAGGTTGTATACCTGGAAGAATCCTGGAGATACTAAGAGGTATCAGATAGATTATATAATGGTAAGACAGAGATTTAGGAACCAGGTTTTAAATTGTAAGACATTTCCAGGGGCAGATGTGGATTCTGACCACAATCTATTGGTTATGAACTGCAGATTGAAACTGAAGAAACTGCAAAAAGGTGGGAATTTAAGGAGATGGGACCTGGATAAACTGAAAGAACCAGAGCTTGTAGAGAGTTTCAGGGAGAGCATAAGGGAACAATTGACAGGAATGGGGGAAAGAAATACAGTAGAAGAAGAATGGGTAGCTCTGAGGGATGAAGTAGTGAAGGCAGCCGAGGATCAAGTAGGTAAAAAGACGAGGGCTAATTGAAATCCTTGGGTAACAGAAGAAATATTGAATTTAATTGATGAAAGGAGAAAATATAAAAATTCAGTAAATGAAGCAGGCAAAAAGGAATACAAACGTCTCAAAAATGAGATCGACAGGAAGTGCAAAATGGCTAAGCAGGGATGGCTAGAGGACAAATGTAAGGATGTAGAGGCTTGTCTCACTAGGGGTAAGATAGATATTGCCTACCTTTGGAGAGAAGAGAGCCACTTGTATGAATGTCAAGAGCTGAGATGGCAACCCAGTTCTAAGCAAAGAAGGGAAGGCAGAAAGGTGGAAGGAGTATATAGAGGGTTTATACAAGGGCGATGTACTTGAAGACAATATTATGGAAATGGAAGAGGATGTAGATGAAGATGAAATGGGAGATAAGATACTGCGTGAAGAGTTTGACAGAGCACTGAAAGACCTGAGTCGAAACAAGGCACCGGGAGTAGACAACATTCCATTAGAACTACTGATGGCCTTGGGAGAGCGTCATGACAAAACTCTACCATCTGGTGAGCAAGATGTATGAGACAGGCGAAATGCCCACAGACTTCAAGAAGAATATAATAATTCCAATCCCAAAGAAAGCAGGTGTTGACAGATGTGAAAATACCGAACTATCAGTTTAATAAGTCACAGCTGCAAAATACTAACGCGAATTCTTTACAGACGAATGGAAAAACTGGTAGAAGCGGACCTCGGGGAAGAACAGTTTGGATTCCGTAGAAATGTTGGAACACATGAGGCAATACTAACCCTACGACTTATCTTAGAAGAAAGATTAAGAAAAGGCAAACCTACGTTTCTAGCATTTGTAGACTTAGAGAAAGCTTTTGACAACGTTAACTGGAATACTCTCTTTCAAATTCTGAAGTTGACAGGGGTAAAATACAGGGAGCGAAAGGCTATTTATAATTTGTACAGAAACCAGATGGCAGTTATAAGAGTCGAGGGGCATGAAAGGGAAGCAGTGGTTGGGAAAGGAGTGAGACAGGGTTGTAGTCTCTCCCCGATGTTATTCAATGTGTATATTGAGCAAGCAGTAAAGGAAACAAAAGAAAAATTCGGAGTAGGTATTAAAATTCATGGAGAAGATGTAAAAACTTTGAGGTTCGCCGATGACATTGTAATTCTGTCAGAGACAGCAAAGGACTTGGAAGAGCAGTTGAACGGAATGGACAGTGTCTTGAAAGGAGGATATAAGATGAACATCAACAAAAGCAAAACGAGGATAATGGAATGTAGTCAAATTAAATCGGGTGATGCTGAGGGGATTAGATTAGGAAATGAGACACTTAAAGTAGTAAAGGAGTTTTGCTATTTAGGGAGTAAAATAACTGATGATGGTCGAAGTAGAGAGGATATAAAATGTAGACTGGCAATGGCAAGGAAATCGTTTCTGAAGAAGAGAAATTTGTTAACATCGAGTATAGATTTAAGTGTCAGGAAGGCGTTTCTAAAAGTATTTGTATGGAGTGTAGCCATGTATGGAAGTGAAACATGGACGATAACCAGTTTGGACAAGAAGAGAATAGAAGCTTTCGAAATGTGGTGCTACAGAAGAATGCTGAAGATAAGGCGGGTAGATCACGTAACTAATGAGGAGGTATTGAATAGGATTGGGGAGAAGAGAAGTTTGTGGCACAACTTGACTAGAAGAAGGGATCGGTTGGTAGGACATGTTTTGAGGCATCAAGGGATCACAAAATTAGCATTGGAGGGCAGTGTGGAGGGTAACAATCGTAGAGGGAGACCAAGACATGAATACACTAAGCAGATTCAGAAGGATGTAGGTTGCAGTAGGTACTGGGAGATGAAGAAGCTTGCACAGGATAGAGTAGCATGGAGAGCTGCATCAAACCAGTCTCAGGACTGAAGACCACAACAACAACAACATCCGCAAATTAATGTTTGATTTCCTGCTGTCTCACATTATGTTTCTTATGTCAATTGGAGGTTTTCTTCGTGTGTCTCATTACGATCTTTTCCTGTTCGTTACTAACACCTTTGAAAACACATAGGGCAGCCACGATGCGGCGCCACTGAGATCCGACTCCGGTCTAAAATAACAGTCACTGTTTTGTTAATTACATTACACCTATGGTCATCGTTTAACTGTTTTGTCGTGCCTAAAGGTTTCTCTGTTATTTAAAACTTTTATTCCGCTTTTTGCAAAATTGTGTGTCGTTCAGTTTGCCAGGCAAGGAGCTTCCCGTTATTACTCTTTATACTTCTTGTGTGAATTTTAAGTATGTCCACGTTTTATTGTCAGACACTCGTGTGAAGTAACTTTAATTAATGACTACGCATACTGCATTTTAACTACTAAATTTGCGATACTAGTCAGTAGCGTGCCGTAACTATAGTGCCCGCCGCTCGCCTGTCATTTGTATAAATACCACACTCATCCGTGCCATCACACGCACTTACTATTTACCTATGTCTGTAGTCAATGACTTTGACTCCTACATTAGGATATTTTATGGTTTGTATGGCTGCTGCCCGTGGCTGTTAATGATATATTTTTTTCTTATTTTTTATGTGTCACCAGGTCTGTTATAGATTTTGCTTCAGCTAAATTAACTTTTTCGGTTACATCACTGTTATATTTTATTTGCAACAGATTTGAAGATGGCAGTAGCAGAAACTAGTAATAGTGGATTGTAATATCTGTGTGGTCAAGATGCATCTTTAAAAACAAGGTGCGACAATCCGATCGCAGACTTCACGTCTTCGATTGATAGACATTTAATTATAAGAAACTGAACAAAGGGTGATGTGTTCTTCATAAATCTCCACTGTGCCGCTGCCTTGTAATAGAATAAACAAGTTATAACACAAAAACAGCGCAACGCGACGAAAGGAATATGGGGTCTGCTGCATGGATTGGCGAGTCATTTTCGTGTCAGTTCCCACGGCTGCTATCAGGGAGACGAGTGGGAATAGCTGGCTAGTGTGAGCTGCACAGGCGTTGCCTTACTGCTCGATGCGATGGGGCGTGCTAAGCAAACGTGCTACGCGTGGACAGGTCGACTGGGGCTGTCTCTCCTCTGTGCAGGTACCTGGCTGCGACGCAGTTCGAAGCGACCAGCGCGCGCAAAGCCTTCCCGTGCTTCGACGAGCCGGCGCTCAAGGCCACATTCAGTATGGTCATTTACCCTCCTCACAACTACAGTGCGCTCTTCAACATGGACCCCATTCCGGCTCCTACAACAACAACAACAACCACGACGACGCCGACGCCGCAAACGACTGTGGATAATTCGCCTCCACTGCGCAGCTGGCCTGCACCAAGGTACGTTTAGCATCGAAAACCACGAACGTCCCAGGAGGCAATAGCCTCAACACAAATAACATAGCCTGCTGGCCTCTACAACTGAGGCACCAAGAACGATAGGAAACGACGAAATTTTACTTATTGTGTGTATACATACACTATTATACAAGCAGATCTGCAGATAACCTACCAATTTCAACTAGGAATATTACCACAGCTCAAAAACAAATTCAAATTCTTTTACAAGTTGCGGAAAATGTAGGACTAGAAACGTTATTCGAAAAACCGGAATATATGACGTACAACAAACAAGTGACAAAGTTTTTGATCACGAAATATGGAAAAATAAAAACGCTTTCTCAATATTTGGCGGAGGGGGGGGGGGGGGGGGGGAGGGCGGGGGACGGACGGACGGGGGGAATCATACAAGAAAACGGTTCGGAAAAAGCTGTCAAAAAACAGCAGCTGCATTCAGATTAACACAAAACATCCACAACAAAAAAATCATTTTCTAAATTCAGTAAACTTAGGTATTACAGCACTGTAATCAAACCTGATTTTCCTGGTGGAGAAGAAATTTTAATTTTAAGTAGAAAGAGAGATACCGAAGAAATTCGTAATAAGGAAATAGAAGAATGGTGACATGAGGAAACGAAAACTTAAATTTTATGGGCACATTAAAAAGAATGGCACCCACTAGAGTAGTATAATTCTACGAAAACATAAGTTAGGCCAAAAGGGAGTCAATTAAATCGATCACTGCAATTAAGGAGGATCTCAAAGCAGCCGGTATAACTCAGGCAGACGTTACAGATAGAAAGACATTCAGACAAGAGATACTTGATTAGAAAGTTGGCCATAGGCAAATTAGAAAACGGCCTGCAACACCATGGTCTGATGAAAGAAAGACATAACATTCTGAATCGATGAAACATATTTGGACACAAAGGAAGGCCAACCATCAAAAGCGACATTGATTTATTGTACGTCGCGTGGTCCTACTGTACCCATACGTGAATAATAATAATATTGTTTATCGTTGTATCCAAAAATCTCGAAAAATTCTTGACCAATTTACTTCAAATTTTTACACAACATTCTAGTAAACACAGAGACAGACATACGCTATTTACTTATTTTAAGCAACAATGTGCACATTTTCGGCGAAAACTGACTGTCAAAGAGAAAATGCTGTGCTGTGCTGTGCTGTGCTGTGAAAATGGGCAGTTTTGTCTTTTTTCGTGCCGTCAGTTTTAACTATGACGGCAGGGCATTTCAACTATTAGACAAATTGTTTCTCTAATATAGCGGGTGATCAAAAAGTCAGTATAAATTTGAAATCTGAGTACATCACGGAATAATGTAGATAGAGAGGTACAAATTAACACACATGCTTGGAATGACATTGGGTTTTATTAGAACCAAAAAAATACAAAAGTTCAAAAAATATCCGACAGATGGCGCTTCATCTGATCAGAATAGCAAGACAAAGCAAAGATGTTCTTTAGAGGAAATGCTCAATATGTTCGCCATCATTCCGCAACAATAGCTGCAATCGAGGAATAATGTTGTGAACAGCACTGTAAAGCATGTCCGGAGTTATGGTGAGAAATTGGCGTCGGATGTTGTCTTTCAGCATCCCTAGAGATGTCGGTCGATCACGACTCACTCGCGACTTCAGGTAACCCCAAAGCCAATGATCGCACGGACTGAGGTCTGGGGACCTGTGAGGCCAAGCATGACGAAAGTGGCAGCTGAGCACACCATCATCACTAAACGACGCGCGCAAGAGATTCTGATTGTGATAATACAGCTTCACTAAAAGCGCCTTTTCAGGTAACGTCAACATGCTGCGACTGCTGGCGCATCTGATTCTCTATCTCATTACAGCTCCTTTTCTACACGATTGTCATGCGCAGTCACTGACGTTTTGCTGTCCAGCGCCATATGTCGAACATTTTGCGAACTTTTTTTTTTCTAATAAAACCTCATCTCGTTCCAAACATGTGTGTCAATTTTTACCTCTCTATTATTCCGTGGTTTATTAAGTTTTCAAATTTATACTGACTTTTTGATCACCCGGTATATAGCGTCATACTGGTTGTCGTTCCCAATGGATGAGACTGTGGCGGCCAGGGCAACACTCGAAAAATGTGCGCATCGAGGCAGGTAAGGACAGTAAGGGAGACTCGTGGCCTTCTGTCATCTTGTTGAAAGATGCCGTCTGCATCTACATCTATAGTCTGCAAACTACCTTGAGGTCCGTGACAGAGGGTACGTCCCGTTGTACCAGTTGTTACGGTTTCTTCCTGTCCCATTCACATGATTATTTGAATGCCTCTGTGCGTACAGTAATTATTGTAGTCTTATCCTCATGATCCCTGTGTAAGCGATACGTAGGGAGTTGTAGTATGTCCCTAGAGCAATCGTTTAAAGCCAGCTCTGGAAACTTTGTTAATAGACTTTCTCACGACAGTTTACGTCTATCTTCAAGTGTCTTCCAGTTTAGTTCCTTTATTATCTCTGTGACACTCTCTCACAGATTAAACGAACCTGTGATCATTCGTCCTGCCCTTTTCTGTATACATGCAATATCCGTGTTAGTCCTAGCTGGTATGGGTCCCACACGCTTGAGCAATATGCTAGAACTGGTCACACAAGTGATTTGTAAGCAATTTATCTTAAGTCTACCACCAGCTTTACCCACAAATGAACCTATGAAATCATTCCATTTCATATCCCCACAAAGCGTTACGCCCAGGTATCCGTATGAGTTGACCGGTTCCAACAGTGACTCATTGATATTACAGTGTGAGGATACTACGTTTTCCTGTTTTCTCAAGTGCTATATTTTACGTTTCTGAACATTTAGAGCAAGTTGCCCATCTCTGCACCATGTTGAAATATTATCAAGATCAGATGATATTAATGCAGCATCTTTCAGATACTGCTTCATAAAGGATAACTGCATCGTCTGCTGAAAGCTTGATTTTACTATTAATATTGTCTGCAAGTTCATTAATATACAATATGAACAGCAGGAGTCCCTACACACTTCCCTGCGGCACACTTGAAGACGCATCTACATCTGACGATGACTCCATTCAAGACAACATACTGTATTCTTCCTACCAAAAAGTTCTCAGTCCCGTTACCAATTTCGCGTGATATCCCATATGATCGTCCTTGTGACAACATGAGTAGGTGCGGTACTGAGTCAAATGCTTTTCGGAAACCAAAAACACTGGATTTACCTGCTTGCCTTGATCCCACATGACCGAAGTTTTAGAAATCCATGCTGGTTGCCATTGAGGTCATTCTGTTCAAGATACCTCATTACGTGTGAGCTTGTAATATTCTACAACAAATCGATGTCAAGGATATTGGATGGTAATTATGTGGATCACTTTTACTACCGTCCTTGTAGTTGGGTGTGACTTCTGGCTTTTTCCAAGAACTGGCCACGGTTTTTTGTTCGATTACAGTCGGAGGAGGGGATAAGTCAGTCGCAAATTCAGTGTAGAATCAGACAGTGCTTCCATAGGGGCCTGAAGCATTGTTCAATTTTAACGATTTCAGCTGTTTCTCAACTCTACTGACACTAAAACTCATTTCACTCATCTTTTCAGTGTTTTGAGGAGTAAGTTAGGGTAATTCTCCTGAGTTTTCCTTTGTAAATGAACATTTGAAAACGGAGTTAAGCATTTCAGCTTTTGCCGTGCTACCCTCTATTTTAGTTCCTGTCTCATTCGGTAGGGACTGGACACTAACTTTGGTGCCACTGACAGCCTTTTGCATGCGAGACGAATTTCTTTGGATTTTGCGAAATGTGATTTGACAATATTCTGCTACATTAGTCATTGACGACATCACGCATTGCTCTCTTGCCAGCAAAGGTGTTTCATTCAGCATCTGTCTATTGCCCAACGCTTTGTTTTACACCTATTATGCAGTAATGTCTGTTCCTTTAGAAGTTTCTGTATGGCGAGTGTATACCATAGAGGTTCCCTCCCATTATGAACTGTTCTATTGGGTGCATATCTATCACGTATCCAGTGCGTGGTCAACTATTCTTTTAAACTTGAGCCAGAGTTTCTCTATATAGTCCTGACCTGAGCTGTAAGTATCGAGTTCCTCATTGAGATGCGGCACTGTTGATTTTTTGTCTAGTTTACCTAACATATACATCTTTCAGCTTGTTTTAGTTGCCCTTTGTACTTTGTGTGGTGTCACCGCCAGACACCACACTTGCTTGGTGGTAGCCTTTAAATCGGCCGCGTCCATTAGTATACGTCGGACCTGCGTGTCGCCACTGTCAGTGATTGCAGACCGAGCGCCGCCACACGGCAGGTCTAGAGAGACTTCCTGGGACTCGCCCCAGTTGTACAGCCGACTTTGCTAGCGATGCTACACTGAGAAATACGCTCTCATTTGCCGAGACGATAGTTAGCATAGCCTTCAGCTACGTCATTTGCTACGACCTAGCAAGGCGCCATTATCAGTTTATATTGAGATTATAATTCTGTATCATCAAGAGCGATGTTCACCAATTATGGATTAAAGTTAAGTATTACAGCAACTGCGTCCGTTTTTCTAAGTTCTCATTTCCTTGTAATGTTCCAGACCTCACGCCAGCCTGCGTGAGCTTAAACGCGTGCCTTTCGGCTTCCTCCAAACCCCGTGAATTGGCTCCTGCCAATTCACAACACTTTGGTAATCATTGTAGCCACTACCGTGTCACGGTCACTGATACCAGTTTCGATGCACATCCTCAAAAAGGTCATTTATGTTTCTTACTATTAGATCCAATATATTTCTGTTTTTAGTAGGGCTTCTAACTATCTGTTCTATGTAGTTTTCAGAGAGGGCATTTAGTAAAGTTTCACAGGATGACTTATCACGTCCACCACTAAGAAAACTGTAATTTTCCCAATTGACTGTTGGCTGGTAAAGTCTCCAGCGACGATTACAGTAAGACTGGCGAACTTCCGTACAAGTGGGCTGAGGAGTAAAGTTTTCAGTTACATATGGGGACGAGTCTGGTGGGCGACAGAAGGATCTAATTATCGTTCTGTGCCAACCCCCGATACCGAGTCTCGCCCAAACAATCTTACACGCAGCTTCAATTTCAATATCGGCGGATTTGAGTTTTGGATGTAATGCGACAAGTACACCACATCAATTTCCCATTCGCCTATCCTTTCGAAATATACTCGAATTTTCCCCCGAAATCTCACCGCTCTCCATTTCAGCCGTGGCAGTCTCGAAGGCAGGGGCAAGCCGCCGGCCATAACAGGTGAGAAATGTAACGGCCGCTTTCCAAATTACCGGCTGTGCGAACGAGAGGTGACCGTGTCGCGTAGCCGACGGCACCACACAGCGTCACACGACGCGCATCACACGTACGATAATGTTCTTCTCCTTCGTCACGTTATCGCACATCTTCGTGGGAATATCACATTAACCTGGATTCGGCAACGTCAGTTCTCGGAAGTCCTTTCTGTGACCACCCCGTCCTCTATTTCTCCCCCGGGGTGGAAGTTGTGTACCCCAGCTGCTTGTGTTTAGTGTTGAGTGGGAGAACGTTTTCGAAATGTTTGTGAATTGTGGCACCGAGCTGGAACTCGTGTAGCAGCGCACTACTCACCTCGACGTGGTCTGCAGTGGAGAGGGCGCAGACGAGACAGTGACAGCTCCCAGATACCTCCGCGGCTGGGGCGCGCGGCGGCTCCCCTCCCCTCCCCGCCCCTTCCCTCCCCATCCCTTCCCTCCGACAGAGCGCGCCGTGGGCCGAGTGGCGAGCCGCCAGCGCGCGACGGCTGCTGGCGAGCTGCGGACCGCCCTGTCGCAGGCTCCAACTGTGCTCCACATACAGCATCCCGGATGGCGCCCGAGTGTCACAGGCCCGCGGTTCTACACCTGTGACGCTAACAAGGGACTTTAGTACAAAATGGCTACCCGTTTGTAGGTTACTTGCGTGGGCTCTGCTGCCTCGTGACGCTTACGATAAGCATTTCCGCAGCAGCCGCTGTGGAAAGGCTTCTACCTACTTCCACTTGGGTGCCGGCGTCTCAACTGTTTCGACGTCTCACCGGGCCGGCTCGCCTCGTGACGTCGTGACAGCTGTGTCGTATTTTCTAAGGCGTAACGTGCGCCCTCGCCTGCGCCTGGCACTGCTGGAATCTACTTCCTGAACTGTACGTTTCTGACCTAATACGGTCGGCGCGTGACCACAGATGTGAAAAACAGCCTAAAGACCGTACGTAGGCCGGTCAGCTCGCTCGCCGTCTTCATTAATCTGTTAGGCTGATACTATCCAAAGCAAATCCCAGAGTGGCAGAAGCAGTTCGATAACTAGCACCGTTATCTGGGAAAGTCTGCCACAAAGTTAGCGACCTACGGAATTTGCCAGCATGAACTCTCTCGTCAGAGCTCCACACCCGGATTGGTCTGAAAAGACAGCAGGGCGACACTCCCGCGTGTCGTGTCGTCGTCGGATGCACCAGTTTCTGCGGCAGTGGCGAGGGAAGCCGTGACCGATATCGCCACGCCTGGAAATAAGGAAAGAGATCATGAAAGCAATTGGCCATACTCAAACAATAGGAAAACAAGAGGTAACACGCCTGGAATCCCTGCAGATTTAGTGCGACAGAAGGATGTTGAACATCAGCTGCAGAGATAAAGTTAGCAATTGGGAGGTGCTGAGAAGAGTACAGGAAACCATATCTCTGCGAAGGCACATCCAGACAAGAAGAGACAAACTCCTAGGTGACATCTGAAGACAGAAGATCACTGTAACAATAGTATAAGAAGCTTTTGCTTCTTTCCTTCTTGCGAGAGGTATAACACGCTCTTCTCATGACCGCACACCACTGAAATGCGATTTCTGGATAAGTAAACCGCCACGTAATGCGGGGTGGTTATAATTAAACTTTCCCTATATAACACATTATAAAACCGATGCTGATCATCGTACGAGTACCAAACTTGGTAGCATTAATGTCCAGAGTACGGGATGCACGATATGCATGCGCCGCTGCACAACCGTCCAGTTCCAGCTACGACCACCAGGTGCCGTGATCAGACCTCGTGATTCATAGTCTCACACACCTGACCTGTCGCAGTGCACTTGTTGACGTGTCAACATGAGCCTGGACAAAAGGAGCAGGGCGTTATTGGCGAAGCTCTATCATCAACACAACAGTAACGCTGCAGCTCCTCTTCGAGAATATCGCCGGCTGAAAGAATTACGACAGGGTCCTCTTTCTCCGCCCGCTACCCAGAGCACGATGAAGAAATTCGAATCAATTGGAGAACTGGGCGTCGGTCCGGGAAGACGCCGACACACCACAGGTGGTCGATGAAATCGCTGTTGCCACGGCAGATAACGCTGCGCGCAGTTCGCGATCGCCAGGCAGTGCGCGTGCTGTGTCACGACAGTTGAACACACCGTGGTACACTGTACGGAAGGTGCTTCGAACCATTCTCAAATGGAATCAGTACAAGATCCATAACGTACGGCAGCTTGCACCACACGACGCACAGCGACGTGTCGACTCCGCTCTCTACTTTCTCGCAAGGATTGAAGTTGTTGAAGGCTGGCCCTGGACAGACGATGCTCATTTTCCTCTGACGAGTGAGAAGAACACACAGAACTGATGGGTGTGTGGTTCTTCTCCTCCAGTCACTGTGCACCATGTTCCTCTGGGCGGTGAACGTGTCACTGTATGGTGTGGCTTCACGGCTACATTCGTCACTGGCCGATTCTTTTTTGAACAGGTTAGCGCTCGAGGATCAAAGATGTGCAGCCTGGCCGACGTTACTGCGATGTGCTTCGCCAGCGTCTTATGCCCGCCCTGCAGTAGAGAGACGCATTGAACACGATAATTTTCGTGCAATATGGGGCCCCAACACACGTCGCACTTGAAGTTCACCTGCTTCTCCGAAACGCACGTGGAAACGATCGAATTATCAACTGATCATTTCCAAATGCTTGGCCGGCACGATCGCCTGCTCCCACCCCCTGTGATTTCTGGTTGTGGGGCTACCTGGAGGACACGGCTTACTAGGAGAACATTCACAAAGAAAATGCTTTGATTTGTTAAATAACTCTCATAAGTGCTATGCATATGTTGTATTCGTTGTACAAGATTTTGATACGGTCGTGTTCTCTTTCCCGTTGAGTTAGAACCTTAAACGCAGCTGAGTGACTGATCGAATCGAATGACTTGCCAAAACCTATTACCACAAGGCAAAGAGGTAGATGTTACGCATTTCTTTGAAGAAACGTCCCCTTTGAACAGTTATACAAGACTGTGCTGAAACTGACACACAATATTTTTTAGCGCAACGCAATCTGACTTTCAAAAATCTCTACAAAAGAATGGCCCTGACTAACATTAACCTATACCTTTCACAAATCACTTACCTCTCCAAAAATCTTTGTTACTCGAACTACTGCAGTACAGCGAGCGCCACTATTGCCAGCTAAATAAAAGATTCAAACTACGGAAGGCACTAACTACTGATAGGGATAGTTAGCAAATGAAAGATATTAATAGAGAACAAACAATGTATTTACCTTAGTATCATCAAAAGTCATAATATATATAGCAGTTCATGACAAATTACAAAACTCCGCCATCTCTCTCCCCACATCCACCACTGCTGGCGGCTCACCTCCAACTGCGCAACGCTACGCGCTGTTCACAGCCAGCTGCCTAACACTACAATGGCGAGTATTACAACAATGCAAAGCAGCCACAGACTGCACACAGCACAGCCAGTGATTTTCATATTGAGCGCTACGTAACGTTGCCAATAAAAAAACCTAAACAGCCTACTTACATCTTTTACTATTATTGTTTCATGCGCAGTGAGGATGTGGTAGGAATGAAGATTGTGTTTAACGTCCCGTCGACATCGAGGTCATTAGAGGCGGAGCACATGCTCGGATGGTGGCAAGGATGGGGGAGGAAATCGGCCGTGCCCTGTCAAAGGAGCCGTCCCAGTATTTTTCGCCTGGAATGATTTAGGGTAAGCGCGAAAATCCTAAGTGTGGACGGCCGTACGGCGGTTTGAACTATCGTCCTCCCGAATGCGAGTCCAGTGTGTTAACCACTGCGCCACATCGCTCGGTGTGAGGATAAGGTCGAGTGTACTAAATCCTGTGCAAAACCCAGATTCCAGCCTGGTCGAGCCCGGTCGAGTGTAGTGCTCATTCCGGCAGTCATTGTGTAAGTAACAGGACTGATTTGGCTTCATTCCAGATACACGGTAATGTTTCGCTGTGTAAATAGCTGGAAAATGTTGAAGCTAAATGATTTATAGATTTCTCATCTGTCAGTTTCAAAATATCGACGCCGAGTTCGACACTGACAGGAGTAGTTCCTTTTATCGAGCTCGTCTAGAGCATTTTTGACTCTTTAGGGGAATATTCCTGCAATTCGGGAAACAGGAGCATCGAATTCGCGTGGGACTAAAATATCATCATCGATTTTGCTGTACAAGTTATTATAAAAATTTCCCATATAGTCGAATATATTTTCCTTATCCGCAATTCGGGCTCGATCTGTTTCTATTTAACGCTATCTACAGTTCAAACACCTCGATAATGTTTTAAGCTACATGCTTTATAGATCACAGATTTTAAGATCTCGGCTGAGTGGTCAACACTTATGTGTGTAGGTGGGTGTATGTGTTTCTGTGTGTGTGTGTGTGTGTGTGTGTGTGTGTGTGAGAGAGAGAGAGAGAGAGAGAGAGAGAGAGAGAGAGATGCAGGGTTTTTGTCAAGCGCATTTTCTCTCAAGTTTTGGCACGTATCTGGAATTTCTTTCTTGCAACGTGTAGCTGGAGTCAGCCCAATCGCATCCTGCTCATCACGTCTTTCATGCGATGCCAAGAGTCGACGGAAAGCGTGCGTTTGTTTCTCGTCACTCACTCACACACACACACACACACAAAATGATTTTGAAAGTGTAATTTCACGTTCCCACTCGACAGAGTGCTACCAGATTAGTGTAGTGCAATCGATATTGATTTTGCCGGTACGAATTAAAAGGCACAATGGAAGATGAGGAACAGCCGGTAGGCTACCCCAGCAGCGACTGAGCAGCGCTGCACGCCGGGGCGGGGCGGTGCTGGCGCTGCTGTGCTGTCCCTGTCACGACAGTAGCCTACACACCGGACTAATCTGGCAGCGTTCTGTTCCGATTTTAAAATCACTTTGTTTGAAACGCGAAACAAACCCACGCATTGAGTCGACATTTCGCGTCGCACGAAACACGTGACGATAACAATTTGTTTGAAGTGGCGTCAACTACGCATTACAGAAAAGAAATTGCAAGTTCCTACAGTAACACCTGACGACCTGTAGGAGGGACACCCAATGTCACAATTACAAAGCTAGTGTTTCGTAAACACTCTCGGCTGAAGAACGAAAATGTAGGACTGTGAAACAAAAGTAAAGGGGTAAAATAAAAAAAAAATATTGAAACGTTTATTCTCAAATTACTGCGTAATTCGAATAAATGCATTATGCACTAAGTGCACCTATTGTGAACGTGTCCTAGGTCAACTGCGGCAGCAGCTGCGGTAGCGAACCGGACGCCGGTGTACTTTGGGACGACGAATCCGATGTCGACGTACCTGGTGGCGTTCGTAGTGTACCACGAGGAGACGTTCGGCGCGCTGGAGAGGAAAGCCACCGAGACCGAGGGACCGATCCGCGTGTGGTCCAGGGCGGAGCTGGCCGCGCAGCGCGGCTTCGCGCTGGACGTGGCCGCCGCCTCGCTGGCCGCGTACGGCCGCCTCTTCCCGGACTACTTCCTGCACATGAACACCAAGCTGGACCAGGTCGCCATTCCGGACTTCAGCGCCGGCGCCATGGAGAACTGGGGGCTCGTCACCTACAGGTAGGCCGGCTGCCTGCTCCGTGCCCGTGCATTTTAATTATACCACCAGAACTGGCTGCGGGTACGCGCTTTCTCGAGACACGTCGGGCTGGTCAGTATCCAGTCTAATCACTGACCGCATTTGTGTCGAATGCTCGGTCCGAGTACATTGCCGAATACGAGGCAATCGGACACTTACGAGAAGAGGTCCCTGGCAGTGGAACTGACTTTTCGACATCATCTGTGTGGTGGTGTAGGTTTAGGCTCAGGTATTACACCCTGAGGCAATGGCCCGTAGTTTGCGAATAACTGACGAAAAAAAAAAAATTCGAAATTTTCTTTGATGCTCTGCTGCTTTAAAATAGTAGCGTTTCACCGAGTCGTTGCGTAGTGTAACGGCTGTAGCACTGGCGCTATATTTTTAAATTGATATCGAAATGACTTTGATGATTATTATTATTTAGTTAATTGGTTTAATTGTATTTCCTTATTTCTATTTCATTGGTAAATCATTTAATCAGCATATTATCTTATTTAGTTGCTCTCATTTTTAATTCCCATCATTCTTTCTCCAGTGGGAATATCTGCCCATCTCAAGTTAAATATGTACATATTTTTATTTATCTATTATAGTATTTAGATAAATAAATAAATAAATATAATAAAATAAACAGTATTTAAACATTTGAAAACGTCAATCTACTGCCTGTGAAACACAGAAGAAATAATCTATTTATGTATGCAGTAGCGTGAAAACGTAATTTTCTTTATAAATGACATATTCTTGGATGGTAATGTCATACAACGATTTAAAACACAAATGCTTAATGTGCAACGGAAAAAATAACGCACACGAAGAGTTAAATAAATGAAGGGATTATAAGTACAGCGAAATGCAAACAAAACGAGAAATATAAGTAATGAATGCAGCAACATGAACGAAAATATAGGATGATGAAACGGAAGAAACTAAATCGATGTTAATACAAGGCAATAATTAAAATCAGATACACAAAGATCCCCACAGGGAATTAAAAATGAGAGCAACTGAAAAAATTAATATCGTGATTAAAAGATGTGACAAGGGAATAGAAATAAAATAATACGTTTATTCCAATTACCTAAATAGAAATAATTACTTAAGTCATTTCGATAAAGATTTAAAAATATAAAATTTGAAACCACCTAACGAGGTTCGGACCCACAAGCTCTCGGACATGATACGAGTGCTATAATCATTACGCTAAGCAAACAACTTGTAACACTCTACTACTTTAAAGCTCTACATCACGCAAAATTCCGAAATTTTTTTTGCTCATTTACTCGCAAACGATGACCCACGTTGGTGAACGGTTGAACGGTGTAGTACCTGGTACCCTAACCTACACCACTGTTTAGATGGTCGCTCCCGCCACTGAGGACCTCTCGCTGTTAGTGTATCAACAGTAACCCTCACTCGCGAGGCGCTTTAAGGACTCGATCTCCCGTGTGTAAAACGGTTTCATATGTGTGACGACTTGGCAGATAGTTAACGTGTTACTCCTTTACGGTTGAGACATAAAACCTTAATTATGTTTTAAGTTTGTCTTAAGTCCGTAAGTGCTCTCATTATCAAACAGTGGAAGAGTACAGTCTCGGTAATTTGTACTCAGTTTTAAGAAAAGCTCGTTTTTCGTGCATCCCAGTTTTTATGACATCGTGACTCCTGAAGTAGAAGAGGGGGGTCAGGGGGCGGAAAAAACATGTGAACACCAAAAACACAACACATTACTGTGCCCAGCTGGACTTGAGAACTGCTTTCAGTCGTCCCTTAATAGAAAAATACAGGTACCGTGTAGGGTCTTCATAGGAACCTCACACCATTCTCCTTGCGAAGCAGTGGCAATTTCAGGTGACCATGATGGAGATGGGTGGCAACCGCGCATCCTTCTCACCACAGTATACGGCAAAGACTCAGTAACGTCGAGATGTGGCCACTGCGGAGGCCAGGGTAGACGCTACGATCGATCCTCGTACTCAGGCTCATGCGACCAGGGGCCGTGTCGTACCGTGGGACGGGCCTCAGCAGCCGAAATGCTCACATAGTCCACTCGCAGTAGTGTGACTTTGCAGAGTGATCACACCGAACCCCCGCCTCGTTTCACTGCGGGACGCGCCCTCGGCCAGCAGTCGGGGACGCTGTGAAACGAGACTCGGCCGACCACACGAGTGCCTTCCGCTGATATGTAGTTCAGGTTCTTTCGCTTGGACACCGCATTTTCCTGCTATGGGCAAAATTTTCATCAGTGATGAGTTCAGCCCGACCTGCAGTTTGCTGCTTATGTATCTAACATCGTTGCGTATTTTGCACTGACAGAATTCGTGAGTTCTGCAGTGATTTTTGCAGGTGTCGCCACAATACTCCTCAGTGATCTTGCGTCACCACCACTCGGCTCCCACTTCACCTGCGTTTTGTCATATCGGATGATGTTTTTCCACTTTCCCTGTTTGCAGTGTAAATCTTCGGTATCGTGCCTCGTGGAACACTAAACACGCCGCCTACCTTGGCTACAGAAGCACCCAACAATTCGCCCACGTTCGAATGCACTGAGCTCCAGCGTAATGCACGCACAACTTCACGAACTGGGTACGTATTCCAATACGTCCCATGGTACACTCTATAAATAGCGCAACACACAAACTATCACAAAAATTGAAAAACATACTGATAAAAAATTATACATATGAAACAATATATTCTATAAAGAAACAGCATGATACCAGAAGAAGAACTGAAAGGTAAAAATCTTCCCTAAGATGCTCAGTTCTTATCAGGTGACATTACCAACCTCTACTGCCGGCCGGGGTGGCCGTTCGGTTCTAGGCGCTACCGCCTGGAATCGCGCGACCGCTACGGCCTCAGGTTCGAATCCTGCCTCGGGCATGGATGTTTGTGATGTCCTCAGGTTAGTTAGGTTTAAGTAATTCGAAGTTCTAGGGGACTGATGACCTCAGAAGTTAAGTCCCATAGTGCTCAGAGCCATTTGAACCATTTTAAACCAACCTCTACTTAAACATATCCATACAAGAAGCTGTAACAGTAATACAAAAGAGCCTTATGAAACATAAGAAACTTGCGTATACAGAGATCATTCAATTTATTGAACCAAACAAGCTAACTCTTAAGCTACAACTACTTACCTTTAATGCCAGCATTTATAAGCAACCAGATTGCCTAGCAATAGGATCATGTAAATTAGGTATCGCAGCTGACGTAAAAATAAGTCACTTGGAACAAAAGTTATTTAGCAGCCAAGAACCTTCCATAAAGAAAACTAAACTTTGTAGGAGATATGTAGATGACACACTACTGTTAGGGGATGTCAGAGACATAACAGACATTCTAAACTGCTTCAGTGATCTACATGAGAAAATTACATTTACAATGAAACATGAACGAGACAAAAGCATGACTTAGCTGGACTAAATATTACAAAAAACGACAACACACGCACATTTAAAATTTATAGGAAAAAGTAAAATGACCGACACCTCAATCCCTCCAACCTCATGCCATCCAGACATCCATAAACAGTGAGCATACAAATCAGTGCCACATAGTGCAACTAAAATACCTATGAACCAAGAAAATATGCAACAAGAAATAAATGTAGGGAAACAGATCACAGTTGACAACGATTATACTGCTTCCATGGTTGACGCAGTCGTAGACAAAGGGAATAAAGACCTAAACACAAATTGCGCCATAGAAGAAAAAGACAAAAACAAATTTATATCTAGCATCTCATATATTGGCAATATATCACAGACGGTTGCTAATATTTTGAAAAATCACAAAATAAAACTTTGGCTTTCTATATCAAATAAACTACAACAAAAGCTAATAGATAATACACACAATAATTATGATACATACGCAGA
Source organism: Schistocerca americana (assembly GCF_021461395.2). Lineage (NCBI taxonomy): Eukaryota > Metazoa > Arthropoda > Insecta > Orthoptera > Acrididae > Schistocerca > Schistocerca americana. The sequence continues at coordinate 21,111,985 of NC_060126.1, read as the reverse complement.
CTCTGGAATATACAAAGTAACATGCGAGGAATGGTTCATGTTCAACCTAGGACAAACAGGCCGAAATTTCACACAGACCAAGTTAAAGCCAAAACACACAACACACATCCATAATACAGGACACCCACTTGGAAAAGTATAGCAAAATATCAAATTACTCCGCCGATAAATATGGTGGCCAAAATGGATTTGTTAGAAAAACTGGAAATACATTTACATTAGAGTTAAAGACAACATGTTAAACGAAAAACCTGAAAGTGAAGTGCTCTCGTTGTGAAATACTGGCTGAATATAGAGCGGGTAATTGCAACCGCTGCTTCAAGACATACAAGCGATTTGTAACTGATATATTTTTAATTATTGTACTGAACCCTCAACGTGAGATTATATCTGATTACGAGAGGGTAAATAACTGTACGAAATACTGAAAATCTTTTTTTTTTTTTTTTTTTTTTTTTTTGGGGCGGGGGGGGTGGGGGTGGGGGTGGAGAGGACGGGACCATTCTAACCCTCCACCCTATAATTACCGATACAAATTAGTTATTTAAATTCTGCCTCTGTTGATTTACAGGACATATACTTCAGCCTTCGTAACAGCAGACTGAGCAAAGAGGGTGGAAAGTTCGCAGGAGTTCATATGTTTGATCTTGCTGTATCAATTCTAATGAAAACAATGAACACATTTCAGCTTGCACTTTGTTGGTATATTCTTGAAATCATTTAATAAATTTGAAATAACACCTTTTCTTTGTGGTTCACTATTATACACAGATATTTTAGAGCATTGTTATTTAGATATAATGGCTACGTTCGGCCGCCTTTGACCATATGCGGTCATACACAGTTTCTCTCGGCAAACTACAGCAACTAACATACTTTCGCCGGAGGGTCGAGTCCTCCCTCGGGCATGGGTGTGTGTGTTGTTCTTAGCATAAGTTAGTTTAAGTAGTGTGTAAGTCTAGGGACCGATGACCTCTGCGGTTTGATCCCATAGTAATTCACACACACACATTTGGACATACTTTACCCACTGATAAGCCACTTTTGTTAAATACATAGATAACAACACATTGGTCAAAGATTATTAAATTTCTTCATGCTTACACACCTTTCTGACATTTACAGTTATCAAAATAATAAGCTAACTTTTTATCTAAGAAAAGGGTGTCGTAGAATACGTGATAAAACATGTTGTGTTGGAAATTGCAGTTGGTACGTACACTGATGGCCCAAGACATTAAGACCACTTGATTAATAGCTTGTTTGTCCGTTTTTGGATTGAAGTACATCACTGATCCTACATATCTGACAGTTTCGTGATAGGTTTGTAGAGGTATGTGGCTTTATATGACATCGTACAGGTCATGTAATTCGGGTAAACGAGCCGCTGATATCCGTACGCGGTGATAGTCCCTATAGCGCCACAGATGGGTTCCATCGGATTTACAAAACTCAAACTTGGTTTCCGAGGCATCAACATCAGTCCACTGTAACTCTCCTCAAAGCATTGCAGCACGGTTCTGGCTCCGAGACGCGGACATTTATCCTGTTGAAAGATGACATCGCAGTCCGAGAAGACATCGAGCACGAAGGGAGGCAGGTGGTTCACAGCTGCCACTACATCCACAAGCGCAGGAGAATGTCTCCCACAGGATAATATCGCTTCCCCCAGCCTGTGTCTGTGGCGCGCTGCACATTCCGAGCCGCCGATGACGACCATCTACCGAGCGTAGCAAATGCGTGATTCACCCGAAGGACCGACGCGTTTGCATCGGTCCAATCCCGACGGTTCCGTGCCCACTACTATCGTAACTGACGAGGTCGTCGGGTCAAAATGTGAACGCGTAGGGGTTGTCTGCTCCGGAGCTCCACGTTCGACAACGTACGATGTACGACGAACGGTGTGCTCCGAAACACTTGCGGGTGCACCGACATTGTGCTCTTTCGGCAGATATGCCACAGGTCGCCTTCTATCCTACTTTACAGAGCAGACAAGTCTCCGAACTCCAAGTTCTCCGAAGAGTCGTGGACATGTTACCATTTAGCGCCTAGTGGTAGTTTCACTGTCCTGCCTCTTTCCATAGATGCTCACAACTGTAGCCATTTTCGGGATGTTTACTGGCTCTGCCCTTTCTTGGATTTACCTCTTTGCAGCCCATATCTTGGCTAGGGCGATCCTCGGTATATGTATACCGCGCCACGTGCCCGCAACGACACCAGGCAGCATCCAGTGTCGGGGTGGACAAGGGTCATAATGTTTTGGAACACGATGTATTCAGAGTAGTTTCATCACACCATTGTAGATGGAACGGTGGTTTGTGCAGACGCGAAATGCAGCGCAGTGGAAATGTAAGGATCGCCATTTGGGTGAACACGACACGGCGAGTGTAGTCAGGTGGGTAAGGCGGGTGAGGGCGAGTGGTAGTGTCTCCAACAGACGGTCACCAGTCTGCTCGAGAAGAGTTCCGCTTGTGTGAGAACCACGAGCGAGTGCGCCTATTACACGAACACACACGCCCTAGACGTTCAGCTCGGCGACGTGCACAAGCTTTACAACAATCGCGACGCTCATTGTGCCGCATATTGACTATATGAAGCTTCGCCCATATAAAGAATGAAGAGAGAGCCTGGCCAAAACAGATTCGCTAGCTGCACTGCCATTTTTGCGACGATTATCTGAAAACAAATGTTTCTCCAATACGATTTGCTGTCCAGTGAAGTAAGCTTTGTCGTGACTGGACATGTTCAGAAGCAAAGCTTCGACAACGTCTGCGTGCGAAACCCGAGGCAAATCCAAAAGCTGTTGCTGATCATTACTGAAAAATTCCAGAATTGCACACAAGAGAAGATCTGAACAACATTCAGGTCCGCAGGAGAGTGCAACAGCTGAACATCAAACCAAAGTATGTACATATTCTATTAAATGTGTCCACACATTGTAAAATCCAGGAGCCGATTTGACGTGGCCACCCAGTTCCGCAGACTCAAGAGCTCCACATTACTTCCTCTGAGGCAGTGTGAAGCAAGTAGTCTTTAGCCACTCGTTTTCTGACACTTGACTAACTGAAGATATCCACTGATCTCTGTGTATATGAAAGGCAGCGTCCAGGCCGACCGGCTGACTGACTCAACATCGCACAGCCCAGACTGCTAAGAATAGAAACTTGAAATTTGGAGGCGGTGTGGACCTTATACCGGGGGCACCGTTTAAGAAGTCCAAAATTCCAACCCGATGGGGTGGAATAGGGGATGAAGGTCTTTTTGAAGCTAGACCTACGGAAATGGGTATTTGGTTCCCCGGTCAGGAATAAAGGTGTGTGCGTTTCAACATTTTTGGAAATTAAACCTCGCGGAGATAAAACAGTGGGTCAAAGCTTTTTTTGAAACTATATCATTATTAAAGAACTGGTAAAGTATTTTTAAAGATACATCTATGAACAATGGTATTTGACTTCTCTGTTACAAGTAAAAAATACGTGTTTCAGTGTTTCTGGAAATTCAGCCCCTAAGGGAGTGCAATAGAGGATAATAATTTTTTTAAAAAATTATTTCGCTATATTTAAAAAACTTTAAAGCTAAATTTATGAAAATCTGTATTTCACTTTGAAACGTCCCCTTTGAACAATTATACAGGACTGTGCTTAAACTGACACACAATATTTTTTTAGCGCAACGCAATCTGACTTTCAATAATCCCTACAAAAGAATGGCCCTGACTAACATTAACCTATACCTTTCAGAAATCACTTACCTCACAGAAACCTTGGTTACTCGAACTACTGCAGTACAGCGAGCGCCACTACTGCCAGCTAAATAAAAGATTCAAACTACGGAAGGCACTAACTACTGATAGGGATAGTTAGCAAATGAAAGATATTAATAGAGAACAAACAATGTATTTACCTTGATATCATCATATATAAATATAGCAGTTCATGACAAATTTCAAAACTCCGCCATCTCTCTCCCCACATCCACCACTGCTGGCGGCTCACCTCCAACTGCCGCAACGCTACGCGCTGTTCACAGCCAGCTGCCGCTGCCCAACACTACAATGGCGAGTATTACCACAATGCAAAGCAGCCACAGACTGCACACAGCACAGCCAGTGATTTTCATACAGAGGTGGCGTTACCAATAAAAAAACCTAAACAGCCTACTTACAACTTCTCGATTAGATATAAAACACATAATTGATTGGTGACTCCGTGGCGTGTTGTGTGCACCACGACCAAATAGTGGATAGAATTGGAAGGAAAATCAGCATTGGCCGTATTTTGTTGTTTTATTGTCAGCAAAATCGATTTTCGGTCACTTAGTGACCATCCTCAACGCTTGAAGTTAAAAATTTTCACATGACGATCAGAGAGTATAAAAACGAAAATCACAACTACACCTGCGTATGAACAAAACAGTTGGTAGGAACATACCTGTAATATACAATTAAAATTGGTAGGCACTGGTATCAAGCTCTAACCACAAGCTTAGACGGATCACATAAACTGAGGCCGCTGTTTACATGCACCTGTACAGCAGACCTCGGTGAGACAGGGCTTGGAACGCCCTCTATGTGACATGTGTCACGTGAAGACTTAATATTACTGGTTTTGCAAGATATTAACACAAAATACCTCTTGTGCATTTGTGGCTCATGAAGTAATTCAAATTTAAAATGTACCTAATAAACATAGCAGACGAAGGGGGAAGGAAACATCTAAAATACAATGGCGTATTGTTTTTGAAAAAACCAACTTAGAAAACATAAAACAGATCGATAATAAGTTGTCAGAGTGCAGGACAAGTAAAAGAGAAAAAGAAAAGGAAAAAGAATAATATATGAATAACATGAAATGAGGTATAACACAGTTTTTTTTTTAAAACATAGTAGACACCATCTGGCGTGGGAAGTTAGAAGTACAACGTTCGTGATTTACTTACGTTAAGAGTCAAATATATAAAAATAGTAATCTAAAATGCCATTACGCAATAATTATAATGCCGTGAAACACAATAATCATTACAAAAAAGTTTTGAAGGTGTAGACAAACAATTTTGTTATTCAAATGGTTCAAATGGCTCTGAGCACTATGGGACTTAACATCTGTGGTCATCAGTCCCCTAGAACTCAGAACTACTTAAACCTAACTAACCTAAGGACATCACACACATCCATGCCCGAGGCAGGATTCGAACCTGCGACCAATTTTGTTATTATATTTAACCGACACGATGATGTACATCTCGTTTGTCCCTTTGGACAAGCTAACATTATTATAACAATGGTTATACGCTTCCGCATAAGCACTGGGTCAGAACCCATACATACATGACATCAAAGATACCCGGTTGCTTACTGTAAAACATAGCACCCACAATTTGGAGAGGGAAGTTAGAAGTATATCGTTCTTGATTTACGTAAAACATTACGTTTAAACTGAGGAGTCAAATATGTAAGAAACAGTAATAGTACGAAAAATGCCAGTAAGTAACAACTCAAATGCCATGAAACAATATTAATTACAACAACAAAAAAGTTTTGAGGGTGTAGACTAACAATTTTGTTATCATATTTAACGACGCTATGATGTACATATCATTCGTCCCCATTTGGACAAGCTAACATTCTTTATAACACCGGTTGTACGCTTCCACATCAGCACTGGGTCAGAATCCATACATACATTCACAGGTTGACAAAACAGTAATAAAATCGCCAAGCAACCGGTTTTGAATACTAATAAAAATAATTTGATTTTACATAACTTATAGTAGCAGTGGGACCCATATGAAATAAAAGCAGACTTAAAAATACCTTTAATTCTGCAGTGGAAGAGATGTGTTTCAAAGTAGCGGATATGAACAAGTGCTCGTGTCTCTTAAGGTGTGCATTTTAGAGCCCATATTTCACTGAACATTTTTCACTCGTCTGTCAAACTTTCTTCTGTGTAAAAATACCGTCAGATCTGAATCGTTAATAACTGCGAGACTAATAATGCGTAGATAGTGGTTGAGCCGATAACCGACAGATCACGTCTGATTTCCTTTGCCTTCGATGTCATCCTATCAGAGTAGGCGCACGCGCGTGGTTGTTAGGAATTAGCACTGGTGTGGCAGGGACCCGCGTTTGGCTAGGACGCAGGTTTGGCTATCATTCTGAAGAGCTACTGGAACCCAATGCGAGACAATAATAATATTCGCCGGAATGTGAGTGAAAATAGGTATAAAACTGAAAATTTCAGATTAATGAAAGATGTTGCCTCGTACGGCTCGCGAAAAAGCTCGGAATTATAGAGAATACGAGGCAGAGCAAAGCTCATGTCGAAAAGGGGTCCAAACACCCTAAAAGGTCCAGTGGCGAGTCGATGCGAACGCAAGGGCAGCGTGGAAAAGGAAATGAAAAAACTGCGCGTAGCGATTACGTAGCTGGCCCATCAGACATCGAACTTGCGATTTATCTAGTCTGTGTAACGGTTTTATTAAATAAACAAACACTGTCTGGAAGAGCTGAGGTGACGGACAGGCTGGCGTGCTATCCTCAGCCCTGAGGTAGAGCACGCTGCTCTGGCGGCCGATGTCAGCCGAGCAGTCTCTCACGAGGGCCGAGTGCGACCCACGTGTTGACCCGTCCGTGTGCTAGCCATAATCTGGGTGATCTGACGGGAACCAGCGTTACCACTGCGGTAGGACATTTATTAAAAAGATCGGTAATGAAATTACACACGAATACGAAGCACTTTTGACTATTTTACCCCGACGTTTTCACGAACAATGTACGCTGTCGACGCGAACTGCTCACACAGAATTTGTGTTTCCTGTGTTGGTCAGTATTACCACGCCTCAAAATGTGCAGTAGCTTCTTTCAACAGACTGTATAAGAAAAGTGGTGTACCGGGTGATTATAATCAATCTTAAGGTCTTACAAGTGCTGCAGAGTGGGCTGTACACCTTTCAGGTTGCTGAAACGTCGCAGGTCGTGTTCATTAATCGGTGTGCTCATGCAGTATGCAGCAAAAATAACAGTCCACTTTCTGGCACCATGCGAAAATATGGCGCTGTAAGCTGTCACAAGGTGAAATGTTTCCTGTTTTAGTGCCAGTATACATTTCTTTTTTGACGTGACTATCGTTGCGAAGCATAAAGACGGTTCAAGTTTTCCGTGCGAAATGCAATGGCTGTTGAGAAGAAAGACCACGCACTGCTGGTGAAGTTGTTTAATCAGAACGGCAGCAATAGCAGCGCTACATTGGGGGAATATCGGTGACGCAAACAACTGCGAAGAGGCCCCGTGTCGGTAAAAGGGCTAAGAAATACGATCGAGAAATCTGAAGAAACAGACGAGGCAGGCGGGGCGGGCGCCCCTTCCCGTGGCAGCTGTCGGCCGAGTTGTAGCCGGCCGTGCGGCACGCGGCCAGTGCTCGGGCTGCGTGGCGGGAATGTCTCTCCCCTGCCGAACAGTTAGAAAGATTTTTCAACGCATTCTACAGTGGTGTCCCCGGAAGATTCAGAATATGCACCAGACAAAGCCCCGTGCCAGGCCACAACAACGTGACTATCGCTTTCGTTTTTTGGCACGCGTGGTTGGGAAATATCTTTTGGACAGAAGAGGAACATTTTACTCTGGACTGTATCGTGAATGTACGGAACTGTCGAATATGGGGTTCTGCTCCACCACATGTTGTGCAGAAACATCCACTGCACTCAAGTTATGTGACCTTGTGCTGTGGTTTCACGAGCTCGTCATTCTCACTCCGTTTGTCTTCGAGGGGATGACTCCTCGTAGCCCTGTCGGGTGTACAGTGACATAAGCACATCGTAAGGATCTCCTCGAGCAGCTCAAGGTTCCAGCTTTGCAAGAACGCAACTGTGTCCACACCACTATTTTCGTGCCAGATGTGGCGACGCGACACTTCACGCGCCAGGTGAAAAAGATTTTCTTAAAGAGATTCTGTAACGAGCACATCATCTCCAGGCAAGCTCCAGTTGCGTGGCCATCCAGATCCCCCGACCTAAGCCCGTGTCACTTCTGGTTGTGGAGATATCTGAAGGATCGTGCCTACCAGGGACGTATCTGGACTCTTTCCGAACTGAAGGCTAGCGCACAATGACACTCCGATTACACCGAATATGTTGCGGCAAGTGTCGACCGTGGCACGTTACGAATGCAGCATGTCGCTGTGTGAGAAGACGGTACTGAACACTTGTTGTAACTTTTGCCGTAACCACCGTTATCGTATCGGATCTTTTCTCACCTATTCCTGTTCCCATATCCTGACTGTTCATGGCCCTATAATTTCACCTGGTGGCAGAAAGTGGTGCTACATTTCTTTCAGGACTCGCCGCAAGCGCGCCGGTTAATGAATATTTCTACGATTTTTCAGCGTCATGTAACGTATACAACGTGAACTGCATTACTCAGAACACCGTCAGTTAAACTAAGGCCACGATTTCGAGAAATGCGTTATAAGACAAATTCGTACTTCAGTATACTGGCCGACGACATTTAGAGCTAATATTCGTGTAATTTGGACTAACGATTTACAGAAATAAGATGAATTACTGGAAAATATTAAATATAGGAGTTACTGTCCTGTTCGAGGTCCTCGCTGAAAGAATTTTTTAACCTTCGCGTGTGGGAAATCCCTTAAAATACGGCACCGTTGGGAATCCTGGCTCGATGTGAACGATAAGGCCACCCGACACGTTTCTGCCCCTCCACCAGCAGGCACCTTCACCTGTAAAGTGTACTTCCAGGGAACGCGGGGTGCTGATCGACGAGGCCGAGAGCACGACCGAGTCCCGGCGCAGCGTCGTCACGACCGTGGCGCACGAGCTGGCGCACCAGTGGTTCGGGGACCTGGTGAGCCCCGACTTCTGGAACGTGCTGTGGCTCAACGAGGGCTTCGCCACCTACTGGGCGTACCACGCCGACCTGGTGAGTCGCCGCACACTCGCGTTCTCAGCGGGGCCACATTCGTGCTCTCGAAGCGCCCAGCATCCGGCACACGCCGCTCTAGCGATTATTCGTTCCATTTTGAAACGCACCCTGTTACTTTTTGAACGTTTTTGAACACATTCTAAGTTGGTTTACGAATGATTCGTAAGCTGATTTTTGAATCCGTGCATAGTGTAGGACTACGTGATGTTTCTGCCAGCGGAATCTCCATCGCATATAGAAATAAAAAAATTTCCCACAGACAAAAGGGGACGGTGCTATACGTGCTGAGCTGTATAAACACGAACGGGTGAGTGGCAATTCCTGTTTGTGTGGTGTCACCGCCAGACACCACACTTGCTAGGTGGTAGCCTTTAAATCGGCCGCGGTCCGTTAGTATACGTCGGTCCCGCGTGTCGCCACTATCAGTGATTGCAGACCGAGCGCCGCAACACGGCAGGTCTAGAGAGACTTCCTTGCACTCGCCCCAGTTGTACAACCGACTTTGCTAGCGATGGTTCACTGACAAAATACCCTCTCATTTGCCGAGACGATAGTTAGCATAGCCTTCAGCTACGTCATTTGCTACGACCTAGCAAGGCGCCATTACCAGTTACTATTGATATTGTAAATAATGTACCGTCAAGAGCGACGTTCACCATTAACGGATTAAAGTTAAGTATTCCACCAGCTACGTCCGTTTTTCTCTAAAGTCTAATTTCCCTGTCCTGTTCCAGACCTCACGCCAGCCTGCGTGAGCTAAAACGCGTGCCTTTCGGTTTCCTCAATTAATACGGTTTGGATCTCCTGCCAATCCACAACAGTTTGTTTGTGTGGTTAACTGGGTGAGCCAATGATCGGCGTTGTTATAATTACTATCGAAATTCGTAGATGCAGACTACCAGAGTGGAAATAAACTGCTAACAGGAATAACAGGTAAGAAAGATTACATATTAATGTCCTCGGTGCATCCGAGAAAATGACGTTTTGACAGAATAGTTTTGCCAGAACGCTACACCACTAAGAGCCAGTTGTACAGTCCCCGGTAGGAGCCGCAAAGTTCTATTCTTGGAATAGCGCCGAAAACGCATTGTACGAACAAGTGATAACGCCTGACAGGAGGATAAACGCGGAGAATTAAACAGGGGTAGTGAAGTTAACCGGAGAAAAAGTTTAGACAATGGGACGATAGTTACAGAGATAGTGGTGACAAGATTGTTCGTTAGAAAAAGGAAGAAAAAGAAACGGGGACATCACACAAATTATATGCAAGCAAATGACGAATCCAATTTTATGTAAAAATTTATTGCCACTATTTATCGATCTCGTGCTTGAGAAACTGCAGTGTATGAGTGAAATGTGAAACTATTTCCTAACATAAAACTTTAGCTTGTAGTTGTCCTAATAGGCATTTAATGTTGGTACTGCGTGAATTATATTCTGTCGTCTGATCTATGTAAATGAGGTACATAAAAACGACCATTTGTGCCAAAACAGTCTCTTCTATTTGGCGTGTGTTACAGTTGCTTCAATAATACAAAAGCCTGTTTCGTTTTATGTAGCAGACAGTGACAAAGTAGACATAATCAGATCGAGAAACCAAACCAGTCTTAGTACTCTTCTTATTAACAGTTTTTTCAGTATTAGACAATGAAGATTTGATTTTTCGTGTAACAAAACGAGTGACGAATTTTGATGAAGTAATAGATTCTATCGCATAAAGGAAACCTGCAGTAAGATAAGAGAGAAAAAATGATGGGACCTAAGAATTGAAAAAATCTGTACTGTCTTGCTTGTCTCTCGTATTTACTGTATTTATGTTTCCTCTATTTAAATTTATGTTACACAAAAGAGAACGTTATTAGCTAATAGACAATTAAGAGTGCAAATTTTATGAAGATTTCTTATTCTCACGGTTACAAATAATCCTACCCTTTATTAACTGTGAGTTCCTTTTAAGGGGGTAGAATATCAAACCGGCCGACTGAGACCAGGAGAGACACCACAGGACATTTTAATTTCCACTGTCCTGAATATAGGTTTGATGGCTTCCATTACAAAATGTACATGTTTGAATTCACAGAGAGAAAGACAGTGAGGTGCGAATCTGTGTGAAGAGGCGTGGCACGACGCTTTCGCACACTTAAGACCAAGTAACATGACTTACAGTCTCTCCAATATTTTAATAATGAAACTCTTCAGAAAGATGTGCGCTACAAAATGAACATATTTTTGAAAAAATCTATTTTTTTAACTTTTGATGTGCTGTCTCAAATTTTCGAGCTGCCGGGGGTGGAGGGGGGGGGGGGGGGGGGGGGAGGCACTGTCAAGTTTTTGCCCCGGCTCGGGCGGGAATATCGTATGGATCCGAGGCCGACTTATCTTATACGTGATGGATGAAGAAATATAGATGTGCTGAAAAAGGAAAAAGAAAATAGTGGAAGGCAAAGTAAGTGGGAGGAAGAAAAATAGCGATTGAAGGGCACTAAAATAGGAGGGGCACAGGTTGTGGAGAAAATGTTTCTCAGGGGTGTACTTTGTGAAATTATAGACCGTGTATTTATACGAGGTTTTATTAGAAATAACCTGAGTTAATGCCCGACTATTTCTCCCCAAAGGAACTCGTTTTACTTCCAGACTGTGGAGAATGTTATTCATCCAAGTCCCTGAATTTTGTAAATGAAGCACAATTCTGTTACTAACCCTGTAAACAATATAAGATTTGATTAGAGATATGTTCCCATATCCCTGTAATCATCAACAACCAAGTTATTATTCGCGAAAGTGTGGTGACTTTATTCGAAGTACAAGGTATGCCAACTCACTCCGAAAATAACTCTGCACACCCGTTGATAACACTTCCCTCGAAAAGGCGTACAAAATACATGCAACTGCAGCGGCATTAATTTAAAAGAAAGAGATAGTTTAAGTAAAACAAAAATACTTACAACTAATGGTGGATCAACAAAGTTACATTCACTACGTTTATATGCGACCCGTCTTCTACAAGACGAAAACCGAATTCAGAAGCCGTGTTTACACGTTAAGGCCTGAAGCGGATCTGCTAGCCCAGTCAAATACGGCGTCTGGAAATCAGCTGTTCCAGTTTCTGATTTAGTCAGCACAATCGCTATTTCTTTTCAGTTAAATAGTAGAAGTAGACAGCTTCATACTCTGTGTAACATTTATACTTCTCCTGCACAGCGCAAAAAGTCACTCCGTCCATATCAGACGAATTTTTTTCTAACAAGTCGTAACCTGTCAGAGCAAGCACGTTCGAAAAACGGTAACGAAAATCTGTTGTGGATGTGGAAAACCAGCAGCAAGAAACGGCATTCCACAATCGATTTTGGAGTGTTTACACAACTAATCAAAGGCGGTACTGGGGAATTGGTTTACGAAATCCGGTTTTGGGAGCCCATGAAAACATAGTGATTAAAAGTTAATAGTTCATTTTAAGCATTTTATTTACGCAGCAAAAATGTCCGTTGTTAGGGAGCCGTGGAGACATGCTGAGATGGCGACTGTGGCTTGTAATGATACAGACGAAGTTATCAAATCAGCTCCGACTGTCGTAGTATGCTGGTGAAGTTTAACAGGCTACTGTTCGGACAGACGTAATTGTTGGTGTTAAACCACCGTTTTAACATGTACGCGTTTATTACTTGTTATACACATCTAGTTATCATTTCAGCACTTTATACACTATTCGTGATAATTTTCAACTGCAATGTAAATGTTCGTCGGAATCGCATATTCACGGTCAGTGAAACTTTTTTGCGCCTAATCCACAATTGTAATTCCGTTCACCGCGAGAGTTACGACTTGATATTCTCGGCAGTTCCGTAAGACAAATACAACAGTTTTATGGAGCCTTGGCTCTCGCCGTAGGCTAAATGTGGAAACGGTAACACTGACACGCTAGCAATATAAGCATTGTCAGTAGCAGCTGAGAAACAGTCGTGCGGTCTTCCTATTCACAACGATCACTACAACTTTGGTCGCGCACTGGGACGATAATCCCAATCGTCAGTTGTCAAGTTCCACGATTCACTTTCTCGGCAAGTTTTTGCATCTCAAATCAACACTCGCCATATTCTGACGTAAGCACTGACAGACTAATATCGCTGCTCCACTGTTACTTTCGACATTACTCTCGGTTATTTCAGGCCTACGATTTACGTAGCAGTTCTTCATACCGGAGTTAATGTTAGAAATACAGATGAGAAAAACAAAATAATTTAAAAGAAAGAAAACGTCTATCCATTAGAGAAAAAGAAAGAAACTACAGTTGCGTTTTAGTATTATTTATAAACACTGCTATGCTATACCGTGAAAGATACTTGGTCTAAGAAAGCGAAAGAAATGACACAAGAAAAGGGGAAAAAATACTTATCACTAATAGCTATATCTTCACAAGGCGTATAAAAGGAAATAATTAGGCTTTTCAGACAGCTGGATTGAACAACAGTTCCATAAGCCCCTCCACTATCTGGTATGGAGATGCATGTAAGTCGCTTCTAGATGGAGAAGTTTCCATTATAGCATGCAAACCTGTGCAACGTAATTGCAAAGCATAACTGAAGACACGATTTCTCAGGCCTCAGTGAGCACTCTTAACATGATGTAGCAGGGTAGACACCGACTGGGTCACCTTTTTATGTTTATGCGGATTATCGGTTTCGACGTTTGTTAAACGTCATCTTGAGATCCACATGCAGCTACTGGAGACAGCAGTTGATCGGCAGGGCAAAAATTATTTATTCATTTAAAACAGTTCTAACTGACGCTTAGTCCGCCATCTGCCTCTCTCCGTCTTTCAATTTTATGGCTTTGCATTAACTGGCAATGACACAACCGAAGTAGAATCGTAATATTGGTGCAAGTTACTTGTGAGTTTGGGGTGTGTGTTGTTACATGTTATGCAATTATCATACAAAAAAAAGAAATACTGTGATGTCTGCCTGTATCCCTTATTCTGCCGCCTGATAACCTGCAGCTGGGGTGACGAAACCCGCTGGGGCAGCTGTGCCCGGCCCTCCTCCTGCTTGGCGTAGTTCAGCAGCTCGACGTGCAGTGGACACAGCAAGTCTGCAACGCTGCCACTGTAGCCGTCCGTAACTGTGGAAGTCTTGCCAGTGCAGGATTGTGTGCACGAACTGACCCATCGACGTTCAATGGAATTCTTGTCAGACCACCTAGGTGGCCAAATCATTCGCTGGAACTGTCCAGAATGTTCTTCAAACCAATGGCGGATATTTGTGGTCTGGTGAAATACTGTATTGTCGTCCATAAAAATTCCATCATTGTTTGGTAATATGAAGTCCACAAATGGTCTCCAAGTAGTCGAACATAACATTTCCAGTCATTGATCGGTTTATCTGGACCGTAGGACTGGACGCGGCCCACACCTTTATTAATTCGCAAACAGCTGGCACAGTGCCTCGTCGACGGCTTCGTGGGGTCTGCGCCACACTCAACCCTACCGTCAGCTCTCACCAACCGAAATTGGGACTCATGTGACCAGGCCACGGTTTTCCGGCCTTCTAGTGTCACGAACCCAGGAGAGGCGTTCCAGGTGACACAGTGCTGCTAGCAAAGGCACTCTCTTCTGTCGTGTGCGTGCCCACTGGCGCCACATTTCGCCGCTCTGTTCTAACGGATACGTTCATCGTAAGTCCGAAATTGATTTCCCCGGCTATTTCACGCAATCTTGCTTGTCTGTCACCACCGACAACTCTATGCAAACGCCGCTGCTCTCGGTCGTTAAGTGAAGGCCGTCGGCCACTGCACTGTCCGTGGTGAGAGGTGAGGCCTGAAATTCGGTGTTCTCGGTACACTCTTGACACTGTTTTTCTCGAAATATCGAATTCCCTAAACATCGAGACGGAACGTCCCATGCGTCTAGCTCGAACTGCCATTCCGTTTTCAAAGTCTGTTAATTCCCTTCGTACGTCCGTAATCACGTGGGAAACCTCTGCACACCGATCGCCTGAGTACAAAGGATGGCTCCGCCAAAGCTCTGCCCTTTTATACGTTGTATACGCGATACTGCCGCCATCTGTTTATGTGAATATCGTTATCCCGAGACTTTTGTGAGCTCGATGTAAAAGTGAGAACAGTAATAAGCCCACCACTACGGCACCGGTTCGCGTGGAGTAATGAGCATTAGAATGCTCAGAGTTCCATATTCAGCATACCTCACTTCTGCCAACATTTAAACAACGCAGGGTGTCAGTTGACGGAACCCTGCAGGGAAGGAGATTTGGCACGCCTGTTGCCCGAGGTCATAAGAGTCGTGTGTCTAGTAGTGACCCTCGGACATCAACTACAGTTACGACCACTACAGCTTTGCACTGAGGAAGCTGGTATTTTGATGGGAGCACATCTCACTTAAATCATGATCTCTATTAGAATGAGACACTGGATGTTCCATTGTTATACAGTGAGGAGTGGATTACGCCGTGCATTGACGAAGTAAAGACGATTACGACGCCCGCAGTTCATTAATGACGACAATGCCTTCCTGCCCTGCCGAAGTATACTGTCTACTGCCGGCTGTTGACTGCAGCATCGTCCACTGTTCGGCATTCACAACGGTGGTGGACTTTCTATTGTGGCTGGAGGAGCACCACTGCAGCATCGACTGCTCTGTAGTCAGCACTCTGTCCTTCCGTGGGAGCTCGCACCGAATGGCGCCTGATAAACTGCACTACTGTCAGGAATATGTTGTCTTGTCGAGGCACAGTGAGAACTGGTGTGGGCCTAACACTTTGCCTCAAAGAACAATTGATGTAATGGATATTACACCATCCATAATTGTGCACTCGCAACATCACCTTTCTGCGAAGATTGCAATTCTGTAGAAAGCAGGCTGACAACCCACTGGACGATCAAAAATTTGACAAACGGAATGACGCAGTTTTAGAGACTTTACTGGTCTCGTACATATACGATTCGTATGTAAGGGGGAATTTAAAGTAGACTGGGGCCGGAGTGAGAATTTAGATCGGGGATGGCGGCGTGCCAGGGCAATCCGTGCAGTGGAGCGAACTGCTGTGCCGAGATGGCTCAGTGGCTACCACACCTGCCTAGTAAGTAGGAGACCCGGGTTCGATTCCGGACCTCGGTACAAATTTTCGCTCCCACTTCAGTCTTTACACATAAAATCAAAAACTTGATGTACGATTGACAGTGGTAACAGTAAAATGCCTAAACCTGTGCAAAACTTAGCGGAATGACCATTACAACGGCCATATTTATATACCGATCGTTGTGTGCTTTCGTGCAGGGACGGATCGGGGACATAAGTGCTCGGCAATCTAAAACTGCATAGCGTAGTTGTTGTGTCGTAGATATACAGTGAGAACAGCAGTGTGACAATCACTACGCTTTGGACAGCACCTACTCTAAGGGACATTAAAATGCTCACATTTCATTATCTGCGCAACTGCCATTCTACCGACGTCAGACTCCTGCAATGTGTCGCCTGAAATACCACAGCAACGTCGAACGCTCGGTGTGTGACAGGTTGGTAGTCGACACAGTTGTGGATCTAGCACTGAGGCTTGAGGAACACTTAGTGGAACGACAGATTTAGTGCTTGCAGATGTGTATAGACCACTCCATTCTTTTGCCTGGCCTAAATGCGAGCAAGATAACATCTGATAACTACAGCAGGGTAGGGAGACTGTTGTGCTGTTCACTTATACAAAGGGCGGCATTGGTCCCAACACTGTGCCTCGGAGAACATCTCTGACAATGCGCATTATAATGGCTATAGCTTTGTACTGACTGCACCGAAATTTCTCCAGGGAAGCATCATAGAGGGATGGCAACTACGTGACCAGTTCCTGGCTGAAGAGTTTACGGGGGCCCTGGAATCTGACGCGGCAGCCGACACGCACCCGATGACCACAGAAGAAAACACCACAGCTCCCTTCGATGACATCACTTACAACAAAGGTATGTTTGTTTACCTGGATAATAGTGAGTGACATTTGAGTTTCTTATTTTTGAATATGTGGCTCTCATTTGAATTAAACCAAAGAGATGAGTACGTCAGCATTTGAGATGAAGCGTTAGCCCAGGCAGAGAGACGCGACTGCAGGATGGTTGAGGAACCATTCCAGCAACACAAACCGTGGAGAGGTTAAGTCGCAGTGATCCCACAATAGTCTGAATCTAATTCGAAAATCAGTACAACTGGATCCAAACACCCAGGACTATCCCAGGCATTCACAGCTTGAGGAGAGAGAATGGGTTAGCATTCCTTTCTACATACTTGCCCACGGATTAGTTCACTGTGGACTCTGGATACTCTCCACTTCTATTCTCTCATTCACTGAGCCTCTATTGAAACATCCTGCCTTTTCTGTTTGTCTCTTTTAACCTTACGTCCTTTCTATAATACTCTGTGTTGATGAGGGGAGGAGAGACCTGTATGGCTTCAAACGTAATGTGCTAAGCAAACAGTGACACTGTGTGGTCATCAACGGTGGCCAGTCTACCGCACTTGTCCTCGATCGGAACATGAGTCTTTGAAAGAACTGAAAGCTTTTGTGTAACGCTGTTAAGTGTGATTTTTTTGGTAAATAAACCAATAAATATCGCCTTCACATGATAAAAATGTTACATTTCATGAATTAACGTTGTTATTTCAACACTACTAGCCCATCTCTCTTGCCGTGTCAATATTGTCACTAGTCTTACAGTTCTGATACACTACTGGCCTTTAAAATTGCTCCACCACGAAGATGACGTGCTACAGACGCGAAATTTAACCGACAGGAAGAAGATGCTATGATATGCAAATGATTAGCTTTCCAGAGCATTCACACTAGGTTGGCGCCGGTGGCGACACCTACAACGTGCTGACATGAGGAAAGTTTCCAACCGATTTCTCATACACAAACAGCAGTTGACCGGCGTTGCCCGGTGAAACGTTGTTGTGATGACTCGTGTAAGGAGGAGAAGTGCGTAGCATTACGTTTCCGACTTTGATAAAGATCGGATTGTAGCCTATCGCGATTGCGGTTTATCGTCTTGCGTCATTGCTGCTCGTGTTGGTCGAGATCCAATGACTGTTAGCAGAATATAGAATCGGTGGGTTCAGGAGGGTAATACGGAAAGCCGTGCTGGATCCCAACGGCCTCTTATCACTAGCAGTCGAGATGACAGGCATGGCTGTAACGGATCGTGCAGGCACGTCTCGATCCCTGAGTCAACAGATGGGGACGTTTGCAAGACAACAACCATCTGCACGAACAGTTCGACGACGTCTGCAGCAGCTTAGACTATCAGCTCGGAGACTATGGCTGCGGTTACCCTTGACGCTGCATCACAGACAGGAGCGACTGCGATGGTGTGCTCAACGACGAATCTGGGTGCACGAATGACAAAACGTCATTTTTTCGGATGAATCCAGGTTCTGTTTACAGCATCACGATGGTCGCATCCGTATTTGGCGACATCGCGGTGAACGCACATTGGAAGCGTGTATTCGTCATCGCCATACTGGCGTATCACCCGGCGTGATGGTATGGGGTGCCATTCGTTACACGTCTCGGTCACCTCTTGTTCGCATTGACGGCACTTTGAACAGTGGACGTTACATTTCAGATGTGTTACGACCCGTGGCTCTACCCTTCATTTGATCCCTGCGAAACCCTACAGTTCAGCAGGTTCAAATGGTTCAAATGGCTCTGAGCACTATGGGACTCAACTGCTGAGGTCATTAGTCCCCTAGAACTTAGAACTAGTTAAACCTAACTAACCTAAGGACATCACAAACATCCATGCCCGAGGCAGGATTCGAACCTGCGACCGTAGTGGTCTTGCGGTTCCAGACTGCAGCGCCTTTAACCGCACGGCCACTTCGGCCGGCTAGTTCAGCAGGATAATGGTTCAAATGGCTCTGAGCACTACAGGACTTAACTGCTGAGGTCATCAGTCCCCTAGAGCTTAGAACTAATTAAACCTAACTAAGCTATGGACATCACACACAACCATGCCAGAGGCAGGGTTCGAACCTGCGACCGTAGCGGTCGCACGGTTCCAAGCAGGTCCTGTACGGGCCTTTCTGGTTGCAGAAAATGTTCGGCTGCTGCCCTTGCCAGCACGTTCTCCAGATCTCTCACCAATTGAAAACGTCTAGTCAATGGTGGCGGAGCAACTGGCTCGTCACAATACGCCAGTCACTACTGTTGATGAACTGTGGTATCGTGTTGAAGCTGCATGGGCAGCTGTACCTGCACACGCCATCCAAGCTCTGTTTGACTCAATGCCCAGGCGTATCAAGGCCGTTAGTATGGCCAGAGGTGGTGGTTCTGGGTACTGATTTCTGAGGATCTATGCACCCAAATTGCGTGAAAATGCAATAAAATGCCAGTTGTAGTAGAATATATTTGTCCAATGAATACCCGTTTAAAATCTGTATTTCTTCTTAGTATAGCAATTTTAATGGCCAGTAGTGTAATTACTAGTGTTATTTGTTGTACAATGATGACTATTGGCGAGATGTTAATTGTAATATTTACGTAATTACATAGCATTCGAGTACAGTGATACGTAGGCCCACATCGTGTTCGATACGCCGCAAGCGACATCTTTGGGTCGCACAGCGCCCCTTTTGCAGCGCGTGGCTGTGCATCTGCGCGACGCTCTCGCGGATGCCGGACGAGTCTATGACGAGACACGCTGCTCTTCCTGTGTCACGTCCGATACGAGTCCCATACTGACGAGCAATATTGAAGAATCGGTCAAGTGAGTGTATTGCTATCTGCCTTTTTTGTGGGTGGACTACACATCCTGAGAATTCTTCCGGCGAATCTCATCGGAGCGTCAGCACCACCTGCGATTAGTTCTATGTGGTCGTTCCAGATGGCTCTGACCGTGTACACCCAAATATGTAATGCGCGCGGTAATTGCTCTGCAACTGTGTAATCATCCGGTAACCGGTTTTTCTGCCTATTCGTGCGCAATGTGTTGCGTTTGTTTAATCTTGGATAAATTTCGCATCCGTGCATCAAGCGTAGATCCTCTGCAGGTGTTGGTGTGTTTCGCTATAGATTTCAACCGTCGTGACGTCTCTGTATAGTACAGCGTCGTACGCGAAAAAACTCGTAGAATTTCCGACGTTATTTACAAGGTCATTTATACGCTCTAACAAGGGGAGGCCGCCAATTGTGAAATTCAGATTCGATTCATACTGCGCATAATAAAAGCTCATGGCCAGAGGTGTAATGTGGCAAAGCACCAAGATGCACTTCTCAGCCGTTGTCGAGAGTTAAAAGAAACCGTTGCAGTGAAATACTCTCTACGGTTAACAATTTTCTACAGCGTCCTGGCGCAGCGGTAAGCGCTCGGGTTCGCAATCCGAAGGTCGCCGGATCAAATCCCGAGGCATAATAAAAAAAAGTTGCATGCCGCGAATTAATGAATTGCTTATGCATGTTGGTGAAGGCGGATCGCTCTCCAATTGTACCGCCTCCATTTTTCCGTTTGTTTAACAGGCTGTACCAAAGCTCTCACGCCCGCACTGACTTTCGACGATGTTATAAGTTGCGCTAGGGACCGCATCTACCTTCTTTCGAAGTTAGCAGGCAACTACGCCGTTATGAGGCGGCTCGTTTCGGCCCATTCAACATCTGTCCATCAAGTGTAACGAGCGAGTAACGGAGTTTATATTTCATACCTGCCACAGCAAATTTGTGTTCGTGGGGTCTCTATTCTAATTCGAACGTTTGACTTACGCTATACGTATTCGTTTCGGAATATCGTTTCTACGTCTTCCGTTAACTATACGTGGTAAACATTATGAAGACAATTAATAACATTTGTGAAATACAACTTTGTTTGCGGAAAACATAATGATGTTCGAAGTCGCCAGTTTTTCCACGACAAACGACTTTCAACAACTTATTATATGCATAATTGTTGCAACTGATTGCCGGGAATTATATATATAACACTTTGCTTTCAGCAGGGACCTGCGGTACAGTGCTGCTAGAACACTCTGGTATCCCATCAGGTCAGGCGGCCTCTCCTCTGTCAAACCATTTCAGTTGCTTTTCTATCCCTGGGTCACCTGTTTCGATGTCTGTGATTTTGACGTTCGTCTGACGATTTAAAGGGCGAGCCACAATCTTACTCAGTGAAATAATTTTGGAAAAACAAATTTAGTAGCTGCACATAATCATCTCCAGTTGAGTTGGACCAGAGGAGCCAGTCTGTTACATGTAAACGCAGCCC
The DNA here is from genome assembly GCF_021461395.2 of Schistocerca americana. Lineage (NCBI taxonomy): Eukaryota > Metazoa > Arthropoda > Insecta > Orthoptera > Acrididae > Schistocerca > Schistocerca americana. Next base: position 21,090,801 of record NC_060126.1, on the reverse strand, counting down.
ACGCTATTTTGGAGCCACGACCAACTTGCGCAGTGCCTTGACATTTTGGGTCAGTGGCTTCGTGGGGTCGTGTAGCGTCCAACTGGCACGGTCACGAACGCAGCAGAGATGCTGCAGGATATTCTGTCCTGTTAGCAGACACAGTCGCGTCGCTCGTCTGTTGCCCTAACCCATTAACGCCAAATTTAACAGCACTGTCCTAACGAACATGTCCGTCGAACGTCCTACACTGATTTCTGCGGTTATTCCGCCAGTGTGGCTTGTCTGTTGACACCGACGACTATACGCAGACGGCACCGGTCTTAGTCGTCAAGTGAAGGACTCGGCCACTCCGTTGCCCATGGTGAGAGCGAATGCCCGAAATTAGATATTCTGACACAGCGGATCTCGGAAAAATTGAATTCCTTAATGATTTCCGAAATGCCTGTAACTTCAACTACCAATTTGCGTTCAAAGTCTGTTAAGTCCGTTGTGCGACCGTAATAGCGTGGAAAACCTTTTCACACGAATCACCAGAGTACAAATGACAGTTTTGGCAAGGCCCTGCCGTTTTATACCTGATATATGCAATACTACTGCCATCTGCAAATGGCTATCCTAGGACTTTTGTCACCTCAGTGTACTCGGCTAGTTATTTACGCTACAGTGGCCGTACGGCGTTTTCATCTACTAAGTGGTATCAAACTTGGATAATAATTTTTTCGCTATTCTAATTTCTGCTACTCCTAATTACGTTTATCTGTTTCCTCAGCCCACAGACCTCACTGGGCACGTGGTTAGCACATCGCTCCCCAGTCGGTCTCAGTTTTAGTGACCGGGGACGCTGCTTCTCGGGCGGGCTCGCGAGGGCCGAGTGCGGGCCGCCCGCTGCCGGTGCGGCACTCGGCAGGCCCGGACCGCCGCCGCCCGCGTGCCGACCGCCTCCGGCAGCGCCTTACTCTGCCGGTGTGACCTCTGTGGCCTCCTTCCCCCACAGCTTACATCTAAGTTACTGAGGATTGCGAACAACTTGCGCCACTTTACATCACAGAAGGCTGTTCCTAGATCAAATAATTCTGTGGAAGTGGGAAGATTTTTGTCTATGAAACGTACAAAGTTGTTCAGCTTCCATTGGCGACCCAACACTGAAGATAACATGCAACCTGCTCCCTAATTAGAAATCAGTCCCAAATGCGATATATACACCGCAAGATCCTACCATCGTTAGTGAACATTGATGCCTTAGAGAGTTAAATACTTTTTGGGAGTCGGTAAACAGTGCAGCTACCTCGTTGTCACGATTCGTGTCCCTCAGGCTGTCGTGTTGATAGGTTTATACGTGACCGATTGTAGTTGGAATCCTTGCTAGTGATAGTATGGTTCAAATGGCTCTGAGCACTATGGGACTTAACTTCTGAGGTCATCAGTCCCCTAGAACTTAGAACTACTTAAACCTAACTAACCTAAGGACATCAGACACATCCATGCCCAAGGCAGGATTCGAACCTGCGACCGTAGCGGTCTCGCGGTTCCAGACTGTAGCGCCTAGAACCGCTCGGCCACCCTGGCCGGCTAGTGATAGTACACACATCAAAAAATGTTTTGCATCACCCCATTTCCCAGAACTCCTGAAGATAGACATCGATATGGATTTCGTATCACAGACACAGTCCCTTTGACTGTTCAGAGATGTCACTAAACCCACCCAAAGATGTAAACAACCACGCACGACCAGCTCCTATTACACGGAGGGGATCCGACAGCCGATCTGTTCCAGTCATCCCACAAGGAAGGAGGTATACAGCTCGTGTTGTCTGTAGTTCGACCGTGCCTAGAGGGTCAATACCGCGGTTCGATCGCTTCCACATTGTTACCTTGTGCCAGGAAGGGCTCTCAACAAGGGAAGTGTCCAGTGAACCAAAGTGAAGTTGTTTGGACATGGAAGAGATACAAAGAGTGAGGAACTGTCGATAACATGCCTCGCTCAGGCCACACAAGGGCTACTACTGCAGTGGATGACCATTACCTACGGATTATGGGTCGAGGGAACCCTGACAGCAACGCCACCATGTTGAATAATGCTTTTCGTGCTGCCACAGGACGTCGTGTTACAACTGTGCGCAATAGGCTGCATGATGCGCAGCTTGGCGAGGTCCGTCTTTACAACCGAGACGCCATGCAGCGCGGTACAGATGGGCCCAACAACATGCCGAATGGACCGCTCAGGATTGGCATCACGTTCTCTTCATCAATGAGTGTCGCATATGCCTTCAACCACACAATCGTCGGAGACGTGTTTGGAGGCAACCCGGTCAGGCTGAACGCCTTAGACACACTCTCCAGCGAGTGCAGCAAGGTGGAGGTTCGCTGCTGTTTCGGGGTGGGATTATGTGGGGCCGACGTACGCCGCTGGTGGTCATGGAAGGCACCGTACCGGCTGTACGATAGTGCAACCATATCGGCAGCATATTGGCGAGGCATTCATCTTCATGGACGACAATTCGCGCCATCGTGCTCATCTTGTGAATGACTTCCTTCAGAATAACGACATCGCTCGACTACAGTGGCCAGCATGTTCTCCAGGCATGAACCCTATCGAACATGCTTGGTATAGATTGAAAAGGGCTGTTTATGGACGACGTGACCCACCAACCACTCTGAGGGATCTACGCCGAATCGCTGTTGAGGAGCTTGACAGTCTGGACCAACAGTGCCTTGATGAACTTGTGGATAGTATGCCACGACGAATACAGGCGTGCATCAATGCAAGAGGATGTGCTACTGGGTATTAGAAGTACCGGTGTGTACAGCAATCTGGACCATCTGAAGGTTTTGCTGGTTGGTGGTACAACATGCAATATGTGGTTTTCATGAGCAGTAAAAAGGGCGGAAATGTTATTTATGTTGATCTCTATTCCAATTTTCTGTACACGTTCCGGAACTCTCAGAACCGAGGTGATAAAAAACTTTTTTTGATGTGTGTGTAAGAGGCGATCAAAAAGGTTCCGTTTGAGGTCGTTGCTACAATATACACGAAAGTAGCGCGACTCCGATGTAGGTATACAAGCACCGACCTGTAGGAATGGGATTAGTGTGACATTTGTATCTTTCCGACGTTCGTGTGGTAGATGCATAAATGTAAAATATGGCGACTTTGTTACCAAATGCGTCGAAACAGCAGTAGTGTGCTGTTATTGTTTTCTCGCGTGCCGCACGATGAACACCGGCAGACATCCGTCGGAGAATGAAGAATGCGAATGGGGTAGTATGTCCGTCGAAAACGATCTTGTGGAGTGCTGCGCCAAGTTCCGCGCTGGTCGCAATTCGACACGAGGCGCCGGTCGGTCTGGGAGCATTAAGCGGCGGGCACTCGATCGTCAGCCCTATAGTGCCGGTCTCTCCGGCACGCGATTATCGCGCCTTCGGTCCCTTAAAGAGGCCCAGAAGGGTCGACGATTCCCGCCAGATGGTGACGTGCAGCAGGGGGCTGTGTCTTGCCAAACTGGTGCGTCGGTGGGATCATTGCGTCAATGCTCACGTGAAGCGTGTCGTTTGCTGCGGTTCCTGTTTTCCACTCGGTTTACTCCTGTTTGGAGTTTCCGCGCTGTGGAGCCTCCGCTAGGGCGCCCGCTGTGAGCCGTGCCCAGGGCGGAGGAGGCGGTTGAGGCGAGTGTGTGGCCCTGGACGACCGATCTGCAGCGGGACGCTCCCTCTATGCTTAGTCTGCATGGGCCAAAAAACCCGGGGCGTGAGGACATGAGAGGCCGTAAATCTGTGGACAACGTTCGGTTTCCGTTCGTAGGCTGGGGAAGCTAAGAAGTCCGTCTGCGGCTGCCAATAATCTCTGTCGGGGCTAATCTCCCGGTGTTGTGGGAGCTATTAATAAATGTGTAGCAACGTTTCTCTGCTTTGAGTTTGTGGTCGGAAACTGCCTTGCGTGTGTGTTACTGTCCCCTTGCACGATGGTGCATTTGTACGCCATACTGACTTAAGGCGCGAGTCGTAAAGAAGCACAAAAGGAAAAATTTTTTGGCTGTGGACCTTCTGCAAACTTTAGTTTTCCCATGGACGGCGTAGGTCACTGTTTGGATAAGCACGTTGCAAAATGTTAAATAACCTTGTACTGTCTGGTGGAGAGATAGAGCCAATTAATTTTATGGATGTCTGAAATGTGAGATTGTGGCTCTGAGCACTATGGGACTCAACTTCTGAGGTCATTAGTCCCCTAGAACTTAGAACTACTTAAACCTAACGACATCACAAACATCCATGCCCGAGGCAGGATTCGAACCTGCGACCGTAGCGGTCTTGCGGTTTCAGACTGCAGCGCCTTCAACCGCACGGCCACTTCGGCCGGCTGTGAGATTGTGTTAATGTTCGACAATATCTGTTGTCTTTTAGTATGTAGGCATATATAACTGTAGTCGTTATTGTGCATATATTCTTGTGTTAAGGAGTTTAGTCCCTGTGGCATTTAAGTGCTCTATTTAATTCTATTTAAAGTAATGCTGGAGTTTCTATTTGGTAATCCGCCTAGCCACGACTGATGTCGGTTGCACGGTCTGTCTGAAATGTTGGGCGTATTGGGTAGAGACCGTTGTTGACCTGCTCTCCTCAGCTCCCAAGTCCCATATTGATACTACGGCAGTACTTCTAATCGAATCTCATTTGCAGAAGTTATCAATTCCAGGGAGCACAAATAAAGCTACCTTTGCCTCTGCAATTTTCGTCCGCTGGCCGGCAAGCTTCGGTTAATGATTAAAAATCGCCAACTCGTCTTCGTCCAACCTAGTGGCTCGCGTTAGACGAGTTCCCTTTCCAGTTCGGGTAAATGTTTCCTCCTCCTGGTGAAGCCAACCTCTTTCCCGAGCCACGCTGGGGTAAGAGTTGCCCGAGTGTCTATTGCCGCTCAATGTTCCAGGAGAATGAAATAAGAGGTTAATTATCTGCTCCACCGTTATGCCCAAGAAAGGCGAATTAGAGTAGTCCTGGACAACCTAAGTATTGTAAACTATTGAGATAGTTCTAGGCTTGGAGAAATTCCTGTTTGGTAAAATTTAGCCTTCTGCGTCGGTAATCCGGCGTATTCCACGATCCGACATTGTTATAGAACTGAAAGATTTGGTTTTGATAAATTTGCTGTGACGTGACTTAATTATTTGCTATTGATGTTAATTGCTTTAAATGAATCTAATATAATTTGTGGTTATAATACTTAATGAGTGACCGTCCTTAATGGTATAACATTTAATGTACTTCTGATTGTCCCCTATGTCACCTACTGACTTCATTCAGAGACTGAAAAGGTAATCCTCGCTCAAGTTTATGGGACTTTATTAACCGTTCAACTATATTGTTTATGGTCTTAAAATGTTTGTTAAAAAGGACTAGTTTTAGATTCCTATTGTTTATTAATTAATTCTTAAGTTATATAACAAATATTACGAGTGCAAATATTCTTTCATTGTTACACTTGCTGGTTCTGTGGTTCACACTGAAGGGTGTGACAATAAATGCAAAATCTAAAGTGAAGCGTTGGGGAGAATTACTCCTTTCCCTAATCATTACCGTTAAAGATAACTGATTGTTTGCCACTTGCTATTGAAACTGGTTGAGAGAATAGTTTGATCGAGCCCATAGAAAGAGTATATCATCACTTCGATTTTGCCCTACTGGCATCCAGATTCTGGACTGTAGGGCCTTCTGGCGGAAACATTTTAATCGCCGTTTATATCACAAGTCATGCAATGGAGAGTAGCATCCAGAGAGCCCTGTGTAATGCGGAATCGACCAGCAGATGTGACCAGAGGCGGACCAGCCAGTATAAAAGGGGGAGGGGGGCGTCAGTGACTTGGAACGGATGTCACCCGAGTAACAACACCGTCGGGGACATTTAAACTTGTCTAGAGCCTCACAGGCGGAACTGGAACGCGGAGGAAGAAGCACAGCTGAACGGCGACCAGGCACCCGCGCACGGCCCACTTGCCGACAAACAGGGCCGTCGCGTGGAGTCAGCGGAAGGAACCGACCGTGACTTCCAAAACGCCAACAAAATGACTGCTGGCGGAGAATTAAAAGTAATGGCGGACAACGGCCGAGGACCTGCTCGTGAGCCACACATCTGTGTGGTCAATACTGACGACACCTGAGACACTGGATGGCCGGAAACAAGTCATTTGTAGTGATGAATGACGCTGTGCTCTGTGGCTGTGCGTTTCGGTTTGGCGAATGCCTGCAAAACCTTACCTCGCGTCATGCGTGGTGCCAATAGTGAAATACGGAGGACATTTTTTTTTTTTTTTTTTTATGCAACAAGGATCACTGATTGCAAATATTTGATTAATCACTTACCGGTTTTAATCATTGTGCTAATCTTCAGTTTGATCTAAAAAGAGAGCACATTTATGAAATTTTTTACCTAATAGTGGACTGTCAACAGTTAGAAACAGTATCGTAGCCAAAAACGTTAGTTTTGCAAGGGTTTTCGGAAATTCCTGTTACAATCTTCTACGATATACATTAAAAGTGTAACCGTAAGCTGTATAACGGAATGCCGGACCGGGTGGCCAGCCATGATTTTCCGCTTATCGCGGGCTGTTGCCTCACTGTCGGGCTATTCCAGAACGCCTCGCGGCCAGACCCATGCCTCTACAACCTGTATTCGTACATCCATTGTGTATATTCCGGTACAGGTGAGACATTTTACTTGAAAGTCGCTTGCCTGGAGTCGGCGATTAAATGCGACACCGTTTCCGTGCTATGACGGTTTCAGTTCATCCACTTCTGCTTGAGGAAGTGAATTAGGCGCGACGCAGTGCAGTTATTAGGTAACAATCAGAAAGGAAACATAACTAAACATCTATTTATCACTTACGCACTTTTGTTCGCATTAACACTTAAACATTACTTTCTATACGAACAGTGTGCTGGGTTCTTATTTGCTCTGCAATATTGTAAACAGGTAATGTTTAAGAGTTAATACAAACAAATGTGCTTCAGTGATAAATGAATGTCTCGTTATGCTTCCTTTGGAATTACTGCCTAATAACGGTAGTGTGTCACGCTTAATTCAATTCCTCAGGCAGAAGTGAATGAGTTATACGTCTGAATTGAAACCGCCGTAGCCGGCCGTTGTGGCCGAGCGGTTCTAGGCGCTTCAGTCCGGAACCGCGCGACTGCTACGGTCGCAGGTTCGAATCCTGCCTCGGGCATGAATGTGTGTAATGTCCTTAGGTTAGTTAGGTTTAAGTAGCTCTAAGTTCTAGGGGACTGATGTCCTGCGATGTTACGTCCCACAGTGCTCGGAGCCATTTTTTTTTAAACCGCCGTAGAACAGAAGCGGTACGTTTCCGGACGTGTGTTTGCATTCAAGCTACTATATACTCGTAGCTCTCTGCAAGTATTTTGCTTGCAAAGGAATTTCATAGCACCCTGTATATTACGATACTGTTTGTAACTGTTGATGACCTGCTATAAATATTTTCATCTCTTTGTAGATCAGTCTCAAGATGATCATAACGCCCTTTGTAGATCAGTGTCAAGATGATCATAACGATTGAAACCGGTAAATGAATAAAAAAATAACAGTGATCAGAGACTTGGAACTAAATCCGCGTCCGGACATCCTGCTTTAGGTTTTCCGTGCTTTCTCTAAATCACTTCAGGCAAATGCCGGGATGATTCCTTCGAAAGGACAAGGCCGCTTTGCTTCTCCACGCTTCCCTAATCCGAGCCCGTGTTCCGTCTCTAATGACCTCGATGTCGACAGAGCGTTAAACACTAATCTCCTCTTACGATCGGAGACTGTTGCATTTACAGAATTTCGTAGCAGTGGATCGCTGTCACCTTCACAGTCACTATTTCACTCCACATCAAAATAACGGGGAAGGTAGTGTTATAGAATGCGAGCGGTTTTGGTGTCCAGGGCGCAGTCCCCTTATGGAGCTAAGAAAACGCTGAGAGCGACAGAAGAAGTGTACAAATTTTCAGCGTCGTGTGTTGCGTGCGGTAGAGGAACAGTCCCGAGGCGATGGACGTCTGTGTCAAGACGGAAACGCAGCGCCCGTGAGGCAGCGGTTTGTTGACAGTAACGTTCCCCGCGTGGACTCGCCTGCGCGGATTGCCGACACCGACACGAATCCAGCGTAGCACTGGCGGAAACTGCGACACCGTCGACCTGGCTCCACAGCTACGTGTCCGGGTCACTACTGCCTACGATGTCGAGTCCTACACCTCGGTCACAGTATCTCTAGCAGGTTTCGAGCAGTCATAGAGGCAAAGAATGGACGCTCCTCATATTAATCTACAGGACAGTAAAACGAGGGAAATTTTCAAAGTCGCAGAGCGAAGCATTGCGAGAACGTGGACACGAGGCGGCCGTAATGAAAACATTTCGCTGCCGAGACTGGGTCAGGGCAAAACAAAATACTGCCGTTTCGGGAGAGCAGGGCACGAGAGTCTAGCAGAATGCGGCGGCTCAGATCGAGCACACGGCGTCACGTCGGAAAGAGAGGCTAAGGCGAATGCAACGAAGGGTACCGAGAGCTTTCACGAAACAGTTCTGTACCACAGGAAAGTCACGAAGCGAGCACGGCTGAAAGGAAAACCGACGCTACCTCCGTAATAGCTCGCCTTACGTGGTCATTACGAATGACGTTCGGTAAAGAATAGCCTCTACTTCGCTGCACAAATACCGATGCAGTTTAGCTCGTGAGGCAGCCGGTGGGACGGATCGGTGGCCTACGTGACGTTCACACTCGGTTCCTCGACTGCAGCGAAGTGACGTCTGGCACGAGTCTGGTGTAGATTTCCTGCACGGTACAGACAACAGCCGCTACTGGGAGACGTGGCTGCCTCGCCATAATCACCAGTCGCGGAGTCGGACACCGCGGTGTGCCCCTCTCTCAGGTGGCGGGACCTGGAGGCCTTTGCTCCCCGCCAGGATCAGGACACCACATTCCTGACATTATAGTGGACTGAATAGAGGGAGCCTGGACTGGAGGCCAACTCGACGGGTGCACGGCACCTGCGATGGCGGTACGGCGGATGACGAGGAAAGGCGGTGAGCGAGGGAGGGCAGAGCACGCCCCACAGCCCACAGCCGGGGCCGCTCGCTGCGCACTGGCGCCGCTACTGCCGGCGACCACTGGCCGCTGCAGGCCTTCCGAGGGAAACCGGCGAGGGGCGAGTGCCTCCTCTCACAGAACCAACTTCACTCGAGCCCTCCCAATACTCGCCTCTTGCACTGCAGATGTACAGATGCAGAATGTTGTGTGTGAAGCTGTCGAGATCTTCTACATCGTAGCGAACCGTCGCAAATGCGTTACAGTAGACAATTATAACTAACTTTCATTTCATATTTTTCAGGAGGCTCCATCTTGCGCATGTTCAGCAATTGGCTCGGTGAGGACGTGTTCTACGAAAGGCTCAACGAGTATCTTATTTCTCAGTAAGTGTCAGCAACACAGATATTTAAAACTCTGCGCATACTTGACTGCTATCCAGTGGATTAGTACCATCAAAATAACATTTAACTCTAGTGGTCGGGGGATAGCAGCTTTATGAAGGTGCAGTACTTATTTATGTTTATGTTTATGCTCTTCAGGGGTATGCTGCCGGATACGATCGTCTTCACTAGACGATATTTCGGCGATGCATCTGGCCGCTATCTGCAGGTGGGCTGCTGGATAGAGTAGGGAAGCTGTATATTTTGTTTATTTTGGAACAATTTATTTAGCGATGGAGTATATTTATCACACTGATACAAGACACGTGCTCGCGGTCTTGCCACAGACCTGTAAACTACTCCTGAATAACGCTCTGAAGACACGCCAACAGCCCCTACTTTACCAAAATAATTTCACTTCAGACGTGCAGACTTGTCCTAAATAATGCAGTATACAGATGTGCAGACACGAAGTCAACTCGTAAACTGCCCAAATAAAACGTAGTGCAGCCTACAGACCTGCTCACAAAATAATGCAGCAGACACCGTCTACCGCCCCCTGTCCAGTAGACCACACAGGAGGCTACCGGCAACCCCGCAAAGTGACACAGCCGTCAGCTGTCGTACCGGACGGCAATGCCCGCACCAGTGAGGTGGCTACGTCCATTTCGTACTCGACACCTGAGAAACTGCTCTCAGAATACGTGCCCGCCTAGGCACCGTTGCCGATGCGACCGGCTGGGAGCGCTCCCCCCCCCCCACCCCAAGGCGTGCCCGCGCCGTCACAGCCGTACGCCGCCGCCGGATGCGGCTGAGAGTTGCCTCTGTTTCCAGATCTACAGTCACTGTTATACTGACGTCACAGATCTCTAATGAGCACTCGTGCAGCTGCCGTGTGCGAGACACCTCTGGGCAGCACGTGTCTTTACCGTTGGTTACAGAGTAGCACACGGTGCATTGATCCTAGTGCGACATGAGAGAAGCGTCTAACCGTGCTTAACAGCAAATAGTGCAAAATAACATCGAATGCACTCTTCCCAGAGGTCCTAACGTGATACCAGGGTCCATCACGTGTTACCCATCCTGCTTTCAACACACACAAACGTTCCCACCACTATGTAGAGGCTCCTACATCCTAGCACTAAGGATGTGAATGAGTCGAGCATTATGATTGGATCTTATCTAATTTCCTCGCTGAATTACTGATGCCCTCGGTAACAGAGCACCATCCCCCTTTTCTTTCCTTCTGCAAACAGGGATTTCAGTGGTAAATTATTTTGCACAAACCTCTCAATTGCATTGACAGTTAAAGCTGCAAAGTTGTCTACAGATCATCAAATACATACGAGACTCACAAGAATATTGGAAGCCAGGAAAATACACTCCTGGAAATGGAAAAAAGAACACATTGACACCGGTGTGTCAGACCCACCATACTTGCTCCGGACACTGCGAGAAGGCTGTACAAGCAATGATCACACGCACGGCACAGCGGACACACCAGGAACCGCGGTGTTGGCCGTCGAATGGCGCTAGCTGCGCAGCATTTATGCACCGCCGCCGTCAGTGTCAGCCAATTTGCCGTGGCATACGGAGCTCCATCGCAGTCTTTAACACTGGTAGCATGCCGCGACAGCGTGGACGTGAACCGTATGTGCAGTTGACGGACTTTGAGCGAGGGCGTATAGTGGGCATGCGGGAGGCCGGGTGGACGTACCGCCGAATTGCTCAACACGTGGGGCGTGAGGTCTCCACAGTACATCGATGTTCTCGCCAGTGGTCGGCGGAAGGTGCACGTGCCCGTCGACCTGGGACCGGACCGCAGCGACGCACGGATGTACGCCAAGACCGTAGGATCCTACGCAGTGCCGTAGGGGACCGCACCGCCATTTCCCAGCAAATTAGGGACACTGTTGCTCCTGGGGTATCGGCGAGGACCATTCGCAACCGTCTCCATGAAGCTGGGCTACGGTCCCGCACACCGTTAGGCCGTCTTCCGCTCACGCCCCAACATCGTGCAGCCCGCCTCCAGTGGTGTCGCGACAGGCGTGAATGGAGGGACGAATGGAGACGTGTCGTCTTCAGCGATGATAGTCGCTTCTGCCTTGGTGCCAATGATGGTCGTATGCGTGTTTGGCGCCGTGCAGGTGAGCGCCACAATCAGGACTGCATACGACCGAGGCACACAGGGCCAACACCCGGCATCATGGTGTGGGGAGCGATCTCCTACACTGGCCGTACACCACTGGTGATCGTCGAGGGGACACTGAACAGTGCACGGTACATCCAAACCGTCATCGAACCCATCGTTCTACCATTCCTAGACCGGCAAGGGAACTTGCTGTTCCAACAGGACAATGCACGTCCGCATGTATCCCGTGCCACCCAACGTGCTCTAGAAGGTGTAAGTCAACTACCCTGGCCAGCAAGATCTCCCGATCTGTCCCCCATTGAGCATGTTTGGGACTGGATGAAGCGTCGTCTCACGCGGTCTGCACGTCCAGCACGAACGCTGGTCCAACTGAGGCGCCAGGTGGAAATGGCATGGCAAGCCGTTCCACAGGACTACATCCAGCATCTCTACGATCGTCTCCATGGGAGAATAGCAGCCTGCATTGCTGCGAAAGGTGGATATACACTGTACTAGTGCCGACATTGTGCATGCTCTGTTGCCTGTGTCTATGTGCCTGTGGTTCTGTCAGTGTGATCATGTGATGTATCTGACCCCAGGAATGTGTCAATAAACTTTCCCCTTCGTGGGACAATGAATTCACGGTGTTCTTATTTCAATTTCCAGGAGTGTATATACCAGTGTAACTACATTTAAATATTGTGATTGCTGCTACAGTCTGACACCAATCGATGTACAGATAATGTCTCCTCTTGACGGCTGTGCTTCTGGAACCAATCTCAGTATCTATAGCGCACATAATTTTCCGTGCAAAACATCTCCTTCGTACCCTTGCGGTTATTGATGTGCTGAATCTATACATCCCTTTCGATAGGACACACAGTCATCCTCTCTAGTCATGCCAAAGTAATTGTACAATGTAATATATACAAATCTTACACTACATAAGCCACAGCAACTTTACAATGCAATATACATTTTACACAAACACTACAGTTTTCTTTTATATCTGTACAGCACCCGAAAATATTATGGTGTACCTACACTCACAGCAGCTATATGTCTGTCCTAGGGAAGCACCGTCAGCCTTTTTTTTCTTTCTACAGACGTGACATTCAGCGACAAGAAACTATTTTACACTGATCACCATATTGCACCGACAACCAAACCTCGCAAAGTAGCATACGTATCGTCAAATACGGAAAGACTCTTACTCAGTTACACTGCTCTCGCACTGAGGACAGGATCTTGAATATTAGAGTGTGAAACCGATCTTCAACCGAGCAATATATCACCACATACCGTGTCGATGTAGTAAACATACAATTCGTGTCCTCCACAATACAAAATCATCCTTTTTACATCAGAAAGCCGTCAATAGATCGAACTCACCCTCAGAACTATTGAGCAAGGACTGGCTCCTCTCGCCCTCCCTCAGTACAAATGTGTTACTATTCTGTGCCAGTCCTGCCTGCTTGCTCGCATTTCTACACCCATCTCCAGACTCTGGGATTACAAGAACATATCTAATTTTGCATAGTTAGCACACAGCAGCATCCTACCGATCGCTCACCCAATGCCAATCCGAAGATATAGACTGGGAATTATTTCTATACAAGCCTTAAACTTTAGCTAGATGGAGCGTGATCTAGACCACTGAGTAACTAGAAATAATTAGACGAAAAATGATATTTCCACTGGCGAATACCGGTCTCAGTGATATAACAGATTCGAAACCGTCCCTAAAATTTACATGGTCAACTAAGTTGTTTGTCATGTCTATAAAACCGGAAAAAGTGTCTTCCACATGCTATATACACCCCACAATCGATCTCCTCTCAACTAAATGAAGGCGCAAAATGCCCACAAGCAGCCAACCGAACAATTTACGTGGGAGGAAATAATGATGCAGCACAAACTCACCTCCATATTCATTCTCAAATTTCCATGCGAACACGAAAACTATCCAACACGTACTAAGTATTAGTTCGCTATATCGTAGTCTAGAGGACAACCCCTTAATTCATCTACATTCCTACATTCCAACAGGCCTCGCCATTTTGACAGCTCCTAGTGTTAAAGGGAAACGTGAATCACCCCCGCACAGATCACCGGCTCTGCAGGCCGACTGTGCACAGGTAGAATCAATCGTCCTAAGAAATCGGTCACATATATATTTCATGCCTGTACTTACAACTGAATGTTACAGTCATGGTCTCAGTTGAATGACATTCGATAATGAGCGAAGTATCGGAAATACACCCTGTTGATGGCTATGGATCTGGAAATAGAAATATCAGTACCATTGTTATGAACTGAGATACTCCTCCCTTTGCTATCACAGTACTAGAAATCCATAGCTTCCTTATGAATCGACATAGTCATTTCTTTGCATATATCAGAACACAAACACATACTTTATAAGCTAGATGCTCAAGGCGAACCTATCATGCACCCACTACTACTAAGTATAATACTTCGTCAATAACTGATTACCTATGATACAAAATAACACTGAGAGAAAATCAGCGATGGATGGACATGTTTCATAAGTTTTTCTTGTGAGTGATACCACTGTGTCTTAGAAAGAGAGCCATAATAGTCTCATATGTTAAAAAACCGATCACAACAGCTGCTGTATGTTACTGTCACAAGCGATCTTGGTTATACAGGTGCACACAAGTATCGATCTTAAAAGCTATACTTGCTTTATAAATCCACGTATGGCATTACCTACAAATCACGTGGGTTTTCCAGACAAATAATGATATGGTGATTGTCTTGCAAACCACCTAATGTTATAAAACCCGATCCTAACAACTACTGTATGTTACTGTCACAAGCAGTCTTGGTTCTACATATGCATACAAGTGTCAATGTTAAAAGCTATACACACTTTACAAATCGAGGTATGACATTACCTCTGAATAAGGTTTGTTTTTTGCCCACACAAATACCGTGACGGCGATCGCAGGAGTATATTGTGTCAGACCAACGCGTCGCCGACGGCGCAAGCTCGTGATAAAATCGCTGCATTTTGAAAGTGATTCGGCTAAGGAACGTGATATGTAAGGGGTATTTGTGACTCCCTCACGCCACCCAGCTAGAATTTTCTACAGTATTTGTAGCGCATTCTGTTTCGATCTCTTGTCAGAGGTTTGGTGATATATCCACTGAGCTGTAGGTGATGGTTGATTCAGAAGGATCACAAAAAGTAGTAGATGGTGTGCTAATTGAGGTCGTACGAAAATGGACACTAGCTTCTCAGAACTGGAGTGTTACGCTATGCACTAGAAATGATGGTTGGGATTTGGAAACAGGTGTTTCCATTCAAACAGATACTTGCTTTGGATCACAGCCACAAGTGAATCATATTTTTGGCACTCTCATGTCTCGAAATGAGTTGCCTTTCCTGAACCTAGCTGCTACAGTAAAATTTCAACGTGGTTTTAGTCACCCTCTACGCATCTTGCAACTGATTCTATTCCTACAGCTTAGCGTATTTAATCGTTCCATTTTAAGGCGGAACTCAGCAGAAGTCGGAGAAAACTATATCCACCACCTTCTGCAACCTGTGTAGAAACTGAACGACCTGAGTTAGTGCGACAGGACCGTGCTTTGACCATTATGCAGAAATGCGCGCTTTGTGGTGTGTCCCCAAA
The DNA here is from genome assembly GCF_021461395.2 of Schistocerca americana. Classification (NCBI taxonomy): domain Eukaryota; kingdom Metazoa; phylum Arthropoda; class Insecta; order Orthoptera; family Acrididae; genus Schistocerca; species Schistocerca americana. Next base: position 21,075,584 of record NC_060126.1, on the reverse strand, counting down.
CTACTTACCAGTACTACACATCCGCGTCCATTCACATCAATCAGCCCAACATGCTATAATCGTTATTCTCTACCCCCCCCCCCCCCCCAAAAATTGAGAAAAATTACGAACTATAGAACTATAAAAGCTCCACCAACTTCATCTAATTTAGAAGTCACCAAGGCATCGATGCTGGCGCAATGATGCATTGCCGCGGTGCGGTCCAGAGCGGAGAAAGAGATTTCGCAATACTCCCCAGAATAGCATTCCTAACAGTGAAGCCAGTCCCGTCAAACTGCTGCTGCTACTGCTGCCGGTGTGGCACGATCCTATTAAATATACAGGCACTGCAGAGGCCACTTTAAAGTTTGATCACCTGTACTGTAGGATGATGACCGTATCCCACAGACTATTCTGTAAGTCACAAGAGATGCTCCCTGTGTTCCTGTGCCATTGTTTGAAACATTGTTTTCTAACATGGTTTTGTACACTGCAAAACATTTTCTTTTTCTGCCACGATTTCGAATCCTGTGCCATGCTCTAAACTGACATTAAGAAGTTCTGATCCACAGCTTCTCGCAGAAAACTAGACATCGCACAGTGTAAATCGTGTTGTTACGATGGCTACCGTAAGACGCCACACACTGGATGCTTTTAAATAAAAGACAGTTACAACATAAGGAAACTAGCTGCATTGTGAAGTGTTTTCAAACTGATGTCCGAAAGTGACTGACGACTTTAAACTCTTCTGTCACAATGACGGAATAGATGATGGCTCTGCATCCGCTTTCGACTGATTCTTCATATTGCAGTCATGTGCGTGATCCCTGTGTCATGTTCCAATTTGAGAATGACTGTGGAGGTGCGTTTGTGCTGGACCATTATTCCCTCCCATGTAAATTGTTCGGTTGATTGCTTCTACACATTTTGCGCCATAATTTAGTTGAGAGAAGATCGCTTGTGGGGTGTATCTAGCAAGTGGAAGACATTTTTTTCGGTTTTATAGACATGAGAAACACCTTAGTTGACCTTGTAAATTATAGGGATGGTTTCAAATCTGTTATATCACTGAGATTGGTATTTGTGGGTGGAAATATCATTTTCGTCTGTTTATTTCTAGTTACTCAGTGGTCTAGAGCATGCTCCATCCAGCTATGTTCCGGGTTTAAATAGAAATAAATCCCAGTTTATATCTTCGGAATTACATTGGGTGAGCGATCGGTAGGATACTGCTGTGTGTGAACCGTGCTAAATTACATGTGTTCTTGTAATCCCAGGGTCTGGAGATGGGTGTAGAAACGCAAATAAGCAGGCAGATCAAGACCAGAAACAGTACTGTTTTTTACCGAGGAGGAGGGGGAAACGAGCCAGTCTTTGCATAACTGTTCTGAGAGTGACATCAATCCATGGAGGATATGAATTGTATGTTTACTACATCGACACGGTATGCGGAGATATATTGCTCGGTTGGAGATCGGTTCCACGCTCTAATATTCAAGCTCCTGTCCTCAATGGGAGAGCAGTGTAATTGAGTAAGAGTCTTTCCGTATTTGATTATACGTATGGTACTTTACAAGGTTTAGTTGTTGATGCAATATGGTGATCAATGTAAAATAGATTATAGCCACTGAATGTCACATCTGTAGAAAGAAAAGAAAAGGCTGACGGTGTTACCCTAGGACTGACGAGCCTCATGACATATAGCCAGTGTAAGTGTAAGCATACTATAATTTTTTCGGGTGCTGTACAGATATAAATGAAAACTGCAGTGTTTGAGTAAAATGTGTGTATATTGCATTGTTAAGTTACTGTAGCTTATGTTGTGTACAATGTGTATATACAGCATTGTAAAGTTACTGTGGTTTATGTTGTGGCATGACTAGAGAGGATGACTGTGTCCTATCGAAAGGAATGTATAGATTCAGCACATCAATAATCGCAAGGGTATGAAGGAGATGTTTTGCACGGAAAATTATGTGTGCTATAGATACTGAGATTGATTCCAGAAGCACAGCCGTCAAGAGGAGACATTATCTGTACATCGATTGGTGTCAGACTGTAGCAGCAATCACAATATTTAATTGTAGTTACACTGGTAAATATTTTCCTGGCTTCCAATATTCTTGTGAGTCTTGTATGTATTTGATGATCTGTAGACAACTTTGCAGCTTTAACCGTCAATGTAATTGAGAGGTCTGTGCAAAATAATTTACCACTGAAATCCCTGTTTGCAGAAAGAAAGAAAAGGTGGATGGTGCTTCAATACCGACAGCATCAGTAATTCGGCAGGTAAATTCGATAAGAGCCAATCATAATGCTCGATTCATTCACATCTTTTGTGCTGGGATATAGGAGCCTCTACATAGTGGTGGGAACGTTTGTGTCTGTTGAAAGCAGGAAGGGTAACACGTAATGGACTCAGGTATCACGTTAGGACCTCTGGGAAGAGTGCATTCGATGTTATTTTGCACTATTTGCGATTAAGCACGGTTAGACGCTTCTCTCATGCCACACTAGGAACAATGCACCAAGTGCTACTCTGTAATCAACGGTAAAGACACGTGCTGCCCTGAGGTGTCTCGCATATGGGATCTGCGTTAGCACGCCTTGAAGTTCTGTGAGATCAGTATAACACTGACTGTATGTCAACTTTCACCTGTGTCTGGCAGCAGCTCACAGCACATCCCTGGTGCGTCTGCACTCCTGCCCGGTAGCATCAGCATTGGTGCCTAGGTGAACACATATTTTTAGAGGAATTTCTCAGGTATCAAGTATGAGAGAGATGTCGCTGCCTCATGCATGCAGGCATTCGTGGGTGGTTTGACAGCTGACAGCTGTGTCGCTTTGCAGGGCTACAGGTGGCCTCATGTGTGGTCTACTGGACAGGTGGTGGCAGATGGTGTCTACATATGTTGATTACTTATCCACTGCATTATTTTGTGAGCAGGCTGAACTATGCATTGTTTGGGCAGTTTACAAGTTGGTTTCATGTCTGAACATCTGTGTACTGCATTATTTAGGAGGAGTCTGCATGTCTGTACTGAAATTATTTCGGTAATTTAGGAGCTATTCGTGTGTCTTCAGAGCGTTATTTAGGAGTAGTTTACAGGTCTGAGGCGTGGCTCCATTTATGTGTTTTGTATCAGTGTGATAAATATACTTCATCCCTAAATAAACTGTTCCAAAATAAATAAAGTACACTCCTTCCTTACTGTATCCAGCAGCCCAGCGCAGGCTCAGTTATTTTTGCGCCATTTTCCCCCTCCAGACCACCAACAGGAGGGATGACAGCGCCCTCTAGTGGCAGTATTGTGTACTAGGTCAGTTGGAGTGCAGACCTCCTGCCGAACACACTGAATGGTGTTGCTGTCTCTAATTGTTTAAATAAAGACTGGTGCACAGTTACGACAGTTGATGATGAGCAAGCATGTTTGCCAAGTCTTTTAGATGGATTATTATTTTGACAATTTACCAGTTGTGTGGGTCTCTGGGCGTAAATGTATTGCACTATTTACGAGTGGTTTGCATGTCTGTAGTCTGTGCAATGCGTCATTTGCAAAAAACTGCTGATTTATCAAAGTGGGAAACAATTGAGAATGGGGTGCCGAAAGGTTCGGTCTTGGGTCCACTGCTGTTCTTAATATATATTAATGACTTGGCAATCTATATTCACCTGGTACTTTTTGCTGATGATACAAGTATAGCTATCACACCCAACAGACAAGAATTAACTGGCGAAATTGTAAACAATGTTTTTCAGAAAATCATTAAGTGATTCTCTGCAAATGGGCTCTCATTAAACTTTGACGAAACACAGTATGTACAGTTCTACACAGTAAATGGAATGACACCATTAATAAATATAGACTTCGATCAGATATCGCTAGCTAAGGTAGAATATTCAAAATTTCTAAGTGTTTGCATTGATGAGAGGTTGCACTGGAAAAAACACACTGAAGATCTGCTGAAACGTTTGAGTTCAGCTACTTATGCTGTTAGGGTAATTGCAAATTTTGGCGATATACATCTCAGTATATTAGCTTACCACACCTATTTTCATTCTCTGCTTTCGTATTGCATCATATTCTGGGGTAACTCATCATTGAGTAAAAGAGTGTTCATTGCACAAAAGCGTGTAATCAGAATAATTGCTGGTGCTCATCCAAGATCATCCTGCAGACACTTATTTAAAGAGATAGAGATACTCACAGCATATATATTCACTTATGAAACTTGTTAGTAACAATCCAAACGAATTCAAAAGTAATAGCAGTGTATATGGCTACAACACTATGAGAAAGGATGATCTTCGCTACTCGAGGTTAAATCTAACTTTGGCTCAGAAGGGGGTAAATTATGCTGCTATGAAAGTTTTTGGTCACTTACCTAATACCATCAAAAGTCGGACAGATAGCCATATAGCATTTAAAAGGCAATTAAAAGATTTTCTTAATGGCAACTCCTACTCATTAGATGAATTTTTGGGTATAGTAAGTGGGTATTTTCCGAACGCCCACAAAAAAAGTAAATAAAAATTAAAATATTAAGTGTCGTATAATATTTTGTGTAATGTAATATCTTGTATAGACATATTTTATTAACCTGACGTGTTCCACATCATTACAAAGTGTCGTATTCATGACCTATGGAACAAGTACTAATCTAATCTAATTTTGACAGTTTACAATTAGCAGATGGATTTGTAGAGCATTATACATGAGTTATTTAGGAGTGGTTTGCAGATCTGTATGCTGTGTGGCATGTCTAGAGCATGTGTTCTGTGTCACTGTGATAAATATACTCCATCCCTAAATAAATTGTTCCAAAATAAATAAAGTACACCCCTTCCTCTCTCCATCAGCCCAGTGCAGGCTTAGTCCTTTTCCCACCAATCCCTAGGAAGAGGTGGTGATCAGGTGACTTAGGTTAGTAGAGGTAGCCCAAGTGACCTATCTCCCTGTGATTTTCTTAGGTTCGTAGAGAAACCACAAGTGACCTTTCTTTACTGACAAAATTCAATCTTGGCGCCAGTTCCTAGGAAGATGTGGCAGTCAGAAGACTTAGATTAGTGGAGACAGCCCAAGTGACCTATCTTCCTGCGATTTTCTTACGTTAGTAGAGATAACTGTTATGTGATGCATTATCCTGTTGTAATTTGCACTTCATGCCATTTTTCTGGGGGAGGGTGGTTAGTTTAGTGGAGGTAGCCCAATTGACCTATCTTCCCGCCAAAATTAAAACTTCCCGCCAAAAGCCGCTATCTTGGATGACATCACAGCCGCTATCTTGGATGACGACATCGCCACCATCTTGGATAACGGTACTTTGGCATAGAACCATACTTTGTCCCAATACTGCAGTCGCCTATACATGGCTTATAAAGGAGCCGCCGTTTCTGGTGTTTGTTCAGTTCAGGCGAGATTGTGTACTCAGTGATCGCACCTGAAGATGGCGGGCAGATGGATCGTCGAAATTTCATGTAGTGAAGATGACCATATCCTGCAGCATATCCATGGAGAGCATAAACATGAAAGGCGCTGGGAAAATCTACGGAATAACATTCAGTACCAATTGTTTCCCTCCTTCAGACAATGAGGTACTGTTCGATGATTATAATCTCTAATGTAACATCACCATCATTATGTCACTACACGACAAATGTCAGCTCTTATACATGACATCTGCTGCCCAACACAGCTGATCATATTTCACCTGATAGTAAAAGGAATGGATTGTGGAACAAAATCGAGGAATCGCTTCAGAGGTACTGTGTGTGTGTGTGTGTGTGTGTGTGTGTGTGTGTGTGTGTGTGTGTGAGAGCGCCCGCTCTGGGAATGTTCATATTCTCATGACGTATTACTTCAGCCATAAAACTGCAGAAATTCAACCGTACATGAACTTTGTCTGCTGCTAACATTTCCGCTGTAAAATGTCCTAGGGTAGAATTGAAACTCAGGGGATAGGAAATCAATGGTAAGATTTGCTGGTGACATCGCTATCCTCATTCAAAGTGATCAAGAACTACTCAGGACATGCTGAGTGGCACGAACATTCTAATGAGTAGAGATGTGAATTGAGGGCACATCGGAGAAAGAGAGTAGGAGAAGTGAGATTAGCAATAAACTTAACGTAAATACTGTAGAAGTAGACCAAGTTAAAGAATTCTGCTAACTTGAAAGCAAAATAAAACATGACGGACGAAACAAGGAGAATTTACAATGGGGACAAGTACAGCTAAAGAGCGTATTACTGACCAAGATAAGTCTACTCGTGTCAACCATCGGTGATAAATTCATGATGAAATTTCTGAGAATGTACGTTTTGAACACAGAATTCTATTGTAGTGAACTGCGAACTGTGGGAAAACCGGAACAGAAAAGAATGAAAGCATTTGAGATGAGGAGCTACAGAAGAATGTTTCATATTAGGTGGACTGATAATTAAGGAATGAGGAAGTCCTCCACATAATCTACGAAGAAGGAAACGTGTGAACAACAAAGACGAGAAGACAGAATGGGACGACTGGACCTCTGTTAAGACATCAAGGAATACCTACGTGGTGTCCACCTGCTTGCTCGCCTCCCATGCAAGCGGACCCGGGTTCGATCCCCAGCCGGGTTGGAGATCTTCCCCGCTCGGGGGCTGGGTGTCCCCAGTATCACTTCATCCTCATCATCGGCGCGCAAGTCGCCCAATGTGGCGTCGACTCAAATAAGACTTGCACTTGGTGGCCGAACTTCCCCGAATGGGGCCTCCCAGCCAACGATGCGATACTCTCATTTCCATTTTTTTTAGCTGCATGGTACTAGAGAGCGCTGTGAAGAGTAAAACCTGTAAGGGAAGACATAGATAGGAATGTGACCAACAAATAATAGAGTTCGTAGGTTGCAAGTGTTACTGTGAGATGAAGATGTTGGCACAGGAGAAGAATTCTCGGCGGGCCGCATCGGACCAGTCAGAAAACTTGACGAGAGCAAGCCGAAATATTTGCACCAGACAAAGTTTGGTTACGGCTTAATTCGCACAAATTTATTCTTCATCTCTACAATAGCTCGATGCCCATCTCGAATGGGAAGTGATCCTAATATCAAGATTTCGCCTGTAAATGCTGGTTAAGGGAAAGTTGACGAAAGACGGAGTTATTGTACGTAAACCATGGTACGTGGTCTGCTTTACAGAGGAGAAGCCGCTCTGTCTCTCGCGGCTTCAATTGCTCGGTAACGGCAGCCGTGTAGCACAGTGGTAACTGCCAAAAGCATACATGCCTCTAATAGTAACGTGTGATTGTAGCTTGTGTTCCAAAACTGAACAGCATAGAGACAGAGGTGATGACACATGCTGCTGGACCTGACCGTACTTTTTCAGGACAATGCTCAAGCACGTACAGTGTAAGCTGTGACTGATGGGGCTGCTAAGTGTTATACCACCTACTGCACTCCCCTGACTTAAGGCCTCGTGAGTTCAACTCGATTTCTCAACTGAAGGAAACACTTCACGGCATTCGCTTCAGAACTACTACAAATTCGTCGGGCAATAGACCGCGCCGCTCAAAGTGTGAACAGAACTGGCACTGCTAAGAGTGTCCTACGATTTCCACATCGCTGGCAGCGGCTTTTGCACAATGATGGTGACTACTTTGAAGGTCAATAAAACTATGAAAGACGTGTCTTTTTTGTACTAACTGTAAATAAATAGTAGCCACTATTAAAGTTCCAACCCCGCGTATTAAAGTTTCATGAGAGGGCAAAGCTTCTGTCCACATATCAGCATGGTTTAGAAAACGTCTACCGATGAAACTCAGCTTGTCCTCTTCTCACACGAGATCCTACGAACTATGTACGAAGGGCAACAGGCGGATTCCGTATTCCTAGATTTCTGTAAAGCATCTGACATAGTACACCGGAATAGGTTCAGAGATATATGAGTGGCTCGAAGACTTCTCGAGTAACAGAACCCAGTACACTGTCCTCGGCGGCAAGTGTTCATCAGAGACAAGGGTGTCGTCGGAAGTGCGCCAAGGAAGCGTGATGGCCGGCCAGAGTGGCCGAACGGGTCTAGGCGCTACAGCCTGGAACCGCGCGACCGCTACGGTCGCAGGTTCGAATCCTGCCTCGGGCATGGATGTGTGTGATGTCCTCAGGTTAGTTAGGTTTAAGTAGTTCTAAGTTCTAGGGGACTGATGACCTCAGAAGTTAATTCCCATAGTGCTCAGAGCCATTTGAAGCATTTTTGAAGTGTGATGCGACTGCTGTTGCTCTTCACGTGGGACAGGGAGGGCGGCAGTCTGCGGACGTCTGCTGATGATGCTCTGGTGTAGCCGCTGAGCCATTATAAGAGGATAAAAGATTTATAGTTAGTGTGATAAATAGCAGCTAGCTCGAAATGTAGCAAAATGCAAGTAAATGCAGATGAGTAGCAAAAAGAAACTTGTAACGTTCGAGTGCGGCATTAGCAGTGTTCTGCTTGACACGGTCAAGTCGATTAAGTATCTGGGAGTAATATCGCAAAACAGTACGAAACAGAATGAGCATTTAAGGTTTGTAGTTGGAAGGCGGATGGCAGAGTTCGGTTCATTGGGAGGATTTTAGGAAAGAGTGGTTCATCTGCAAGCGAGACTGCATGTAGGACAGTGTGATCAATTGTTGAGTACTGCCAGAATGTTTGGGATCCACACCAGGTCGGAGTAAAGAAAGACGCCGCAACAGTTCAGAGGCGGGCTGCTAGATTTGTTAGCAGCAGATTCGAACAAGACACAAGTGCTACGGAGATGCTTTGAGAACTCAAATGGGCACCGATGAAGAGAGGCAACATTCTTTTCGCGAATCACTACTGAGAAAATTTAGAGAACCGGTATTTGAGACTGACTGCGTGTAAGGACCGTGAAGATAAGATGAGAGAGAGTAGTGCTCGTTCAGCAGCATAAAAGGAGTCTTCTTTTTCTCGTTGCTTTTCCGTGTAGAACAGAAAAGGAAATGACTAGTAGTGACACAGGGCACGCCCCGCCCAGAGCGAGGCGGGCGCTTGCGGAGTCCGCATGTATACGCTGATATAGAAGAGGCAGCAGTTCGGAAGAGGTGAGTGAGATGGCGTTACAGACTGGTTCATATGTTACACAGACAGGCATAGAGGAAAACACTCTGAAATTTGAAAAGGGAATTAAATTTCAAGGAGAAGAAATAAAAGATGTAAGATCTGCCGATGGAACTGTAACACTTTAAAGGTCAGTTAAATGGATTGGATAGTCAACTTGCAAGAGATTATTGAATGAACGTCAACAAAACTAAAACAACGGTCATGTAAGTAGTAAAATTACGTGAGATGATATTGAGGGAATTACGAAACGAGACACTATCTCTTGTGAGCTTAACTACTGTTCTCAACTAGGCGTTAAAAACGCATCACTAATTGCTTCTTATACCAAATAAGAAATATTTGAGAACAACAAACACAATGCATCTGTACTTGTGCTTTGTATGGCTTGTCTCCACAGAACTTCATTGTAGGTATCTGATTTTTTACTTCCATTATAGTCCTGAATTAATCTCGATTTGTGTATACCATAATTGTAACTGCTGACTTGTGATTTTCTTATAAATTAAGTTGTTCCGGTTTCTCACCAGATACATTGATTTGTTTACTTGTAATTAATAAATTTTACATTTGGTCATAAAACAAAACTTCACACATGACACAAGATAACTTCAGATTGAATTGACTTATAATATATGTTTTCACTAAAGATGTCGTATTAATTTTATACGCTTCAGAAATTGGTAGTTAATGTTTGTAAAAAACTGATCTATAATTTACATTTTTGTACGTTAGTGACGCGCAATTCGGATATACAGAAAAAAAACTAAATTGGGTTTTGTGGTATCACAGTTTTATATTACAACCAGAAAATTAAAATTATGTGTTAATAATCATATACTCGAGCGCCATAACGCAGCTAATATTTAAAAAAGGATTCAGTATTGATAAGACTCAAGGCTACGTACCGAAAGCAACGAAAGCAATTTGTCAATATAGTGTTGCGATAATTGATAAAGGATCTTTAGCCAACGCAACGAAACCCCGTACCCATAGTACCACCACAAACAGTGAACGGAATTCCAAGACTTTGCTGCAGTGAGCAGGTTCAAACAGATGCGAGTTGCAGGGTTGCACCACGGGGACCGGGAACTGGAGCTGCGGCTGGGGGCCTCGCACTGCCGCTACCAGTCCGCAGTGGGCGGCCGGAAATCAGCCGCAGTTGGCAGCAATCGTGTCAGGAAAGACCGAGCTGCGTTCTTTCTGATTTGTGGACACGACTTGTCCGTCTCTAGGAAATTTACTGTACTCGAACTCAAAACATGTTCTAGAATTTGCAACAAACCGATGTTAAGGATGTTGGGCTGTAATTTTGCGGATCCGATCTTTTAGCCTTATTATATGCAGGAGTAACCTGCGCTCGGAACTTTACGCTGGTCGTGAGATTCGCAATAAATGCAAACTAAGTAAGGGGCCAACGACGTAGGGTTGTTGTTGTTGTGGTCTTCAGTCCTGAGACTGGTTTGATGCAGCTCTCCATGCTACCCTATCCTGTGCAAGTTTCTTCATCTCCCAGTACCTACTGCAACCTACATCCTTCTGAATCTGCTTAGTGTATTCATCTCTTGGTCTCTCTCTACGATTTTTACCCTCCACGCTGCCCTCAAATGCTAAATTTGTGATCCCTTGATGCCTCAGAACATGCCCTACCAACCGATCCGTTCTTCTCGTCAAATTGTGCCACAAACTCCTCTTCTCCCCAATTCTATTCAATACCTCCTCATTAGCTATGTGATCTACCCATCGAATCTTCAGCATTCTTCTGTAGCACCACATTTCGAAAGCTTCTATTCTCTTCTTGTCCAAACTATTTATCGTTCATGTTTCACTTCCATACATGGCTACACTACATACAAATACTTTCAGAAACGCCTTCCTGACACTTAAATCTATACTCGATGTTAACAAATTTCTCTTCTTCAGAAACGATTTCCTTGCCATTGCCAGTCTACATTTTATATCCTCTCTACTTCGACCATCATCAGTTATTTTACTCCCTAAGTAGTGTCTCATTTCCTAATCTAATCCCCTCAGCATCACCCGATTTAATTTGACTACATTCCATTATCCTCGTTTTGCTTTTGTTGATGTTCATCTTATATCCTCCTTTCAAGACACTGTCCATTCCGTTCAACTGCTCTTCCAAGTCCTTTGCTGTCTCTGACAGAATTACAATGTCATCGGCGAACCGCAAAGTTTTTATTTCTTCTCCATGGATTTTAATACCTACTCCGAATTTTACTTTTGTTTCCTTTACGTAGGGTAATCTTTGTAAAACCGAATTTGGATTCCATCTGGTCCTGGCGTTTTGTTTGCTTTCCAACTCCTTCAGTTGTTTTTCTACGACATCGACGTTTATTACTTTGTCGTCCGTACGGGACTCTCTGCGATGGTCGAATGATAGGTACGTCTGTAAGATTCTCGCGATCGAACGATTTCTTAAATGTGGAATTTAAAACTCGGGCCTTCCTTTTGCTATCGTCTTCTGCCAAACCAGACTGGTGAAGAGTTGACTGGATAGAAGCCTTAGCACCGATTAGCGATTTTACACGGGACCAGGATTTTTTGGGGTACCCCGCCGGATCTGTAGTCGAATTACGGCGGTGGTTGCTGCCGTATGCCTCACCCGTCGATCTTTCCACAGACGCAAGAATCTCTACTAACATTTGCCTCTCGTCACTTGCACGTCGTCTTTCGAACCGAGAATCCGACAGTTTTTGCCTACTCCGCAGTTTCCATATTTCGTTATTAAACCACGGTGGGGTCCTTCCGTCGTCAATCCACTTACTAGGCATGTACTTGCCCAGATCGGAACAGGAAGGGAAAGGACTAGTTGTGGCACGGGGTATCCTCCGCCACACACCGTTCGGTGGCTCGGGGAGACGTAGATGTAGACGTAGATTTAGCACACAGCACTGCGCACAGCAAAGCCTCGAGCGTCGGGAGCTGGCGGCGCAGCTTACGGCGTCCCGTTGCAGCAACTACAGCAGCGCGCGGCCGGCGGACCTGTTCGAGGCGCTGGCGCCGGGCGAGCCGCAGCTGCAGGAGCGCATGGCCTTCTGGACCTCCACCGCCGGCTACCCCGTCATCAACGTCACCAAGGACGGCAGCCAGGTGCAGCTGAAGCAGGTACCTCCCCTCCCCACTCCTCTACGGCCACTACGCCGCCCTACCCCTCCACCACAGCCTCCAGAAATCACGACATTCCCTCTAGATCCGTCTTAAGGACAGACGTGGGGAAAAATGTATTCTTGTACTTAAACATATATATCTCCAAAAATACACTGAAGAGCCGAAGAAACTGCTACACCTGCTTATACCGTGTAGGGCCCACGAGGGCACGCACAAGAGCCGTAGCATTACGTGGCATGGACTCGACTAATGCCTGGAGTAGTGCTAGAGGGACCTGACGCCACGAATTCTGCGGGGATCTCTTGTGAACACCACGTTGCAAGGCATCCCAGATATGCTCATCGATGTTCGTGTCTTGGGTGTTTCGTGGCCAAAGGATGTGTTTAAATTCAGAATAGTGTTCCTGGAGGCACTCTGTAGCATTTTCTGGCCGTTTGGGGTGCCGCATCGTCCTGCTGAACTGTCATAATGTACAATAGGCACGAATGGATGCAGGTGATCAGACAGGATACTTACGTATGTGTCACCTGTTCAGAGTCTTATCTAGACGTGTCAGGGGTCCCGTATTACTCCAACTGCACACGCCCCATACCATTGCAGAGCCTCCACCAGCTTCAACATTCCCCTGCTGACACGCAGTGTTCACGGATTCGCAAGGTTGTCTCCATACCGTGCGCTCGATACAATTTGAAACGAGACTCGTCCGACCAGGCAACATGTTTCCATCATCGAAATTCTAATGTCGGTATCTGCGGGCCCTGGCGAGGCGTAAAGCTTTGTGTCGTGCAGTCATCAAGGGTACACGAGTGGGCCTTCGGCTCCGCAAACCCACATCGATGAATTTTCGTCGAATGGTTCGCACGTTCACACTTGTTCATATTGGTTCAAATGGCTCTGAGCACTATGGGACTTAACTGCTGTGATCATCAGTCCCCTAGAACTTAGAACTACTTAAACCTAACTAACCTAAGGACATGACACACATCCATGCCCGAGGCAGGATTCGAACGTGCGACCGTAGCGGTCGCGCGGTTCCAGACTGAAGCGCCTAGAACCGCTTGGCCACTCCGGCCGGCACACTAGTTCGTACCCCAGCATTAAAATCAGAAATGAAATCCTTCTGGAAATTGCTGCAATCACCTCAAACTATTCTCTTCAGTCGTAGTTGGTCCTGTTCTTCTGGGATCTTTTTCCGGCCACAGCGACGTCGGAGATTTGATGTTTTACCGGAATCTTGATATTCACGGTACACTGGTGAAATGGTCGTACGGGAAAATTCCCACTTCATCGGTACCTCAGAGATGCTGTGTCCCATCGCTCGTGCGCCGACTATAGCGCCACGTTCAAACTCTTTTAAATCTTGACAACCTGACATTGTAGCAGCAGTAACCGATCTGACAACTGCGCCAGACGCTTCTTGTTTTATATAGGCGTTGCCGACCGCAGCGCCGTATTGTATCTGTTTACATATCTCTATTTGAATACGCATGCCTACAGCAGCTTCTTTGGCGCTTCAGTGTATTACAGCCGAACTAGTAAAACTTGAGACTGTTATGAACAACATAATGCTTGATATTTTGTGAAATTTTTGTTTGAAATTGCGCATCAACATACATTTTATAAGGATATGAATTTTTATTTATTGTTTCTATAATGTACCTTTTCTCGTAAACTAATCCAGCAATAAAACTGAAATTTCACAGTTTAAAGCTGCATAAGAGGCTAATAAAACTGTGGAACAGATTTTTTTTAAGGTCATAGTTGCTTTGAAATTAACTTTTCATTTTTGTTTGGCTCGGGACTGTTTTATTTTTCTCAAATTTTAAGGGGGGTAGGACGTCAAACGGGCCGACTTGGAGCAGGAGAGGCACCACAGGACATTTTAATTTCCACTGTCTATACTTTTACAAATAAATTCATAAAACTTTGACAGCATGACGAGGAAGGATTCAGGATTCATACCCTTAGCAGTGACAGCTCAAAAACGTAACAAAATACATTTTTTACATGTGAAATTTCATCATTTTTCACTTAACTACTGGCTGCATTTGTTGCTGTAGGTACACTTTTCTTCCTGAGTAAGAGAGATTCTTCCATGAATTTTGTACAGCATACAAACCATAGTTATAGGTGTATGAAACTCTACAATTTATTTAATTTATGAAAAACTGAATGAACTGTTACATTTTAAATTTCATGTTTAGAAAAAACTCAAATTTTATAGTTAATTATCTCAATTTTTACCACAGTTTTTTAATAGGTTTGGAAAATTCTAGAGTTTCATTCACCTGAGAGTACTGTTCGTATGCTGTGCAAAATTCATCGAAGAATCTCTCTCACTTAGGAAGAAAAGTGTACCTATAGCAACAAATGCAGCCAGTAGTAAGTGAAAAAAAGATGAAATTTCACATGTAAAAAAAGGTATTTTGCTAAGTTTTTGAACTACCACTGCTATGAATGTGAGTCCTCAATCCTTCCTGGTCATGCTGACAAAGTTTTATGAATTTATTTGTTAAAGTATATACAGTAGAAATTAAAATGTCCTGCAGTGGCTCTCTTGCTCGAAGTCGGCCCGTTTGTCGTCCTTAAAGCAGAACTTTTCTCAGGAAAAAGATAACAGAAAAGCACTGCACAGGATTATTCAGTAAGTAATTCTTAAGAACTATCCCAAATTTCAGGATGTTACCTTTTATGGTTCCTGATAAAAGGTACATTACAGCTCAAAAAGTCAGTTTATAGCAATTCGCATTTAAAGCTTTTTGACATTATTTCTGTACCTCTAGTGACTAATGTTCTCCAAGTCCATAACCTTTATTCTCTTCGTCGTCTTCCTGGTCTAATCTCTCCCCCTGCCTCCTTTCGCTTGGCATGTTTCCCATTTTTTCTTCTGCTGCCTGAGCTTTGTCCAGTCGCGCTCCATCGATGCTTCAGTGTGAACGCACCTGGATGGAAGTCTAGTCTCTACAGGCACTTAATCCTATCTACATTTCCACTAGACATATATATCATGTAACTACCCTCACAACAACTGAGGACACAAATACTGTTTTTGGACAACGCATCCTATGTTTTCGCATGTACACATTTTTTGAGCAGTTCAGGACTGGATAGGTACTTGAAAATTGGTTTTATAACGTCTAAAACAGCATGTGTCAAACCATGTTTGTGGGTGTATCGCTTTCCACTGGCTTCTGCCAGAAGATATTTTCACAAAGGGGATGTTGAGGATTATTATCCGTGGAAAGCTTGTGCAAGAATATTGTCCACACGGCTTGCTGCATTGTTTTCACACTATGTAGGTTATCATTGATAGTTTTTCCATGGTATAATTGTAAAGTGTGGATTTCCTTGTCTGTCAGTCTGTTAACACCTCCCAGTGGCCTTCCACCTTCTAAAAACCACGTTTGTAAAGAAAGGAACAAACAGACATAATCTTTCTGGCAGCCTTTTAGACTCACCTGCAGTTCGTTGAAGGAAAAATTAATGGAAAAAAAATAAATTCTAGCATAGAGGAGGTGAGGTGTGGATGACAGCTCAGAAAGAGGTGGCGGGGGGCAGCGTAGCAGGCACACACACCCATACAAACTTTTTTAAAACATATTTCTAGCCAGAATTTGCTTATGAAACTTTCCGATGAATTCTTAAAGAATCAACGTAATAAATTATGAAATGAAAAAAAATCAAATTTTTTCGCAATTTTGCCCTACGTCTACCCTTCATCAGTTGACATTCTAGTCAAAGCAGCGACTCATCAAGATCAGTCCCTCTAAAACTTAGGCAACAATTATGCGGTGAACTGTTTGCAGTTTCCGTATCCATGACTGTTACCTTAGTGATTACGACCGCCCTTCCCAATTAAGAAGCACACTAAAATGTTTTGGACCAACTCTTGTTTGTAAACTAATATGGAAACGCCGTCTGCTAACTGTCGAACAGAAACACCTCAACAGGCAGAAGCTTTTGACTGACAGAACGTAGGGACGGCGTCCCTTCGCCATCCCCCACGCCTACAATGCCTGCATGTGACCTATCCTCTCCTACGCAAATGTTGCCTCGATATCTGACAACCCGTCATTCCATCAACCCCTGCAAGTTCATCGAACAACACACTCTCGGCCTTGCTTCCTGAATCCACATGCCTTCCCCTGTAACAGTCTTTTACGAGGTCATATCTTTTCCCCACCTCCATGTTGACACTAAACACATCTGTACATCCTACACTCCCCGTAGACTCGACTATAGTAACTTCATAGTTTCCCGCTTAGCTACAAATCCTGGTGTGCTGCGACGCATATAACAACACATTCCGCGCGCTCTACACTTATACGTTTTCCATATCCTCTCCCTGCACAGTTTTAGCAGACTCCCACCTCCTGGCAGTTAAACCCGCCCTGACATCTATCACTCTTATCAGATTTGACTAGCCCTTCCGCACTACTTTCTAATTGCAGAGCTTCCCTCCCTTTTCTTTCCTCCTCTTGACCTTATCCAGACACACATCCACTTTTCTATTTTCTTTTAGTCATCAGTCGTCTGACTGGTTTGATCCAGCCCACCACGAATTCTTCTCCTGCAAACCTCTCCATACCATATTAACATCTACATCCTATGTCCTCAATTATTTGTTGTATAAATTCAAAACGTTGCCTTCTCCTACAGTTTTATTCCCTGCACAGGTCCCTCGAGAACCACGGAAGTTATCCCCGATCCCTGATGTCTTTTTTAACAGATGTCCTACTATCCTGTCTTTTCTTCTTGTCGGTGTTTTCCATATATTCCGTTCCTCTCTGACCTTTCAGCCCACCTAATTTTCAACATTTTTCTGTTGTACCACATCTCAAACTCTTCGATTCTGCTCTGTCCCGCTTTTCCCGCACACCACAATTGGATATTATACAATGCTGCGCACGAACTATACCTTATCAGAAATTTCTTCCTTAAATAGAGGCCTCTGTTAGACAGCTGTGGACTTGAGCCCCTCTGCCTGTGCTAGACTACTTTTTACACCGACCTCGCTTCGGCCGTCGTGCATAATTTTGCTTCCAGTGTAGCAAAATTCCTTTACTTTGTGATCCTCAATTTTGATGTTTACTTGCTCGCTATTCTTGTTTCTTGTACATTCCGTTACCTTTGTCTCGTACCAGTGTACTATGAATGCATATTTGTACCAATTCCATCCAACAAGTCCTGTAATTCTTCTTCACGCTGACTGAGGATAGCAATGTTATCAGTGAACGTTATCGTTGATATTCTTTCATCCTGTAATCTGATTCCATTGTTGAACGCCTCTTTTATTTCCGTCATTGCTTCTTCGATGTATAGATTGAACAGTACAGGCAAAACACTGGATCGCTGTCTTAAGGACTTTTTACCTAAGCACTTCGTTGTTTGTCTTCCAGTCTTTTCGTTCCCTCTCGGTTCTTGTACAGTTTGTCCCTCCCTACAGCTCACAGCTCAGCGCTGTTTTTTTCTGAATTTCGAACATCGTGCACCATTTCATATTGTCGAATGCTTTTTCTAGGTCGCCGATGGTGTGAGCGTGTCTCGAGTTTTCTTCGACCTTGCTTTCATTATTAAACCCAACGGTCAAGAACTGCCACCCTGGTCCTTTTACATTTTCTAAAGCCACACCGATGGTCGTCTGTCAGATCCTCAGTTTTCTTTTCCATTCTCCTCTCCATTAATCTCGTCAGCAACTTAGATGCACGAGCCTTTAAACCGACTGTGCGATAGTTTTCGCGTTTATCTGCACTTGCTGTCTCCAGAATTACGCGAATTATATTTTTTCGACACTCTGATGGTACATCGCCAGTCTCACGGACTCTACACACCAACTTGAATGGACGTTTCGTTGCCACTTGCCTCAATGATTTTAGAAATTCCTGCGGAGTATTGTCTTTCTCCCTTGTACCCTGTCCCTCAGAGCCCTTCCCGCTACTCCTAAATGCAGATCCCGACTATAAAGTGGTAGTGAAGTATAATGCACTACAGTTGATCCTTACATATGAAACTCGCTTCACGTCCCCGTTTTTAAGGGTGTCGTGACCTGTCCTGTGCACGCACATTGGATGCATATTTCTCCCGAACCGATGTAAAGCAGTGGCTATATGGCGCAATGCCGACAGAAGTCGTCCTCCACGGGTGCCAACATTGGCTATAGTTAACGGCCGATAGGGAGGTCGCATCAGTTGTGTTGTGGGGATAGCACGAGCGATTCTGATGACGAGTTTTTGCATTGGCTTCTGCTAGTGAAGAACATTATTCTTAGCAAAACACTTGGAGGAAAAGTTTTGGGTGCGCCAGCTTAATGAAGACAGATCTGCAGGAGACTTTTTCGAAACTTGGATCTGTTTGTGAAGTTACCTAAATAATTTCCAGGACTAGAACATTTTTGAAACTATAAGAAACGAGGCAACTGGCCAGTGTAAATTCAGGGCAGGTAACGGTTCAGAATTAAAAACTTGTCATAAGCAAACATTCAACATTATTTAATAACATTTCCAATCTTATATAGGGTATTATTAACAAGAAATTATAAATGAGTAAGTGCGTACGAGCTAGATATTGGCTATTTTCGCCGTCGTTCTGTGCCGCCAGGATGAGTTATCGGACTGGAAACAGACACGTTTACGATATTGCAGTGCCTGTGTTCTTACGAATTACGATGCAGATTTTCTTCGGACATGCACGCACGACCAAAGGAACAGGTACTGCGGTAACTCTAGCCGTTACGAAGTACATGCGACGTATCCGCAGTTGCGAGTACGGATATTCGTCAGCTGTGTACTGGAACGACGACACTTTTGATTCGTGCTCGACCGGGACCCGCTTATGACGAGCAGTTACCAGCTATGCGACCGCGACTCAGCTCAGCGCCAGGCCGAAAGATCCACGTGTGTCTGCGACCTGTACTCGTACGCCCGTTACGTGTGTACGTGTACAGGTGTGGCCGCGAGCCGTGCTCGGGTAGCCATCTGGCGACAAGCGGCAAATCCGCCTTCCACTCCCGGTCGAGCACGAACTCGGTGTCGTCATTCCAGTACACAGCTGATGATTGTCGATAATCACAACTGGGGATACATTTAATCTAGGAACGTGTTTGGTCTATCAACTCGTCGGTCCGTAATCAGCCACCATCGGCTGTTGTCGGATTGGGCTTCCCCTTCCATTGTGGGGACTTACATTCTAGTCTCGGTGTTTTTTCGTTCCTACGTCTGCCGCTGGTCGCCAGACTTTGAATCGTCAGAATTAAATTTTATTAGGATTCTCGGAATTAATCTCAGCCGGGGATCTGCTTTACTTTCGCCAATGCACACCAGACTGAAAAATTAGCGTCTGCAGGAATCGTGACTGCAGAATGTTACTCACTGGGAAACGTTGAGGCGTACCTACACCAAGTCCCCGGAATGCCGCAGACGAGAGAAGCGGTCGGATCCGGCAGGGCTGGCGAGTCCGGCCGGCCCCTGCTGCCGTTTCCCGTCTGCTGCAGGCGAGCGGAAATATCCCGCCTTCTCATTTGGTCAGTGGACAGACAGAGGCGAGCTTCCGTCGAGGTGTCCGTAATTCGAGCGTCGTCCGACATCGGCGTGGCACGCCTCAAGTGTGATGTGGGCAGCTGTGCGAACAAAAGATGAACACGCAGTGGCGCCCCGTACCGTCGCGGCGCATGCTGAGTCCGCCTGACGACGCAGATCGCAGCCCGGCACCGTCGGTTCCCCTCAGAGAGTCTGCACGACTGGGCCCCCCGCGCCGCTGCCACGGCCGAGTGGACGGCGTACGCTGCCGAGTCGCACTGACGCGGCCACCTACCGAGACAGGTGCGAGACTGGCGGACCCGTGCCAACTGCAGTGCCGTGGTCAGCCGCGTAAGGTTCCCCAGTGGAGGCTCTGTGATGCCAACAGCCCAGCTGGAGTCGTCACACAGGTTCTCGATTGCCTTTAAATACGGAGTGTTTGTTGACCGGGAGAGATGACCTCCGTCACACCACAAAATGTTCCGAGGCCACACGTCATCAACTTCAGTCCTTGCAAGAAACGTTATAGCAAAGCCTATTCGAATGTCTGCATCACGTGCCAAAAGTTGGTGATTGATGTGAAGTTAGTACGTATACCGTATGACTCTCGTTCGCAGCACTCTTGTAACGTCGGACCACGGAACGTCCAGCTGCCCTGACACGGCTGGCGCACTGCCAGCAGGTCGCACATCGCGTGCGGCAGTATAACTCCTTCATCAGTTTGTGGCGCAGTTGGCCGTCGGCCTCTCCCGGGAGCAATTCCCGAATCGCCAGTTAATCTCAACTTCTGAATTACGCCCTTCAACCCCGGTGCGGAAAGAGGACGTCTCAGAGTTCCTTTAACGCGTCGGTACTCCAAAGGGCGCCATCACTGTTGCTGTTGTTTCTATGAAAGAGCTTTACAAGTAAAACCCTGCTCCCCACGTCCAGACCCGTCCTACCTGTCTGGAACAGTGATACACGCTGATACTCGTGTTTCAACATCAGGCGCGTTGTGGGGCCCCTTAGGGACACGGCATAGAGACGTGGAAACAAAACCGATGTGCACTCCGTGTGCATACCGGGTGGAGTCACTCCAGACGTGGAACGCATCTTCCTGGGTGCCACAGAGAGCACAGGGTGCAGCCAACTGCAGGTGGTGGCTCACGTCGGTACCAATGATATGTGTCGCTTTGGATCAGGAGAGATTTTCTCTGGTTTCGAGAGGCTAACAGAATTGGTAAAGGCTGCCAGTCTTGCCAGCAAGATGAAAGCAGAGGTGACCATTGCAACATAGTCGACAGGACCGATTGCGCACCTCTGGTACAGAGAAGTGGTAAAGGCTGCCAGTCTTGCCGGCAAGGTGAAAGCAGAGGTGATCATTTGCAGCATAGTCGACAGGACCGATTGCGCACCTCTGGTACAGCGCCGAGTGAAGGGTCTGAATCAGAGGCTCAGACGGTTCTGCGACCGTGTAGGCTGCAGATTCCTCGACTTGCTCCAAAGGGTGGCTGGGTTTCGGGTTCCGCTGAATAGATCAGGTGTCCACTACACGCAGCAGGCGGCTACACGGGTAGCAGGGGCTTTTTGGCGTGGACTGGGCGTTTTTTTTTATTTGCAGGCGGAACACAGCAAGAACGTAGATACAGGCACCGTCAGTATAACAGTTGTAAATTGTCATAGCTGTGTTGGGAAAGTACCAGAGCTCCAAGCGCTAATACAAAGCACTGATGCTCAAATCGTTATAGGCACTGAAAGGTGGCTAATGCCGGATATAAGCTCAGCCGAAATTTTTGCAAATAACCTAACGGTGTTCCGAAAGGACAGGCTAAACACGGTTGGCGGTGGCGTATTTGTTGATGTTGGAAGTAGTTTATCTTGTCGCGAAATTGAAGTAGATATCTCCTGCGAATTAGCATGAGACGAGGTCATTGTTAGTTCAAAGAAAACTTGTATTTGATTTCAAACACGTACCCGACTCATACGAGCATATTTCGTGGTGACTTTAATTTACCCTGGATATGTTAGCGAAAATACATGTTTAATTCCGAAGGTACGCATAAAACATCATCCGAAATTGTGCTAAATGCATTCTCTGAAAATTATTTCTAGCAGTTAGTTCATGAGCCCACGCGAGTAGTAAACGGTTGTGGAAACACACTTCACCTCTCAGCAACAAATAATCCTGAGTTAATAACGAGCATAAAAACGGATACAGGGATTGGTGAACACAGGGTTGTCGTAGCGAGACTCAATATTGGAACCCCCAAATCCCCTAAAAATAAACGAAAAATATACCTATTCAAAAAAACAGATAAAAGTTCACTTGACGTCTTCCCGAGAAACAATCTCCACCCCTTCCAAATTAATAATAAAAGTGTAGCCCAGATTTGACTTGAATTCAAAGAAATGGTATCGGCACAAATTGAGAGTTTTATACCAAATAAATTTACAAACGATGGAGCTGATCCTCCTTGGCACACAAAAAGTGTCAGAACGCTGTTGCAGAAACAACGAAACAAATATGCCAAATTTAAACAGACGTGAAATGCCCAAGATTGCCTATCTTTTACAGAAGCTCGAAGCTTAGCGCGGACTTCAATGCGAGATGCTTATAACAGTTTCCACAACGAAACCTTGTCTCGAAACCTGGCAGAAAATCCAAAGAGTTTCTGGTCGTATGTGATGTTAGCGGCAAGAAACAATCAATGCCTTCTCTGCGCGATAGCATGGCAGATACTATCGAAGACAGTCCTGCCAAAGCAGAGTTACTAAACACAGCCTACCGAAATGTCTTCACAAAAGAAGACGAAGTAAATATCCCAGAATTCGAACCAAGAACAGCTGCCAACATGAGTAACGTAGAAGTAAATATCCTCGGAGTAGTGAAGCAACTTAAATCACTCAATAAAAGCAAGTCTTCTGGTTCAGGCTGTATACCAATTAGGTTCGTTTCAGAGAATGCTGATGCATTAGCCGCATACTTAACAATCATATATAATTGTTCGTTCGACGAAAGATCCGTACCCAAAGACTGGAAAGTTTCACAGGTCACACCAATATTCAGGAAAGGTAGTAGGAGTAATCCACTAAATTACAGGCCCGTATCATTGACATCGATATGCAGCAGGATTTTGGAACACATACTGTGTTCGAACATTACTAATTAAAACGAATAAAACGGTCTATTGACACACAGTCAACATGGATTTAGAAAACATCGTTCTTGTGAAACACAAATAGCTCTTCACTCGCATGAAGTGTTGAGTGCTATTGACAAGGGATTTCAGATTGATTTTTGGATTTGCGGAAGGCTTTTGACACTGTACCACACAAGCGGCTTGTAGTAAAATTGCGTGGTTAAGGAATATTGTCTGAGTTATGTGACTGGATTGTGATTTCCCGTCAGCGAATTGGTAGTAATTGACGCGAAGTCTTCGAGTAAAACAGAAGTGATTTCTGGCGTTCCCCAAGGTAGTGTTATAGGCCCTTTGCTGTTGCTTATCTATGCAAACCATATGGGAGACAATATGAGCAGCCGTCTTAGGTTGTTAGCAGATGACGCTGTCGTTTATCGGCAAATACAGTCATAAGGAGATCAAAACAAATTACAAAACATTTTAGAAAAGATATCTGAATGGTGCGAAAATTGGCAGTTGATCCTAAATAACGAAAAGTGTGAGGTCATCCACACGAGTGCTAAAAGGAATCCATTAAACTTCGGTTACACGATAAATCAGTCAAATCTAAAGGTGGTAAAGTCAACTAAATACCTAGGAATTACAATTACGAACAACTTAAATTGGAAGAAACACATAGAAAATGTTTTAGGGAAGGCTAACCAAAGACTGTGTGTTATTGGCAGGACGCAGAAAATGCAACAGATCTACTAACGAGGCTGCCTACACTACGCGTGTCCGTCCTCTTTTAGAATACTGCTACGCGGTATGGGATCCTTACCAGATAGGATTGACGGAGTGCATCGAAAAAGTTCAAAGAAGGGCAGCACGTTATGTATTATCGTGGAACAGGGGAGAGAGTGTCATTGAAATGATACGTAATTTGGGGTGGACATCATTAAAAGAAAGGCGTTTCTCGTTGCAGCGGAATCTTCTCACGAAATTGCAATCACCAGTTTTCTCCTCCGAATGCGAACATATTTTGTTGACACCGACCTACATAGGGAGAAACGATCACTATCATAAAATAAGGGAAATCAGAGCTCTTACTGAAAGATATAGGTGTTCGTTCTTACGGCGCGATATACTAGATTGGAATAATAGAGAATTGTGAAGGTGGTTCGATGAACCCTCTGCGAGGCACTTTAATGTTATTTGCAGAGTATTCATGTAGATGCAGATGTAGACGTAGAACGAACCAACACTACTAACAACGCAAATCCTGCAGCGCACAATCCGAACATCATTCTTGTAAAGCTGGGTGCCTATACGGTAAGCAGTTTTCCTTCTATACTGGCTCAAGTAGCCAAACTATAACCACTCTGCACATTTACAAACATGCGACAAGAGCCATCATACGTTTCAATTTGGAGAATGGCTTCTATCCCTGTCAGCAATTCGCTTTCGCTTAGGCCAACTATGCACCTAATCTTTAGACACTGTTCTCTGGCTCCACCCCCCAAGTAGCTTCTATATTCTTGTCTGAACTGCTCGTCGCCCACGTCTAAGATAAAAAAGGCTGCAATCCAGAGAAATACATACACAAAAAACTACGTGAAATTTAAATTTATATTGGATGTTAAGAACTTCCTCTTTTTCAGATACCTTTTCGAAGTATAGGCAGGCTACATTTTACAAACTCTCTGCTTCAGCCGTCATCAGTTGTTTTGCTCCGCAGAAAGCAGAACTCGTCTACCACTTGTGATGTATCATTTCCGAATCTAATTCCTTCATCGTCACGTGATTTAATCAGACTTACCTTTGCTTAACTTTCGTCGATATTACCTTATAACCTCCTTTCGACAGGCTATCCATTTCATTCAGATACTCTTCCGAGTTCTTTATCGTCTCTGACAAAATCCTGTTGTCATCGGCGGAGCTGAAAGTTTTAATTTCTTCTTAATCGGCTCTCCAGATTTCTGCTGGTGTCCCCTTTACCGCTTGCTCAGTGTACAGGACTTGCCTCACTGCGCCGCCCGCCGGCTTCGGCCCCTCGCGTACAGTAGCTGCGCTGTGCCGCGACACCTCGCCGACTCGTGGAGTCTCGGAATGTTTCGGAGTGGAAGTGAAGTGCTGTAGCGGGCGCTGTGGCACGCTCTAGCTGTTTAATTATGTAGTGTCTGTGAGGTATGTCGTTGTGTCATTTAGTGTGCTCCAGTCGTCATGATGTGCAGTTGTCATATAAAAGAGATTATGTCGTAACATTTAAACTGCACTCTTAGGTGCCTGCTTAACCACCGAGTAACTGAATCAGTTTTTTAAGTAAACCACAGGAGAAGGCAGGTGGTTCAATGTTTATTAATATATCGAACGTATGACACTATTATTAATAAACACTGATCCACCTACCTTCTCCCACGATTTCATTAAAGAACCACGATTCCTCTATCATCTTTCACGATTTAATGTTAAAACTCTGATCCATTCACGTCGTTTATCGAAAACTATTTTCTCATGCGTTTCGCCGTCTTGTCCTGTCCGACTCGTCATTTCCCATCTTCACTTTCCATTATTCACCACGCACACAATTACCAAATGCAATATCCAACAAAACCGTGGACACCGCAAGTGCACTTTTGGGTACAGTCAAAGTACTCGTATATAGGTGAACTGGAGATTCGGATACCCGAGTTTGCAGTTGGGAGAGGGTTTGTTGGTATCCTGGTGTAGGGGTGAGTTACATAGGTGAGCTGGAGGTTGGGATACCGGCTTTCGTATTTGTGGGGGGAAGGGGGAGGGAGGGGTTATTGGTATTTTGTTATAGGGTGCAGCTATATAAGTTAACTGCAGATTGGGATACTGCGATCTTATGCTGTGTGTTGAATGATTTTGTCGCCTTTTGTTTTTTGGCAGTTTAGAGTGTTTTTTTTCTGAATGTTACGCCTCGAACGGTGTTGTATTTATTATTGAATTTATAGCTTATCATCACCCGAGACCCCTTTTTGCCGTGTTTGTCCCACTAATTTAATTGGCTTTAGTCAGTGTGTAACATGGGTGCGTATTCCAGAATTGAAAACAACTGTGTAAGTTGAAATGACAAGTTTAATGTAGCAAATTTTAGCACAAAAATTAGAGCTTTTACACAGTTTTCAACTCGACGACATAAAAACAGCGCAATGGATAACGCATCTCGCCAACATCAAAAAGTGAAGTAATCCTACACACAACACTATTAAATATTAACTCTCTGAAAGAACAGTAATCCTAAGCACAATAATATAAAAGTTAAATTGGAAGTTTCTTTACAAAACTGCTCCTACACATATGTTTTGATGTTGGTCGGTACTACGAAAATCGTCCGATTCCGGTTCAAAGTTTGGTACTATTTAGGATGACAATCAAGTCTACGGTAGATCGTTAGTTACGTGACAAATGTGAGCGCAAGATTAGCCAAGGCCGCTCGAGTTTACAGTGGACACAAGCTGGTGAAGCAACACAGTTTAAGCCTCTGTATGCGGTGTTTGCCTTCATCTGCGACAAGCTGCCGACTGCAATGGAATGGCGCTCTCTCCCACTGAAATTCCTACAAAACTAATCAGGCCTTTGCTGAACTTTCCAGCAGAAACTTCCCCTGTGTTTCTCGTTATGCGAGAAAACATGTACTCAGCCCTAGTCTTAGTACGTGGCGATATACACGCGCGTGGTTGGAGCAGCGTGCATACTATAGTTCCCTCTCAGTTCTCGCAAGAGCAATTAACTAATTTGGCTGGTTCGTTTCTCCACAGTTGGAGCTAAACGTTGCTAGAGCTGGATTGCAGCCGCTGTGAGTGCAGTGTCCACACAAATTTCTTCTCTGAGTCGTACAGAGTGATAAACACTCCGTTCTGCACTTGACGCCAGTTCAGAGACGAATCCCCGAAAATTTCTCTCTTGTCCTACTCACGGCAGAACTACGTCCGCCACTTGGGTTCATTTATTCTTCACGTCACGGCCTTTTTCGATCAATAGGAGCGTTCCTCTTATTTTGTGGAAACTCTCTCTACTAATCGCAATGTCCATTCTATCAAACTGCGTCGAAACTTCAGTATTTTTCTCCTTCCTTGTGCGTTTCCGCCAATCGGACGTTTTGTGCCCCTTCTTGAGGTCTAAAGTATATTGACCTTTCCTCGTGTCACATGCGCTGGACGCGTCATCGAAATGCGTTACTAGTTTTTCTTCGCGTCCCATAGGAATTCCGAAACGTAGCTTTCTGAAGCCTTTCCTTTGTCCCTTGCGTGGCCCTCCCTCCTGAATCACCTGGTCGGGTCGCTGACCTTACTCCTGCCAAACCTTGAAGTGGCTTCCGTCGTAACCCTTGCAGCGCGCCTTCGCTACGCCGTTGCCCACCTGTATTTTTCAAACTAAAAACGACTCACGTTGCCTGTTCCACCTTCCGCTCAAAGACACGCATACGGTGTGTTAATTACCGTCGATTTACTGTCAACCCTTTTTGCAATACATACTGAGAGGTAAATGTTCTCATAACCGCCGAAGAACGTTAGGTGTAATATTCACCTTCTTGTTGCGATGTATAAAGTTCTCATGTAAGGTGCGAATATGATCATTTATTCTGGCACCTTACAAGTGGATAGGTTCGTGGCCGCCATGTCGGATACGCTCGAAGTAAGGGTTTCCGGGATAGTGGAGAAGTCACTAGCTGGAGCCGGCAGGTGGTTTCCCAGTCTCCAGTAATCCTCACTACTCGATTATTACTCAGTTATTACTACAATTCGAGTGCCAAGTGCAGGTGCAGCACGACACGGTCGGTGACCTGAGTGCCCGTTGTTGGCAGTGGCAGTTCCAGCTGACGCCGTCCGGGGACGGCGAGGCCGCAGCGCCGTGGCCCATCTTCATTACCTTCAACAACGGCTCCCAGCTGGGTAGCGACGACGTCGTGCAGAGCGTGTGGATGCTCGACGACCAGATGGACATCACCGTAGGTCTGTCGGAGGGAGAACTGATACTCCTCAACTACAAATGGACCGGTAAGACACCCACACAGTTTCTTTTGTTCCACATTCGAGACGCGTTTCGAAAACATTACTTTCAGATGAAACCCGAATGGCTGAACTATGCTAAAGGCAAAAGTCTGTTTAAGAAAGGAGATAAAAAAATACTATAAAATTTCCGTCCAATTTCACTTTAGCCAGCATTCCCAAATATTCAGTCGGCCTCTTAACCATCTGATAACAAATATTACATTATCCAAAGGAGGAGACGAGATACTGGCAGGAGGGGTCGCGAGTCGTGCGTGGGTAGCTCAGTCGGAAGAACATTTTCCTGTTAAAAGCAAAGGTCGCCAGTTCGAGTCCCCGTCTGGCACACAGTTTTAATCTGCCAGAAAGTTTCGTATCAATGCCTACTACGCTGCAGTGTGAAAATTTTATTCAGTATGTTGTCCAATCCTCACAAGGAACCCCTCAGTGCAAGATCGCAAGTTCTCTCTTTAATAAGGCTCATTTCTAATTATTAGCTGCTAATGACTCACCGTGTGCATCAGAAGGGCCACAGAAAATGAGTGCCCGACACGTGCAGAGAATACCGATCTATGGGGTGCATGTATTACACTTCGCAAAGTGCACATCGTCGACATTGGAGAAACGTTAAAAACAACGAATGAAAACTTGCGCACCACGTGATCACAGAGGTTGGAACCATCAGTGTCAGAGGCGATCTCCTTGGGAGTTACAAACCGAGCAGGGCGTTCACCTAGGTATCCCCTATCAAAGAATTATATTGGTGCAACGGGATGGTGAGAACTGATGGAATTTGATGTCATGCAGGCGAATTCAAAAGTCTGTCGAGCAGCTTACCATGAAACCGGTTACCCATTAAGGCGTAGCTGCACGTAATGTGATAACACGTTTTATAGGCTGAATTTGTCCTGATGTTCCAGCTGGTATGAAATGTAATGTCACACGTTTCAGGAAGGATAGTTTGCTCTAAAAAAGTACGATTTTTATACGCTTACCAGGAATCAAGCAAAAGCAAGTTATTTTTATCAGCTATTGGCCTAAAGCAGCGCTTATGCCATAGTTGTAGTTCTCTTACAGCCATTTTTCCACTCTTGCTTTCTGCGACGTAAATATTCCCTACCGCCCTTGCAAGATGACGCACACCAGGAGGAATCTTAGGGGGCAGAGCAGCTCCGGGTTCTCAAAGCGCAACAAATAACCTTCCAGCACTGATGTTAGTTCAGCTTGCTACAACTCCCTTGGTATCTCTCATTTTCAGTGTTCCTTTCATCTGTATTTTCTCTTCAAATTCCGATTGGTCGGAGACGAAAACAAATTTGTTACTGAACGATGAGATAAGTTATTTTATCTCATCTACAAATTTTCTGGCCGATTCCGCTGATTACTATGCATCGTCAAGTTGACGCTTTGTTTGAAATTTCGTCATCGTACCTCTTCCAGTTCTGTAGCTCTGTTTGAAGTTCCGCAACCGTCCACTGCTTCCCCTAAAATCGCTGTAGTCTGCGTGACCCGCAGTTTGATGTGTATAACGTAGTTGGTCACTGTCATGCACGTCCTGCAAATTGTATCACGCACACTTGAAACCGACAAACACCAGCTTTTGTTGCAAGTGCACCTTGTCCTCCCTTGAACATCGGTAGTTTTTCTTACGCCATACACGGTCATATTGCTGTTTACTTATTATAAATTGTTCATAATTGTCTTTGTTTTATTATGCTGCGGATGATATTCCGTATATGTAATTACGTTTAGTACCCGCTCCTTGGACTGCGTTTGTCTTTCACTACGTTACACTGGAGACGGGCTTTGTGGCTCCCTGTCCGACGAGGATGATGATCTACATGGTTCGAAACGTGTTCCATTGTCACTTTCACTTGTTAGGCACATACTGCTCCTCATGTACTCGTACATAGACCGCACACAACCCACCGACGCATCTTGCAAAAACGTTAATATTTCATCTGTCACTCTTACGAAACTCTTTAGTGTCCTTCTGACGAAATGTCAACCTCGGCAACTATTGCTGCAGATATAATCCAATGTTTGCTTCGTTTATCGTTGCCGTTGCTCTGCACCACTAGCGCTGCAGCGTGTTGCGAGTTACTCTTTGACTAAGTAGTTGGACTATGTAACACAACCTCGTGCTGTTCTCACTACTGGACACCTCCAGTCGTAACACAACCTCGTGCTGTTCTCACTACTGGACACCTCCAGTCGTAACACAACCTCGTGCTGTTCTCACTACTGGACACCTCCAGTCGTAACACAACCTCGTGCTGTTCTCACTACTGGACACCTCCAGTCGTAACACAACCTCGTGCTGTTCTCACTACTGGACACCTCCAGTCGTAACACAACCTCGTGCTGTTCTGACTACTGGACACCTCCAGTCGTAACAGAACCTCGTGCTGTTCTCACTACTGGACACCTCCAGTCGTAACACAACCTCATGCTGATCTCACTACTGGACACCTCCAGTCGTAACACAACCTCGTGCTGTTCTCACCACTGGACACCTCCAGTCATAACACAACCTCATGCTGATCTCACTACTGGACACCTCCAGTCGTAACACAACCTCATGCTGATCTCACTACTGGACACCTCCAGTCATAACACAACCTCGTGCTGTTCTCACCACTGGACACCTCCAGTTGTAACACAACCTCATGCTGATCTCACTACTGGACACCTCCAGTCGTAACACAACCTCGTGCTGTTCACACTACTGCACACCTCCAGTCGTAACACAACCTCGTGCTGTTCTCACCACTGGACACCTCCAGTCGTAACAGAACCTCGTGCTGTTCTCACTACCGAACACCTCCAGTCGTAACACAACCTAGTGCTATTCTCACTACTTGACACCTCCAGTCGTAACACAACCTTGTACTGTTCTCACTACTGGACACCTCCAGTCGTAACACAACCTCGTGCTGTTCTCACTACTGGACACCTCCAGTCGTAACACAACCTCGTGCTGTTCTCACTACTGGACACCTCCAGTCGTAACACAATCTTGTGCTGTTCTCACTACTGGACACCTCAAGTCGTAACACAACCTCGTGCTGTTCTGACTACTGGACACCTCCAGTCGCAACACAACCTCGTGCTGTTCTCACCACTGGACACCTCCAGTCGTAACACAACCTCGTGCTGTTCTCACTACTGGACACCTCCAGTCGTAACACAACCTCGTGCTGTTTTCACTACTGGTTACCTCCAGTCATAACACAACCTCGTGCTGTTCTCACTACTGGACACCTCCAGTCGTAACACAATCTTGTGCTGTTCTGACTACTGGACACCTCCAGTCGTAACACAACCTCGTGCTGTTCTCACCACTGGACACCTCCAGTCGTAACACAACCTCGTGCTGTTCTCACTACTGGACACCTCCAGTCGTAACACAACCTCGTGCTGTTCTCACTACTGGACACCTCCAGTCGTAACACAACCTCGTGCTGTTCTCACTACTGGACACCTCCAGTCGTAACACAACCTCGTGCTGTTCTGACTACTGGACACCTCCAGTCGTAACACAACCTCGTGCTGTTCTGACTACTGGACACCTCCAGTCGTAACACAACCTCATGCTGTTCTGAGTACTGGACACCTCCAGTCGTAACACAACCTCATGCTGTTCTGAGTACTGGACACCTCCAGTCGTAACACAACCACGTACTGTTCTCACTACTGGACACCTCCAGTCGTAACACAGCCTCGTGCTGTTCTCACTACTGGACACCTCCAGTCGTAACACAACCTCGTGCTGTTCTCACTACTGGACACCACCAGTTGTATCACAACCTCGCGCTGTTCTCACTACTGGACACCTCCAGTCGTAACACAACCTCGTGCTGTTCTCACTACTGGACACCTCCAGTCTCGCCCCCTTTTGCACGAACAGCCAACATAGTAGTTGCACGGTAGACAGTATGTGGGGAGTCGAATGCCGAAACATCACTGGTCTTCCACTCCAGGGGTTCCTTGTCAGTTCGGATTTTAAGGGTTTCTGGTACTGATAAAACAATCTACATAGTCAAAATGTACTTAATTCATTAGGTAATAAGTTACAGGCTACTGTATATTGTGATCTGTCAAAGGCATTTGAATTTGTAAATCACAATATTATTTCGAGTAAATTAGTATATTACGCTGTAACTGGAAATGCTGCATAATGGTTTGGTTCCTACATCTCTGACAGGAAAGAAAGGGTGTCAATAGGAAAGAGTCGTGTATTAAGCTATCGAGCGTAATTCAACTGGGATCTAATTACAATTACACTTGGTGTTCCATCTTAGGGCTCTCGCTTTTTTTTGTGTATATCAGTGACGTTTCCTCAGTAATATTACCAGATGAGAAGTTTGTTTTGTTCTCAGATGATACAACCATTGGAATAAATAGCTAATCAAGTGTAGTCTTAGAAAGATCGGCAATGAAACTTTCGAGGACGTTAATAACTGGTTACCAGCCAATTCTTTGTACCTAAATTTAGAAAAAAACACGCTGCTTGCAATTCAGAACTTGTAAGAGATTTCCCACCAGTAAATGCCTAAAATGCTGTGACAAACACATGACGAATCAACAGCGTTAGATTTTCGGCTTTACAGCCCGATAAGAAAATTCAGCTGGCGTTAACACACCACACATCTGGTGAAGCGCCTAAACAAATCTCTATTTGCAATGCGAATTTTGTCAGACATAGAAGACATTAAATGAAAAGGATGACACACTATGCCGACTTTCATTCCATAATGTCTTACGGAATTACACTCCTGGAAATTGAAATAAGAACCGAGAATACCAAATTTCGGGCATTATCTCTCACCACGGACAATGCAGAGGCCGATGGCCTTCGCTTAACTAGTGAGAGCAGCAGTATTTCAGTTGGGTTTTCAGTGCTAACAGACAAGCAACCCTGCGTGAAATAACCGCAGAAATCAATGTGGGAAGTTTGAGTGTGGCCGGCTGCTCTGCCCGTTGAGTCAAGTTTATAGCTTCGACTTTCGTTTAATGCGACTTAATGTTGTAGCGTACTTTGATGTTAATGACGGAATTATCGAACAATAATCACGGTGCACTCAATGGTAGTAAGACGCAGAATGTGCACTGAGTGCTTTAATAAATAACGCGCGGATGAGTAAGTGATATACTTCAGGTACCAATATGTAGAACATTATTTGTAGTTTCTGAAATGGGTTTAGCAGAGAGTTCTTAATCTATTGATTATTTTTGTTAGAATTGCACGTTCAGAATTCGCTACACCTATTAATATGCAATAGAACTATCACTACAGAACTAAATGTATCGCTGATACATGAACGGTTTTAAATTCTCAAAAATTACGTCCACTTGATGAATGATTAATCTAAGTAATAATCACGGTAACATATACCATCTGTTAATAATTCATCCTGAAACCTGCTACAGTTTTTGCCATTTCAAAAGTTACGTAAAACCTTTAACATGAATCTACTTTATTAGTCCACAGACAGATTATCTGGACGAGTTTTGATTACCACTTCGTAAGTCATTAATCTCCGTTGTTAATATACAAAGAACTTGACATTATTTTCTTGTAAACTCTTTACCCCGTTAAAACCAATATGTCCTTGTAGTACATTGATTACTTTTCGTAATACACTCCTGGAAATTGAAATAAGAACACCGTGAATTCATTGTCCCAGGAAGGGGAAACTTTACTGACACATTCCTGGGGTCAGATACATCACATGATCACACTGACAGAACCACAGGTACATAGACACAGGCGACAGAGCATGCACAATGTCGGCACTAGTACAGTGTATATCCACCTTTCGCAGCAATGCAGGCTGCTATTCTCCCATGGAGACGATCGTAGAGATGCTGGATGTAGTCCTGTGGAACGGCTTGCCATGCCATTTCCACCTGGCGCCTCAGTTGGACCAGCGTTCGTGCTGGACGTGCAGACCGCGTGAGACGACGCTTCATCCAGTCCCAAACATGCTCAATGGGGGACAGATCCGGAGATCTTGCTGGCCAGGGTAGTTGACTTACACCTTCTAGAGCACGTTGGGTGAAACGAGATACATGCGGACGCGCATTGTCCTGTTTGGAACAGCAAGTTCCCTTGCCGGTCTAGGAATGGTAGAACGATGGGTTCGATGACGGTTTGGATGTACCGTGCACTATTCAGTGTCCCCTCGACGATCACCAGTGGTGTACGGCCAGTGTAGGAGATCGCTCCCCACACCATGATGCCGGGTGTTGGCCCTGTGTGCCTCGGTCGTATGCAGTCCTGATTGTGGCGCTCACCTGCACGGCGCCAAACACGCATACGACCATCATTGGCACCAAGGCAGAAGCGACTCTCATCGCTGAAGACGACACGTCTCCATTCGTCCCTCCATTCACGCCTGTCGCGACACCACTGGACGCGGGCTGCACGATGTTGGGGCGTGAGCGGAAGACGGCCTAACGGTGTGCGGGACCGTAGCCCAGCTTCATGGAGACGGTTGCGAATGGTCCTCGCCGATACCCCAGGAGCAACAGTGTCCCTAATTTGCTGGGAAGTGGCGGTGTGGTCCCCTATGGCACTGCGTAGGATCCTACGGTCTTGGCGTGCATCCGTGCGTCGCTGCGGTCCGGTCCCAGGTCGACGGGCACGTGCACCTTCCGCCGACCACTGGCGACAACATCGATGTACTGTGGAGACCTCACGCCCCACGTGTTGAGCAATTCGGCGGTACGTCCACCCGGCCTCCCGCATGCCCACTATACGCCCTCGCTCAAAGTCCGTCAACTGCACATACGGTTCACGTCCACGCTGTCGCGGCATGCTACCAGTGTTAAAGACTGCGATGGAGCTCCGTATGCCACGGCAAACTGGCTGACACTGACGGCGGCGGTGCACAAATGCTGCGCAGCTAGCGCCATTCGACGGCCAACACCGCGGTTCCTGGTGTGTCCGCTGTGCCGTGCGTGTGATCATTGCTTGTACAGCCCTCTCGCAGTGTCCGGAGCAAGTATGGTGGGTCTGACACACCGGTGTCAATGTGTTCTTTTTTCCATTTCCAGGAGTGTATTTTTTGGGGTAACTCATCAAGCCAAGCTAAAGTTTTCCAGGTACAAAACGTGCAATAAGAATTATTTGTGATGTGAACTCGTGGGCTTGTTTAGGGAATTGGGGATATTTACCATTGCTTCCCAGTGTATTTATTCCTTAAGGGAATTAGTCAATTTGAGGTACGACCGTACTAATGCATTCACTCAGTAGCATTTCAGCAAATACTAAAAATCTGCAGAATGGTAGCTGACACCACACTTTGAGGTAGGGAACCTGGGGTCGGAGCAGCCAGCGTAACGAGGTGACGTTACTGTCTGCTCGCATTCGGGAGGACAACGGTTCAGTCCCGCGTCCGGTCATCCTGATTTAGGTTTTCCGTGATTTCCGTAAATCGCTCGAGGCAAATGCCGCAATGGTTCCTCTGAAAGGGCGCGGCCGACTTCCTTCCCCGTCCTTCCCTGATCCGACGAGACCGATGACCTCGCGTTTGGTCTCAAACAACCCAAACCCCAACCCATTAGTGTCTGCTTTGTTTATTTACATTAGTTACAGTTAACTGCAAATACCATGACTGACACAATTAACGCACCGTTTGTACTGTATCTCAGAACATGTTGAACGGAAGCATGACATCGGCGATCAAGATTCTGACGCACCTTGACAAAAATCCCTGGTATGTTTCGAATCACATCACAGGCGGCTATAATTCTGACAAATAATTCCGTCTCCGTATCAACTCGGGTCTCATAACAAGTGGCTTCCCGTATCCCCATATGAAAAAATCGAGGGGATTATGCTCAAGTGACCTCGCAGGACACGGAACAGGACGTCCCCTTCCAGTCCAGCGTGCGGGTTGTACTACCTAGTAACCAGGCTAGTCCTCGTTTCCCTGCAATAAATAAAGAATGTACATGTAAATAAAAAGCACAGTACGTGTAATCTCAAACGGATGTTAGTTGTAAATGAGCTGGAAAACTGTAATGCTAGACAAAGCTGTAGACAAGTTTACCTCCGTAAGCTGGCTTCTCCAATTCCAGGTTCTCTACCTCAATTTGTTCAGTGCATCATTCTCTATGTCCTGTTACATTTTGGCACGCTCATAGTTCAGGTGATACGACCTCGTAAACAGTGGGATTTGTGAAAAACTGGTTCTTGCATGAAACGGAGCACAAATTTTCAGATACGAAGGGACGAGGGGGGAGGGGGGGGGGGGGCAGCGTTGGGTTCACTGCTGAATTCTAACGTACAATACAGCATTTAACTGTAAAGAAGATTATCCCATTTATCTTGAGCCGTGCGGGATTAGCCGAGCGGTTTAAGGCGCTGCAGTCATGGACTGTGCGGCTGGTCCCGGCGAAGGTTCGAGTCCTCTCTCAGGCATGGGTGTGCGTGTTTGTCCTTAGGATAATTCAGGTTAAGTAGTGTGTAAGCTTAGAGACTGATGACCTTAGGGCAGTTAAGTCCCATAAGACTTCACACACATTTGAGCATTTATCTTGAACACCGAAAGTACCTTTCCCTCTGGGAGCAGTATACGAGGATTGGAGCTTTAATAGTGGCAACTATTTATTTACAGCTCGTACAAAATACATGCGTGTTTCAGAGTTTTACTGACCTTCAGAGTAGTCACCAGCATTGTGTATAACTCGTTGCCGGAGATGTGGAAGTCGTAGGAAACTCTTAACAGTGCCAATTGTGTTGACAGTTCGAGCGGCGTGCTCTATTGCCCGACGAATTTGTAGTGGTTCTGAAGCGAATGCCGTGAAGTGTTTCCATCAGTTTAGAAATCGAGTTGAACTCACGGGGGCTTAAGTCAGGGGAGTGCAGTAGGTGGTATATCACTTAGCATCCCCATCAGTCAAACAAATCAGTAACAATCTTCTTGTCAGATTAAAACTGTGTGCCGGACCGAGACTCGAACTCGGGACCTTGCCTTTCGCGGGCAAGTGCTCTACCAACTGAGCTACCCAAGCACGACTCACGCCCCGTCCTCACAGCTCTACTTCTGCCAGTACCTCGTCTCCTACCTTCCAAACTGAAACCACTAACAGCTTGCACTGTACGTGCTTGAGCATTGTCCTGAAAAAATTCGTTCAGGTCCAGCAGGAAGTGTCATCACCTGTGTCTCTATGCTGTTCAGTTTTGGAACACAACCTACGACCAGCTTAGAGACAGAAGTGATGGCGCTTTCTGCAGGACGTGACCATCATTTTGCAGGACAATGCTGGCAACGGGTTATACACAATGTTGGTGACTACTTTGAAGGTCAGTAAAACTCTGAAACACATATCTGTTTTGTACGAGCTGTAAATAAATAGTTGCCACTATTAAAGTTCCAGCCCTCATATATATATACATATTCTCTATGTCCTAGTGATATGTATGAGGGCTGGAACTTTAATAGTGGCCAGCAAATGATGTTTAGCTACCAGGGGGACATTAACATGTCTGACTGCCTTTCTTGTAACTTGCTTAATGAGAAAGAAGATGTGAAGAGCACTACATTTCCTTATTACATATCTCCGTGTATTTTTAATTCGGTAATCCACTTTCTCACGTCAAGAGCTTTTCAGAAACGTATCCCAGCGTACCGCTCACATAAACATGACCTTCTTGAAAACACAACAAGAAATTAATTTTAACATTCCTGTACTTGCACACAGTGTAGGTAGATGACGTAACTCGTCCACTTCCTGGAGTTTACAGGAAGCAAATGGAAACAGAAGGAAAATACGCACCGGTCATTCAGTCAGCCGTCTGCAGTTCAGCGTTCGCGTGGGAACGTACACCAGGCAAGAGGAAGTAGTGTATAAATGTTACTCAGCTACAGACAATGTAGGTCAGCAGAATAAGTGCAATAATATGAGAATCTACAATTATTGCTCCGCTGAAAGCTCAACCAACAAAGACGCAAGAAAGAGGAAATAGTGTCCGGCTGGTAGCTAAACAACAATTGCTTGGTACATATTTGTATTTTACTTCTGGACAAAAACTTATTTGAGGTGGTCAACTTCTGGACAAAGCGATCGACAGCCCTGGCCGTAAGGGGACCAACTGGGTGCTGGCGGCTTCCAGATGCAATAGTGTGGACGCAAAATGTGACGGCGTGCGTGTGCAAATGCCCGAAGCTCAGGAAGCAGATGATACTCGTGTTACAGCGGGAGGGACATTTTGCTCCACAGATTCAAGTGGACACCGCCAGGGAGCAAGAAGAAACCGGCACATAATAAACATCCCGTGGGCGATATCGATAAACGTGCCATCAGAAAGAAATTTCGTTGATATTATGAACAATGAACAGAAACGCCATATTTCGTGAAGCTGCCAGAAATATTGTTCCGCCTACGAAATTTTTAAAAAGTTGTCGGAATAAATGAGTTGCGATGTGTGCGAAGTAGCAACAGAATCTCAAAAAACGTTTCGGGGAAAAAAGAAGCACCAGGATTACAACAGCCAGTGGTTTATTGGACTGTGAATCTACATCTGGATGTACGTGATTACACTGCAATTCACACTTAAGTGCCTGGAGTGAAAACCTCATTCTGGAAACATCCCCCAGGCTGTGGCTAAGCCATGTCTCCGCAATATCCTTTCTTTCAGGAGTGCTAGTTCTGCAAGGTTCGCAGGAGAGCTTCTGTTAAGTTTGGAAGGTAGGAGACGAGGTACTGGCAGAAGTAAAGCTGTGAGGACGGGGCGTGAGTCGTGCTTGGGTAGCTCAGTCGGTAGAGCACTTGCCCGCGAAAGGCAAAGGTCCCGAGTTCGAGTCTCGGTCCGGCACACAGTTTTAATCTGCCAGGAAGTTTCAAGTACACAATTAAAGCAATTCAATACCTTCAGGATATAAAGCACTCTACAGTGGCTGATGAATTCTTTTTGTTAAATCAGATACCTCGCGTTTCTACTCAATTTAGCATGATAATCGTGAGTATGTTTAACTAAATATCACGGTTGAATGTACAAAAAATGTAGGAGAGACGGAGAGGACCGCAGTTCTGAGTGTCAATTGAATGTCACTTGTTGGCGTAGCACGAGCACACGTGTTTACCTTTCGTTGGCGCCGGCAGTGGAGGCTGTTAGCGCGAGTTGTGAACCTGAGAATCTATTCTAAATCTCTCTCGAGTGTTAAACCTCAATATGATAAATTTCCATCATCTTCGGTGAAGCTGATACTCCTAGTTCTTCCCCAGCTAAGTTAATTAGAACGGTACACACGATTTGTCTGGTATAGCGTGTACGTCATTGCCCTCAAATGGCTTGCGTTAACAGTCATTCTCGGTGCGATTCCCCATACTAGGAGACTTCGCAGTTTAACTCCTTTCGACTTAAGACGAGCCTGTGAACAAGTGTTCTGAAAATGACTCGCGCATTCGTCTCAGCATGGCGCGAGCCGCCTTGCTCAAACACTCGACGATTTGCTACAAGAGAAAGAGCGAATGTCTCTCTCTACATTTGCCTATATCAAAGCTAGTGGCCAAGCGTTTGCTTTATGGCCAATAGAGCGTTCATACTTGTTATAGCTCCACCCACTAGAGTTTTTGTAGCCTATCACGGGCGTCGTTTCTTTCGTATGGTAGAGTTTAACTTCTGCTATGTAATACTGACATAAACAGATTTTTCTTTCGTGTGAGTTTTAGCACTAGTGGCTATAGTGAGTCATCAATGTTTTGAGTGGGGTTTCTCCAGACGTTTATCAATCTCCATTATCTGTAGAAAGGCTTTCCGAGGAGACGAGGGCGGCTTTTGGCGACGGCCTGTGCAGTGGCTCCGGTGTCTGATTGTGTCCACAAGGTGTCCCGCTGTGCGGGCTTCACCCTAACATTGAGGCGGGCGTTGCCGCCGTAAAATTCTCTTTCCCTCAGAACTGCGTCTCGTAGCGCGGGTCTTGGAAATTACTTGCTGCCATTACTAGTGTGAGTGTTAGTGGTTTACATTCACGAAATGCTGGCTTGTTTATTCACTTTATCTATCAATAATTCATACATTTTCACATAATTATGTCGTGTGGTATATCGAGTTAACTGGAATTGATTCAAAAGTTCAGTGTAAAGTGCGTTATTTGTTTGACACCTTACAGCATATCTGGGTAGAAAGGAAAGAATAATGTTGTGTCTGCTCGAGGCAGAACTATCCATAAATAATATTACTGAAGGATAGATGACTGTGTCACTTTGTAATCCACTTCCGCACTCCAAAAGCCCCATTCGGGAGTGTGCGGGATGCTACATGGTGCACCCTATTCTGTTTGCAATTGAGAAAGAATTGTGTGACATTGCCAGCTGTGAGATTCGGAGATGAAGCTCCAATTAATTGGGAACAG
Organism: Schistocerca americana; assembly: GCF_021461395.2. Lineage (NCBI taxonomy): Eukaryota > Metazoa > Arthropoda > Insecta > Orthoptera > Acrididae > Schistocerca > Schistocerca americana. The sequence goes on along the minus strand of NC_060126.1, from coordinate 21,035,388 downwards.
CTTGTTCTTTCTCGCACAATGGGCCCTTTCTGAAAAGTATGTGCGCTGTTCTTTAGAGATGGTAATTGAAGCTTTACAGCCACCTTTCATATTCTATTAATGTGTAAAGATGTTACAATAGTACTGCCCGTTCACGGCCCGACCATCTCACCGACTCGCTCGCCGACCTGTCCGACTGTGGCTGCTGTACGGTACACCCCAGCTGCCGGCACTGGCGAAACTGTGGGCCAGCAAGTTGCAGTCAGCGCTGGAAGTTAGGGGTCTGCCAGTCAGAGTGGAGAGCGCGGACGACATATCCGACACTCACACACAGGCGAACCGGTCGGGGCAGGTCCACTCGGCGGACGAGTCGGTCGACTGGCCTGCTCGTGTGCGGGCGGCTCAAAGCCAAAAGTGCCCTCGAGAACTGACCCGTGGTCTGGTCGGCACAGGTTTCTACCGCGTAAACTACGACAGGATCGGCTGGCAGGTGGTGCAGGCCCAGCTGGTGTCCGACCACCTGGTGGTTCCCCGGGAGACGCGTGCCCAGCTGTTGAGCGACTCCTTCAACCTGGCGCGGTCCGGCCACCTGGTATGGGGGCCGCCGCTCGACATCTCCCTCTACCTGAGCGAGGAGCGGGACTACCTGCCCTGGGCTGTCGCCTTCCGCAACTTGGACTTCCTGGACACAGCCCTCGCACCTTCCGAGTACTACTCCTCCTTCAAGGTGAGCCAGCAGCTGTTGGTGTAGTTACGTGTTCGGAGAATCCTAACGATACGTGCTATCTGTGAGCCGCCTAATCCTCATCGTGCACTTTTACGTTTCTTCCTTTGGCCAACTTTAACCTGTTATTATTAAATCGGCTTCAAAAGCCCGAATACCTCGTTCTCGTTGTTGTTGCTGTCTTGAGTCCACAGACTGGTTCGATGGCAGCTCCCTGTGCAGCTCTATCCTGTGCGAGCCTCTTCATCTGCGACGTGCTTCCTTTTGATCCTGTGTACTGCATTCATCTCTCACTGTCTGTCTACAATTTTTACCCACCACACTTCCTTCCAATACGAAAGTGGTCTAAAAATCAATTAATCTGTTCAATATGATGTGAGACGTTAAGTATGTGAAACTTTTGTGGTTTGAGATGGAAGACTGTAATTATGTCATGGAAGATTAAATTGAGAATTGGAATTGAGAATACGATTAGACTTGAGCTGCAGTAATTAGCAGTGGCAACCACACTGAGACTCGAACCTGTTTTATGCTTCAGCTGTTCTGTCCGAGCGCAGCACCGTGTAAGGATAGTGTCAGGGAAGGCGAATGGTCGACTTCTGTTTATTGTGAGAGTTTTAGAGGAGTTTAGACCCTCTGTAACGCAGAGCAAGTACAGAATACCAATTCTTGAGTAACGCTCGTGTGTTTAGGCTTCTCACCTGGCTGCATTAAATATAGACACGGAACAAATTAAAAAGTGTGTTGCTGGACTTGTTACCGGTAGGTTCGATCGGGATGCAGGCTTTACAGCGATGGTTCGTGAACTCAGACTGGAAATCCTGGATGGAAGGCGACGCTGTTTCCGGAAAACACTGTTGAGAAGATTTAGAGAACCGGTCATTGATTGCAGCATAAGACGTCAGAGCGACACTACCGCTGCCAAACCTACAGTGCATTTCGCTTAAGGACCGTGAAGGTGAGAGAAATTAGGCCTTGTACTGAGGCGTGTAGACAGCCGCTTTTCCCTCGCTCTATTTGCAAGTGGAACAGGGAAGGGAACGATTAGTTGTGGTAGTCTCCACCATGGCGGCAGAAAGCCGAGAATGATAATACTGTGAATCCACACAAACCATAAAAATCTGTTTATATGGGTACATACATAAGTACATACGTACCAGGTGGTTATAATTAAACTTTCTCTACCTAACACGTTATAACATAGAACCTAATTACTCTACGAGTACCAAACTTCGTAGCAATGATGTCGATGGCATGGGGAAGACAAACAAAATTGAGACACTTTTAATGTGCTGCTAAAGTACATCATACCATTACATGCCGGTACCATTACTCCTACAAAGGGGGCTCAGTATGGCGCTCATCAGTGCAGGATTGCATTCTGCACAGCAGAGCGAAGCATGTCCGTAGGTATGCTTGCTACCTGTGTGAATGTTCCCTTAGTAAACCCTGCCTTTCAGGTAGCCCACAACCAGAAATCACAGAGGGTCAGATCAGGTGATCGTACCGGCTAAGCGTTTGGAAACGATCGGCTGATAATTCGACAGTTTCCAAATGTGGTTAGGATAAGCAGGTGAACATCACGAGCGATGTGCGTTGGGGCTCCATCTAGCATGAAAACTGAACTTCAATGCGTCTCTATCACGTAGGGCGTGAGTGACACGCTGCTGGCGAAGCACATCGCAGTAACGCTGGCCAGTCGTACTACACGTCTTTGGTCCTCGAGCGCCAACCTGTTCAAAAAAAGAATGGGCCAATGATGAACTTTGCTGTAAAGCCACACCCTATGGTGACACGTTCACCGTACTGAGGAACTTCACGTACAGTGACTGGAGGTGAAGATCCCCACACTCTCCAATTCTGCGTGTTCGCCTCGAGCATCAGAGAGAAATGAGCTTCGTCTGTCCACAGGATGGTCCAGAGCCAGCCTTCTTCAACTACAGCCCTTGCGAGAAAGTGGACAGTGAAGTCAAGACGTCGTTGTGCGTCCTGTGGTGCAAACTGCTGTACGATTTGGATCTTGTACGGATACCATTTGAGAAAGGTTCAAAGCACCTTCCGTACAGTGGACCGAGGGATTTTCAACTGTCGTGACACAGCATGTGCACTGCCTGACGATAGGGAATTGCGCGCAGCGTTGTTTGCGCTAGCAACAGCGATTTTATCAACCACCTGTGGTGTAGTTGGTTGTCGGCCCCTTCCTGGAGCGACGCCCAGTTCTCCAGTCAATTCGAACTTCTTCATCGTGCTCCGCACATCAGGTGGGGAAAGAGGACCCTTCCGTCATCCTTTAAGCTGGCGATGTTCTCGAAGTGCCGCTGCAGCGTTACTGTTGTTTCGATAATAGACAATGAGCTAATACTTTTGTCCAAGCTAACGTTAACACATCAACAAGTGCATTGCGACTGGTCAGGGGTGTGAGACTATGAATCACGATGACTGATCACGCCACCTGGTAGCCATAGCTGGAATTGGACGGTGGCGCTGTGACGCTTGGAAATCGTGCACCTCATACTCTGGACATTAATGCTACCAATTTTGGTACTCGTACAGTAATTAATTTCCATGTTATAGTGTGTTAAGTAGGGAAAGTTTAATTATAATCACCCAGTATGTTCCACATCTCCTACTAAACCACTGGACCGATTTCGATCAAACTTGGTACACATATCTCTTACTGTCTGGAAAAAACCACTATGGGGGTAAGAATCAGCCACCGGTCAGAGGGTTTGCGAGGTGACGCGAGGATACTCGTAGTCCAGTTATTCAGTGTTCGAGAAAGGAGCGCTTAGAGACTTGCGACGAACTCCACACACAACTTCAAACCCTTACAAAACTTTCACCCTCTGACAACCCCAGCAAAAAGACGAAAGGAAAAATTTTGTTGCATACTACATTTTCGTTTTTGTGCAGTTACGCTGCCACATGAAGAATGACGCTTCAGTTTATTACTTCTTTACTACCGATTCGAAGTACATTCCGCAGACAGTAAGTACATATACCACTGAATGTACCTGCAAATTTATATCATCCTATACCAGGTAGTTCAGTACACACGACGTGATAAACATTACGCTACGAGAAAATGGCACTGTGTGGCGATATTGACTAGCCATACAGGTGAAATATGTACAAATATGCGTGAAATATGTTAAATATGTGTACAATATATTTGACATATTCGTATGGGAGGAAAGCCACGAGTAGAAAGCTCACCCGAAATCCCTGGAATGATATCAGTCAGATTAGTTACATTATGAAAAAAATACTGTAGGAGTAACAACGGCCAGGCTGTTACTCCAGTGAGTGTGATAACGTGGAGAGATATGGAAGGACGAGGAGATGGTGAGGGTGAAGGAGGAGAGAGTGATGGACGGGAGCACGAGGAGGAGAGGGACAGCGATAGGGGAGGGGAGATGGACACAGAGGATGGTAGGAGGAGGGGAGATGGACACAGAGGTGGGTAGGAGGGGTCTGGCAAACAGAGGGTGAGGAGGAGAGGGACAGCGATATGAGAGGGGAGATGGACGCAGAGGTGGGTAGGAGGAGTCTGGCAAACAGAGGGTGAGGAGGAGAGGGACAGCGATAGGGGAGGGGAGATGGACACAGAGGTGGGTAGGAGGAGTCTGGCAAACAGAGGGTGAGGAGGAGAGGGACAGCGATAGGGGAGGGGAGATGGACACAGAGGTGGGTAGGAGTCTGGCAAACAGAAGGTGAGGAGGAGAGGGACAGGGGGGAAGGAGCAGAGGAACGGAGGGGGCAGCAACAGAGACTGATACAAGATCGGATTAAATACACAGCCGGTGCAGCACGCCGAGTTGCTCTCTCACTATTCTTTAAACAATCTGTCCACCCACCTGCATAGGCTTCCGGTTGTCTGCCCATTAGCTCTGCGGTGGTAGCTGGTAGAAGCAGCGTTGACATACCTACCACGCAAAGACCGCATAACTCCAGTCCGTGAGCATTAGCTGACAGCTAAACTATGGAACGGTCGGGAATCTTGCATGACTAGTTTGAAAATTGTCTAAGATTTCCTGTAAGCTGATTTATTGTCTCTAAACCACGGAAAATGGCAGTCGAGTCCTTATTTGATATCTCACCATCAATTATACATCGTTAGTGACTGTCTCTGTTACAAGTTGACACACGAAATCAGCCAGAAGATGTTTAGTCCTACCCGATACTTTTTAACGTCGCAAACAGTCACTGACCCACGACTACTCGCGAGTTAACGCATTCAGTCGTTCGGTAGGCTTTTAGCGAAGGAGTGCTCACCTTAATGTCTCGTAATTTGCACGAAACACGCTACCCGGAGTTTATTTACGACTCGAAATTTTCAGACACGAAATTTCCTAGAATAAACCACTTACAAAGCTCAAACTTTCTGAAAATACACAGTACTGTAGTCACTTTTCATCAGCTACACGAGAACCGATGAGACGCACGGATATCTCCATTTTGCTGCAGATTTGATCAGCGCGGTATAACATAGGTGATAAGCACAAGACGGGTTCTGACCGACTATGTCGGCTCAAACGCCAGGACGATGCTGAATTCGTATTGGCTGGTATGTTCAGCAGCCGATCGTATCATGTCGAGCACTTCTATACTCGCGGTCAGCCAATCAGATTACAGCAAGTGATTTAGACTAGAAATCTCGTAATTTCGAAACTAAATAAAATTTAATGAAAACAAAATACGATTCCTTTCCACGAAATAAATTACCAATAAATTTAATACAGAACGCTCCTTTTGGCTGCCTGTTACGAAATCTAACTCACTCGAACATACGTCACAAATCTCACTGTTGCACAACGACTTTCTCACACATACATTTGCCAGCCTGGGTGGTCGAGCGGTTCTAGGCGCTACAGTCTGGAACCGCGCGACCGCTACGGTCGCAGGTTCGAATCCTGCCTCGGGCACGGATGTGTGTGATGTCCTTAGGTTAGTTAGGTTTAAGTAGTTCTAACTTCTAGGGGACTGATGACCTCAGAAGTTAAGTCCCATAGTGCTCAGAGCCACACATACATTTACATAGTTTTAATAAAATATCAGTCTCACTTTACGCATGTCCCCCATTCGCTCTCTAAGTCTTTTCAAAAGACTCAGACAACCGAAAGACGATGAAATAATAGCCTTCCAAAGTTTATTTAAATACGTCAGATATTTGTGGAAATTTAATTTCGTCAGAAATTTATGGAAACGAAAGTAAAATGCAGAAAATTGGAGTAAATGAACCTATCCCCTCGGTTGTAGTTTCAATTGGTACTATACACGAATACATTACAGTCCCTAACTCAGTTTCACAATGCCAGTACAGTTACTATGCGTCCTAGGTAAAAATTTATATCTGCGGAAGTACCAAAGTTACGATTTGAAATTTTGACAGTCGGGTTGTTTTATCCACAGAATTTAATAGACTAAGTACGTAAAAGAAGTGTTACTATTTAGCAGCACTTGTCGAGATTCGGGGAGAGTACATGTAACGCATTGCACGCGGCGTCAGTCGAGTACAGTAGCTGGCTCGGCGCAGCAGCCGGCGTCAGCTGTGCCGGCGCCAAGAACCAAATATCTGCTGTCCTCCCGGCCCCGAGGCAAAGTACGCTTTCGCTGCGAGAGGTAATAATCTGCTACGTCGCCTTGGGCAACGCCGGGGAACGGAACTCGTATATTTGGATTTGTTTTAACGGAAGTGTGCATTCGCTATTTGGCATCGATCGGGTTTCGGCTTGCAGGCGTACATGCAGGCCCTGCTGGCGCAGCCGTACGCCGCGCTGCGCTTCGAGGTGCTCCCGGACGACGACCACGTGACGCGCCTGCTGCGGGTCTCGGTGCTGCGGCACGCCTGCCGCGTCGGCTACCCGCCGTGCCTGCAGGCTGCCGCCGACCTGGCCGCCGTCGCCTTCCCGGAGGGCGGGCAAAACGACGGCGACGGCGACGGGGCAGCCAGGTGCGTCGAAGCTCTCGTCCCCTCCTTCTGGGGCTTCTCCTTGCCGGCGGTCTTCCTCGGTTCCTTTTGACCCTGCGTTTGTCCGCCTCCGTAGACGGGTGTTCGGCACGTCAGAATACCGCCGAAGGCTTGCGGGGTCACTTAGAGGCGAGGTCGGAGATTTCCTTCCCTCGGAGACTGGGTCTCGTGCTGCCTCAGTCGTTTCGTCCTCGTCAACACGCGAGTTGCCCCAGTGGAATCGACTGACAAGTCTTCAGCCGGGCGAACAGTCTACCTCGCACGTTTCGTTAACCCTGCGGGCGGTAGCAGAGAGCGTGTCCCTCTACATCGTCCCGACTTTTTTTGCAGGGTGTGTCCCATCCAGCTCCGTTGTCTTCTCTCTATTTCGACGTCGACAGGTTCTTCTGTTTCGAATTCGTAGGTCGTCGCCGATATTACATTTAGTCACAAGATTTTAAGACTTTTCCTAAGACATCTCGTCCTGTCCACGAATCCGGTATACTCAGTTCGCTAAACGTACAATAGAACAACTCGTATTAATGAGTTGTACTACAAAAAGACTATTACAGATACTTAAATTTGACAACTACACAGACGTGTCGGGAGGAAAGGGCGACGTAGGAAATAATCAGTCTTACTAGTGACCGGTGATCTACGGAAGTGGCCGACGTTGACGCCGCTTCCGAGGTGGCCGTGACCAGTCCGGCGCGGCGCGGCGCTTATGTCCTCTTCGCGTAGGTTCGCAGCTGTCGCGCTGTCGGCCGGCTGACTTCTCAAAATCTTGCAGTTTGTCGAAGTAATTTTCCGTTTCACGTCCGTAAAGCAGCACTGGTTTCACCTTTGTTCTGCGTACTCGTTGTCGAGTTAACGTGGAAATCTGCGTGACCCTCCGTAACGGACACAGCCGGGTGAACGCCCCGTCCACCGTTCCGGTTCTCGGTCTGGCGTCGGCAACGGTGCTGCACTCCCCAAGTACGCCAGCTCGTTTACCTTTTCGACATTCTCGTCGTTAGTTCTCAGCTGACTTTCGTACTCTTCGTCTTCGCGCGGCATTCACTTGCAGCCCGACTATCTCGGCTTCGTGTTGGGAGGTCCTGCAGCTTTTCTTCCGTGTCGACAAAGTTCTACGAGAGGAGTTGGACTAATTGGAGATCTCCGATCGTTCAGTTAGTCCCCGTTATATCTCTGTCTTCTTCTTCTCCGTCACTTTGCTCGTCACTGAATTCTGCACCAAAAAAGGATACCGGTGGATAAAACACACCCCATCTCGACCTCCACAATTAACTGGGAAGTGTTCGATAACTTTACCCTCACGGATAGCTCGGGACTTTTAGTCCCCCTGATAACTTCTGCACTCTTCTCCGGTATCGCGTGCTGTTTCAAAGATTTGCACGTATTACTTCTTTTAATGGTGTCGAACGCCTTTACCAAATATTGAAAAAGAATATTAACACCAGTGATGAAGTAATTTGATTCTTCAGTAACGGCTATAAGCGTGTTTATTTGACCCGTACAAGAACAGTTCTACTAAAATCAGCTTGCTCCTTTCTTACCTGCAGTTTATCTGTTAAGGATTATTCGCCCAGATGCTTTGCTACGACTCGTAGGCAAGGTGGTTCCCCTCCAGTTATGGAAATTTGACGAGAAGCCGTTCTGTCCACTCCTATGGCACGTTTTCCAAGTTCCAGTCCTTTATTAAATGACTGTGGATAACACGTGTGCCTGCCTCTGCGTCAGTGGTTAGACATCCTTCTGCACTGTTATCCACTCGGGGCCTTTCCATTCTTTAGCTACTCGATTGCTGTTTTGATCTGTTTCATTGAAGGTGGCTCTAAGGTAATCGCATTTTCTACCACTTTGGTATCACTTTCATCTTTGGCCTCTCTTTCTCGTTCAGACTCTCCCTCTGTTAAGCACCTCCATAGGAAAGTTGCTTACGTCTGGTCATTTCCCCAATTGTAATTTTTTTTGGTAATTTGTGGTAAGGTGTTGTGGGACCTAACTACTCAGGTCATCGCTCCCTAACGTTACGCACTAATTAATCTAACTGAAACTAACTTACGCTAAGGACGACATACACACCGATGCCCGAGGGAGGACTCGAACCTCCGATGGGAGAAGCCGCGCGGACCGTGACAAGGCGCCTGAGACCGCGTGGCTACCCTGCACGGCCCCCATTTGGAGCCCGCATCACAGCAACAGTATTCGACACTATTATATAATTTTCTTAGTGTATCGAGTGAACGTAACACGAGGACGCAATGTTTCTCACGGCGAACAATGGTTACAATGCTTTGGTTGATCATCAGACGTGGCTACTCAATCTTAAATCACTCCCGACAGAAACGCCTAAGAACACGATTGTTGTGCCTGCTATCAATGGACGACGGAGTAGTCGAGGGATATGAAACTTTTTCGTGTACGTATTCAGTTTTACACTACATTAAAGTCGAGATTCAGCTGGCAATTTTTCACCCGTTATTTACCATTTGCTAGTATCTCTGCATTTGCCAACGAGACTGTAACTGTTTTTGCAGCGTGGAGCCGGACCTGCGCAGCACGGCGTACTGCGTGTGGGCGCAGGACGGGGACTTGTGGGGCAGGCTGTGGCAGCGCTACCTCGACACCGCGGTGGCCACCGAGAAGGTGGAGCTGCTGAGCGCGCTCGGCTGCTCCCAGGACAACGCCACGCTCTACGCGTGAGTCTACACATCTCCATTGCCTCGTTCCACTTTACTCGTACATTATCCGATCGAACGTATCCACACATATTTTAGCGGACGTCTTCGACCACCACATAAATGATGGAATGAACTTTGCTGTAGACTTTCAATCGGATGTCTGTGAGGCAATGGGAGACCATTCATTAGTACTCGCAGGAAAGGTGACGATGCTGGGTGTTGGGGTCTGGAGGGAAGTCAGCGCTGTAACTCAACCCGGAGGTGCTCCGCTGTGTTCGGGTCGTGACTCGGGGCGGACCAGTCCGTCTGGAGAACGTCGTCACACACAAAACTTTGCCTCACAGGCGTCGCTTTACGACAGGCTACGTTATCGTGCCGGTACAGACAGCCGCCGTCTCCAAACTGTTCCTCTACTGTACGCGTTACACAACGCTGTCAAATGATTCGTAGGCGACCACACACTAACCGTGTGAACCGCCGCCATACTGTAGCCCCCCCCCCCCCCCCCCACACACACACACACCTCTGTAGTTCACTGCTGGTACGACACGTGTTGTTAGGTAAGTTTGATGTGGTGTCACAATCTATTCATAAGCAGGAATAATCTCGAGTTAGATTTTTAACGCAGGAAGTATTAAACTTTGTATACGTCTAGAAGCAGCGTAACTCACGGCCCACAAATTATCCTACTACTAACACTATTCACTGTACCACTGAAGATACCTACAAAATTCCACACGCCAGATCTGTTCTTTAAAGAACCGTGGCTGATGCAGGGCCTACTGCTAACACGCCACTGGTCTTGTGATTTCCAACATTTCGGCAACCGGCATCCGACGATTGTTTCACAATGTCATAAGCTCAATTTATTTGCATTGCTTCTCGGTTTACGTTCAACTTTTTGAAGACGGGCCGAGCTGGGGAGGAATATAGATTCCTGGCGTAGGCTATGGCCGACGATATAACGATGATACAGTGACTGACGTCATACATGCTTAAACAGAAAGTGAACGGTACATGAGATCGTGTTCCAGTTTTATTTTTCCGGAATATCAGCTAGTAGTATACGAGTAGCCTGAGGTCCAGGTTAGGTTGAAAGGTAACAGTACGGTAGTGATCTCGTGATGTTGATGAATGTGAATGCGAAATCTCAGTTGTTGTGACGTCTGATCTGTAGCATAGCTTGAGGTGTAGCTCGGGTTGGAAGGTGAGCGTCTGGCATTGATTTGTCGAAGCCAATGAGTGTGATATCGTGAGGATAAGTGTAATCCTGCTTATTTAACATATATTATACATACTGGACTCGGATGGGTCGTTTACGTCCGCTGTTTTGATGATATCGTTGGTAAAAACTGCTGGTCTGTGCTGAAGCCGCCCAGTGCACATCTCTCGTGTACTGTGGGCATGTGCCTGCAGTATAAACGAAGCATCCAATACGTGCTCAAGTGATCCAAAGCTTTAGCTGATTTTCAGTTGTTTCCTATACGAGGGATGCCGTACGAAAGTGCTGCGGCGTTGTTGCAGGTATCTGACGAACGCACTGAATGCTAGCCTGGTGAGGCCCCAGGACTGGACTACGGTGTACGCCGGCGTCTACTCCACGCCGTTCGGTCTGCAGGTCGCCATGGACTTCATCGAGACGCGTGCGGCCGACCTCTCCACACAGTACGTACTGAACCAATCCCCATCTCGTGCAGGCACGACACTAGATTACGTATTAGATTTAATATTATGTTATATTACATTATAATAAGGCATTGATCAGGTAATAGATAGATTACATTAGATATTATGATTATTTAATATTATTAGACTGATTAGAAATATGATTAGGTATTAGAGTAAATACATATTAGAGTAAATAATAGACAGGTTAGATATGATACTTGAAGATGTGGAATATGTCAGAAGCATTTACAAAATAAAATATATGCTAATGTTTCCTAAACAGACCAAAAGTCAGATGGTTCTGAAAGACGTGGAAAAAGATAGAAACTTGATGTTAGTTTCATTTACATACTAATTTCTATAGAACTTGCCACATCAGTTTATAAATACTAACTTGCACATCATAATTCTAACAGTATTTTAAGGTGGCAGATGTAGTCTGTCCTCAATGTTATTCAATATGTAGATTCAGAAAAGTGTAATAGAAACGAAGATAAAATTTAAAAAAGGGCTTAAAATTTCAGGTAGAAGAAATTACATAGTAATTTTGTCTGAGACAGCAAAGGACTTGGAAGAGCACTTGGACAGGATGGGTGGTGTGTTGAAAAGAATTCATCGGATGGATATCAACAAAAGAAAACAAGGGTAATGAAATGTAACCGAATTAAATCAGGCGATGTTGAGGAAATGGATTAGGAAATGAGAAACTAATGGTAGTACACGAGTTTTGTTATTTTGGTAGCAAAATAAGTGACGATGCCTGAAGTAAAGAAGATATACAATGCATACTTGCAGTAGGAGGAAACGTGTTTCTAAAAAAGAGAAAACCAGATAACATCGAACATAAATGTAGAAGTTAGGCGGTCCTTCCAGAAGGTATTCGTCTCGAGTGTAGCCTTGGAGACAACAGAAGCTTTTGAAATGTCGTGCTACAGAAGTATGCTGAGTAGGTACTGGGTCGAACTGGGGAAAAAAGAAATTTACACCACACCTAGACTAGCAGAAGTGATCAGTTGAAAGGATACCTTCCGTGGCATTATGGAATCATCAGTTTGGTCGTGTAGAGAAATGTGTGTGTGTGTGTGTGTGTGTGTGTGTGTGTGTGTGTGTGTGTGTGTGTGTGAAGGAGTGGAGGAGTGGGGAAGGGGGGAAGGAGATGGAGTAAAAATTGCAGGACACGGAGGTTTTGACATCAGAGATAAACTTTGACTTTCTGTTCCAACCCACTGACTTTATTTGTGTAAGCTGCAAGTGTGTGTGTGGAAATAGCGATGAACTACTCCCACAAGTCTTATGCCCCAGAAAAAAATTCAGAAACGCAATCTCACCCATATGTTCAATAGAAATAATCACACACACACACACACACACACACACACACACACACACACACACTTATATAACATAGCTACGCTAAGCCCATTTTCACCTGCGCTATCATTTGAATATTAAGCAGCAAGTAATGATTGATCATTGTTACCCAAAGCTGAACAAATTTTCACTTTACGCTTATATGTCCAGCTGTGCGAATGAGGGTGTTTTCTCAGTTAAAGGCAAGAATAATTAAATCACAAAGTAAACACATAATTTGTGAATAGCATTTGCGACTAACATCACAGTAACGTTTGAGATCACTTTACACAACACTTAGCAAGCAGCGACTGTCGAAACGGCAGCCGTTGACCTACCTTGTCCTTATCTGCAGTCTAATGGTATGCGGGGAGTAACCACTTATTACTAGTTTCTTGTGACTGAAACTCAGCTCTCGTATTCCTGTATGATGGTAGATTCATGAACAGTGAATGGAATCCATGATGTATCACAAGACTACAGCCATGCAACATGGCACTATTCTGCACAGTTAACAAAGAATGATTTGTTTTGCATAGAAGCAATTCCAGAAGTAGGTGGTTAATAGGCATATATATATCGTTACTAAATACAATTAAATCGATTTACGCGGGCACGAAGCAGTAGGTATACAATTCAAATTCAGAATAAATAACGAGAATACTCTGTTGCAAGTACACGATTATAAACGAAGCAACGACTCTTTCACAGTTTATGTGCGGAGGAAAAATTTGAACCCACAGCATGACGAGTTGAAAAGATCATAGACATCGCTGTAATCAGCTTCCATTTAATCAAGTTTGAGCTACCTCAAGTTGCCATTTTACCATGCAGAAAATACCACTTTCCTCATCACGGAGTAATCATGAGCAAGCAGTGCCGAAATGATCTACCGCCCACAACTAAGCTTTGCTGTGGCAAACGATCCCACCCATTTTTCTCATCATTGTAGAATCTCCATACCGCCACGGACAACCACCAAAAGCAATCTTCCCCCTAAGTCACATCACAGAACAGGACTCCTCGACATCAGAACACAGTACACAAAACAGACTGGCGAATGCTATTTCATACAAGAACAGCCTTGCGGCTTCTAAGCTGTGAAGCGCCCCCCCCCCCCCGATCGAAAGATGCGAAATTTCATTGATCATAGAAATAAGTTGCTCACATCTCTTAATCGATCGATCGATCGAGTGACTGATTTATGATTGATTGATTGAAGCTGTATATAATGGATACGCATTATCTGCAAAAAGTAAAATATTCAAATGTAATGGGAAGAAATGAAATTTCTGAATGAAAAGGACACTTCAGTTGACCACATTTTCTGCATTAGTATCCATTTCAATATTTTTCCTCTAAGTGATTGACAAAATACATAAAATTATGCAATAATAACTGCATGCAGTGGTAGTGTGTACTTACAGGTTCGGCTACACTCGTCAATTATTCAGAGTAGTAGTTGGCGATCATGTGATCACCACTGAAATTATGTCATTCCTCTCCAAACGCGAGCCGGAAATCACACTAAAATTGTGCAATTTCTCTTCGAATTCGAGCCAGAGTGCACACTAAAATTACGCCATTTCTCTTCGAATGCGTGCTGGTATGTAAATTAATTGGACAAAAGCATGTTTTGTAATGCACTGTTCATGGTAACTAGAAAGCAACTTCAAGTGCTGAAATGAGGCTCAGCCACACTGATGTAGGTAGAATATGGAAATTTTACTTAAAATTGAGAGCAGGACGATATGTCATTTTTTCCTCAAGTTATTGATTTTTAAGTCCGTGGGTAGGTCACGCGTGAATTTCTTTTCGTTATTAAGTAATGCAGTGCACGAAATTTTAAAGGGTTAGCAGAGGTAAAAACGCACTGCGTAAACTTTGGGTACGGTGGGTTTTAGCATATACATTGCTGTGTATGAAATGTAGAGAAGTAGTCAAAATTTTATTTGAAATTGAGAGCAGAACGATATCTCATTTCGCCCACGAGTTAGTATATCTGGCGGACGGTCGTGCGTAACATGCTCATTTCCGTTTCTGTACGTAGGGAATCCTGTGGTCACAGCAAACGTCATACTTGTAAAACGGTTCAAGATATCGAAACTAGGCTTTTTGTATATGATAGCACGCAAAGAGGCACGTCTGTTATATGATAAACACTCGAAACATTTTTATTCACCGAAATATGGAAGTAACTCATTCACAGAAATGAGAGGATTGGTAGGACGGGGTGAGTAAACACGCCTGCAACGCTTAAGTGTAGAGTGTGAGGGGTTTTCGAGCAGAAATTCATGTATGAGTCAAGTAGCCCAGTGGTCAAACACATCTACTGCCAATTCATTGGCTTTGGTTCGATACCAGCTGCTATAATTGTTTTTTCTCTCATTAAATTTATTTCATTCTTCACAATCTCAAACAATTAATTATAACTTTAAATATATTGAAACTGTTCTTCTTCTTTCGTTTCACCTTCTTTGGGGTTCGCTGGATCAATAATTTCTTTGTGCGTTGTTCTTTCCTTAGGGCCCAGTATTTCTTCATTTGTCTGATCTTTTCCTCTCTTCTTCCGAGATGAAGCGTTTGGACATTTGTGTAGATTTGTCTTGGAACCGCATGTTTTCATCTTTAATAATTAATTTAGCTGTTCGAACAGTAAGTGAATTTTCTGAAATCTTTAATTCTACTAGATCTTCCTCAGTTTCTTTAAACCATTTGGGTTTCGTCAAAGATTTGTTTAGTTAATCTGTTGGAATTCATTCTGAGAAGATGACCATAAAAATTTATTCTCCTTCTTCGCATAGTACCTGAAAGTTTTTCAATTTTCTTGTAGAGAGTTTCATTTTTGATGTATATAATCTTATTGTCCTGAAATTTTGGCTCTATGATTTTTCTTAAAATTTTTGTTTCCTTTAGCTTAAGTTTCTCCATTTGGCCTTTGAAATTCATGTTTAGTGTCTCTGCTTCTTACAGTTCTTCTGGCTTAATCACTGTCTTGCAATGTGTAATTTTGGACCCCATAAAAGGGATTTTTTGTTGTATGTATTTTTTGTCAGTTGGAAGGTCAGTTCAAGTTTATTTTTTCTGGATTCCATTGCTTTGCTTTCCCCAGCATTCCAACTAATCTATTCTCCGAGTTGTTTGAATTCCTTTACTATTTCAATCTTCTGTTCTTGAACTTTGATGTATTTACATGAGTGCTTGATGTTTGTCAATATCTTCGATTTTTCAAAGGAGATGTGAAGACCTATTTTAGGTGCTTGTTTCATTAGTTTTCTTTAGCTCCCGTGCTTCTTCCATTGTTTCAGCAAACAGGGCCATATCATCTGCAAAAGTAATGCAATTTACTTTAAGGTTCTTCTTTTTGGAACCCAGTCTTATAGCACTCTTAATATTTGTGTTTCATTCTCTGACTACTTTCTCAAGCGCACAATTGAACAGCAACGGCGAGAGCCCATCCCCCTGTCGCACTCCCGTTTTCATTTCAAAGGGTTCCGATAATTTGCCCATAAATTTAACTTTCGAAAATGTATTTGTAAAGGTCGCTTTTATAATATTAGTTGTTTTCTTATCCAAACACATTTCTTCCAGGACTGATACTAGAGATTCTCTATCAATCGAATCATACGCTTTTTTTAAATCAATGAAGGAGATTACGTATGTCTTTGCCCGTGATTTATGGTATGCCATAATGTTTTTGAGGTTCAGTATTTGTTCCGAACATGATCCACCCTTTCTAAAACCTCCAGATTTGCGGGTCCAATTGCGGCGGCTCTGCCCTGTTCAAAAGGACTTTAGAAAGAATCTTGTATGTTATATCCAGCAGCGATATTCCTCTGTAGTTGTTGCGGTCTGTCTTCAAACCTTTCTTGTGGATAGGGTGGATGAGAGCTGTTCTCCATTCTGTGGGGACCTCTTCTTCTATCGAGATTTTATCGAAAACACACTTATGGGATGTAATTGCATTTTTGTCAACCTTTTTCCATAGTTCGGCCACTATTTGGTATTCTCCGGACTCCTTGTTGTTTTTAAGTTCTGAAATGACATTCTGTAGTTCTTCAGTCGTCGGTGGTTCTGAATCCGGCTTCTCACGGTTATTTGGGATGGATTCAAATTTTTCAAAGATGGGTTCACAATTCAAGAGTTTCTCAAAGTAGCCTGCTAGTATTTTGCAATTTTCCGTGTTACTGTGAGCGATGGTCCCATTTACATCACGAAATTGGAGGGTGGGTGATTTGTATCTTGACAACCTTTGTTTGAAAGTTCTGTGAAAGCTTCTTGTGTTGTTTTTAGAAAATTATCCATCAATTTGGAGGAGAATTTCGTTTTCATGTGTCTTCTTAATACTTTTTATAGTTGTAGCTACCAGTTTTTTAACTGTAATGAAATTCAATCTGCTTTCTTCTGTTTTCTGTGACTGCCAGTTTTGCCATGCCAGTTCTCTTGTTTCAACGAGGGCATCACATTCCCGCGACTACCAGGCATGTTTTTTTACTTTTTATGTTAGGTGCTATACGTTCAGCTGTAGTAATGAGGTTTTCCTTGATATCCCCCCAGCTTTGCGTCTGAATAGTTTCTGTTGCTGCTGTGAATTCATCTGATTTTAATATCTTTTCTATGCTGTATATCCGACCCTTAATTTGTTTTATGCTACGTTTCCTGTATTGGATGACTTTGAACTTAATTTTAGAAAGGTAGTGGTCTGAATCCAAATTTGCACTCCTGAGTACCCTAACACTCATGATTTCTTTGCGAGAAATCTTCTTGTTTGCACATGATCAAGTTGAAATTCCCCAAGGCTAGGATTTGGGGATATCCATGTCTTTGTCTTCGTGGTATTTCTTGAAAGCTGTGGATTTAAGAACTAAATTGTGTGCTTGGGAAAGTTCTATTAGCCTCACACCATTTCTGTTTGTTCTCTTGTGTGCAGGATAGTCTCCAACTATTTTCTTATATCTTTTTTCTTTACCAATCTGTGCATTAAAATTTCCAAGAAGAATGATGATGTTTTTATCTGGAATTTTCTGTATAATGTCATGTAGATGATTCCAAAAGGCCTCCAATTTTTCTTTGTTTTTTTTCTGTTATCCTCATTTATAGGGGCGTGTGCATTGATAATTGTGTAGATTTTGTTTGTGCTTTTGAATGTAAGACCTGAGATTCTTTCTGATTTGGAATCAAAGTCAACTATTGAGTTCAAGATTTTTTTGTTGATTATAAAGGCTGTTCCAAGACGTGGTACATTTTTCATTACTCTCGGTCCCACTTTCCCTTTGTATATCCTAAAACCATCGGAATCGAATGTATCTGTATCCATGTATCGTGTCTCTTGAATGGCTGTTATGAGTACGTTGTGGTCCTTTAGCGCATTTGTTAGATGTTTTAATTTTCCGGTTTTCAACAATGAGTTTGCAATGAAAGTTGCTAGGTACGTTGATTGCCTATGTTGAAATTTTCATGAGATTCCAAGACACTCCGACTTGTCTTTGAGCAATGTTGCAGACTGCCCAGAATCCGAATGTCTGCTGACGTACTGGCGTACGGTGGATCGTCCACTTCGCTATAATTTTGCGTATTTTCAGTGCGTTATGTACGAAATAATGGTCTGGGATACCTCATTCTTAATAAACAAAATGATCACCGACGAGCAACTCATTATTTTTAGAGCACATTTTGACTGATGAATATTTTAGAGAGATCCGCTTAAGGAGTTAGATATTTTGACTAAAGCTTCAAAGTGTATTTATTTCTCTCACAAAGTCTGTTGTGAATAATTTACAGTAGGGTAAAAAGGAACACTGATGTAGATAATTACAATACCAAAAGATTATCTTTAAGACAAAAATAGGTGCACAATGCTACCAACAAAACTTTTCATCACTTATCCAATGATGTGAAATATCTTCCAGACAGAAAAGTTAAATTTGAAAAAGAAACTAAAAAAGTTTTTCAATGATACTGCATCCATTCCATATCTTTGCGATTTGTAGAGCTGGTGGGTAGGAATTATTAATTCACATCTGTATTAAACAAAAGAAACTTTGTAAATCATCATCACGTAGCCATATTTACATATGAATAAGTAATATGAATGGAAAATGATATCTTCAACGTAATTATGATTAATCATACAATGATCCATAAAATTGACTAACATGGAAAACGAACAGTGAGTATGTTAACTAAACATCAGCGAACTTCATCTAACACTGCTGTCTTCTCAAAACAGGATGACTGTATACTATTTAGACGAATTCTAATAAATGCTTCAAGAATGATGTACATATTGTCCAGTATTCTAACGTAAGTTGAAATAAAATGTTGAATCAGTGATACAACATGGTACAAATCGAATACACGTATAAATAAAGCTTTTATTTTGTAAGTAAATTATTTCCTCCAACAAAGAATGGAGTGTGTGCAACCGCTCTCTTTCAGAGCTGTGGGTGTGTTTAGAGCTTCCCTGACGATTCCCGTCCACAGTATTACCGGACACAGGCACCAGTAACTTGTGTTGTCTGCTTCACCGAAACTGCCTAAAATGTTGTCCACTCCCATCTAAAGTGGTTTGAAACCGTTCAGTTCTTTAAGTTTACTTTCTCTGACAGAAATTACACACATGTTGTGTCCATTCTTCGATACATTTCCTGATGTAGCAAAGAGGGTGTCTAATACGATTTCGTAAGATTCGTAGCACTCATCCAAAGACTTTGCAAGCTATTTGAAACTGCAAAGTAATTCCTTCATTCTTTCACATCTTCACATGGTTATGTAAACGTGTCGGATTAATAATATAATATTCCATTTCAGACGCGTCATAACATAATATTCTGCTTCCCAGGCCCAGCGTTTTGCAGAAGATCATCAGTGGACTCGCTGGGAAAGTGGTGACAAACGAACAACTGAATCAGGTGAGGTTACATGTCTTATATTAAAGAAGAGAAGGACTAAATGATATTTAGAGCTGAAAAACATTAAAATAGTTAAAGAAAGTTCAGATGGACAGGGTGGCCAAAAGTGGGGATTGAGATCAGCTGTGGACATTTATTTGGAAGTAACCATCCCGCCACGTATTTCACATGTTTTAGATGGAGGCGTGGAACCCATACCAGTTAACAGACAAAACGCACACAGTGAAGTCATAGTCTCAACAACCAGAACAGATATGATCATGTAACTGTGAGAGCCAATAAGTAGGAGTCCAACTGGGATCTAAAACAAATAAAGTACATGTACTTATTGTATGTTACACGGTCGGAACGGGTCGGAGAGGCGCCAGTACAGCATGCCCCACAAGGCATGCAACCTCTCCACACGACATTTTATGTTAGTGTTCAAATCTCTACTTGGCCATTCCAATTTAGGTTTTCTACAGTGCCTTAAACTTCTTGAGAAAAAGACGAGGATATCGAACACCCCCCCCCCCCCCCCCCCGAGTCCGATATTAAGCTCTACCCCTAATGACGTTGTCACTCACAGGGAATAAAGCTTTTCATGCGTGAGCTGCTTTCCAAGCTCCATTGGACTCTATTGCGTACCTTGCTGGAGTGGCATTCCTAGAAAGTGGATGGTGTGAATCCACCTATCAGTTTAATAAGTCGTGGCTGCAAGATATGGACAAGAATTATTTACAGTGGAATGGAAAAACTTCTGGAAGATGACCTCGAGGAATATAAGCTTCAGCTGGAGAGAAATATTATTTTAATTTTCTGGCACTTGGCTTATCGTATCTCACCTCGAGGACTAATGTAGGAATGCACAGAGCCATACTGACTATGGCTTTTCTTGAAAGATACAATCACGAAAAGGAAATCTATGTTTTGTGGTGTATGGAGATTTACAGAAATCTTTCGACGATGATGACTAGAATATACTCTTTGAAATTCTGACAGTGACAGGGAAATATATAAGGATTAAAAAATTATCTACAACTTGTACACAAACCAGTTATAAGGGTCGAATGACATAAGAGGGAATCATTAGTGAAGAATGCACTGAGGAAGCAGAAAAAGAAACCAAGAAGAAATTTGGTAATAGAAGTAAAGTCTGGGAAAAGAAATAAAGATTTTGTGTTTTCAGATGAAGTTGTAATCCTGTGAGAGAATACAGTTGACTTGAAAAGAGATTGTACTTTGAACATCAACAAATTAAAACAAAAGTCAATGGAGTGCAATCGGATTAAATCAGGTCTTGCAGAGGAAACAATAGAAAGAAATGAGACTCTGAAAGTAGTAGTCGAGTTTTGCTATTTGTGCACCAACGTAACTGACGATGGCTGATGTAGGTAGCAATAGCAAGAATATTGTCTGAAAATCACACACACATCGAATATAAGTATTAGAAAGTCGTTTCTGAAGGTACTTGTCCAGACAGCACATTGTACACAATTGAAAGTTGGACAATAAATAGTGCAGTCAAAAAGAACGCTTTCGAAATGTGGAGCTACCAGAGAATGTTGAAAACAAGATGGATGTCTCGAATAATTAGAGAGGAGGTACTGCACGGAATTGGGACAAGAGAAATTTACGACAAACTGGATTCGATGAAGGGATTGGCTGGCAGGACACATCCTGATGGGTCAATGAATCGTCCGTTTGGTAATGGAGTGAAGGGTGGTGGATTAAAAGTTATACAGACACACAGAGCAGGTTCATGTGGATGAGGGTCAGAGTGATTAATTGAGTACGAAGAAGTTTTTCACAATATAGATTAATGTGGAGATCTGCACGAAACCAGCGTTCGGACTGAGATCACCGCAGCAAGGAAATGGAAATACAGAGAATTAGTTAGCTCGGCCTTTGAAATTTAATAGAAATGTAAAGAAAACAAATGTGTCTCCTTTGGGGCTGGATTAGAATTATGATGTATGACATAATCTTCACATGTGTGTACAGCTACTCCGCAACAAAGAGGAATGATTGGCTCACAATGCACCGTATAACGGAGAATCTGCAGACAGACAGGTGTGTTTCTTGTTCCAGCTGAGGGCCCTGTCCAGTGTGCCAGACCTGCAGGCAGTGAACGCCACCGTCCAGAGCGCCATCAGCAAGGCGGAGCAGCAGGTGGCCTGGGGTGAGGACCACGTGCCAGAGGTGGGGGCCTGGCTCGACAGCGCAGTCGCCAGCGGCTCACCGGCAGCCGTCTCCACGACCCTGCACCTCCTGCTGGCTGCCGTCGGGAGCATCGTGTTAGCTCTGCTCAACTAGGTTCCGTAACTCGAGAAGCACGATTTTAAGTTTGGAGATAGGAGGTAGAGTAGTCGCTCAGTGGGGGAAACCCTCAGGTGTTTATATATTTCGCAACAAAAAATTCTTATTGAAAAACTATATCCCTCTAAAGTTTGTAACAGTTAGTAGAACAAAGGAGAAGAAAAATGTGTTAAGGAAACACAAAAGTTAACATTTAGTGTTCAGTTTCTTTTCTTCTTTGGCCCTTTACAGACGAACATAGGATCACACTTAAGCCACTATGACAGTTCTACACTACTTCAGCTCTCCAGTTTTTGATTTCCTCTTTTCCTTCCGTGATTCGTAGGAACAGTTTCATTCAGGAAACTTTCTCACATATTGACTTCATTTCCACATATTGTTGTGTCTCCAATTTCTCGATTACTTATACAATTATTTCAAGATGCCCATGTACTCCAGTAAGTCAGCTGGGGTTTATCTTTTAAGTTTTAATGTATACCATTTTTCTTTTTTGTCTATTAGGACTCATAGACGTGCATAGAAATTTATCTGGATTGGGGGAGGGGCATAAAATTCTTAAGTAAACTAAAATCTACATTGTGACGACCAAACAAACACAGGCTATAGAGCAATTGCTAAAGTCCTTGTATTGCCTCAGTGCAGGGAACCACGGAGTGGTACAATTGGCTGAACACGTGATTGACCAGAATCGTGGGAAATCACTTCCAGAAGTATATGAGAATTTCGTAATGAATAAATACTCTGTACTCCAGATTGCGAGATAGGTGGAGGGAGGAGCAAGTACCCCCTTCTTGTTTCCCATTTCAGACATCTTTGCTGGGACTCTTCCTTAGGGAGTGCTTGCAGACTATCAGTCTCCTTTTCGTAATCCTATCTGTAATTTTTTCCCACCTGTTTGTGTTTATCTGTGTTACTTCTTGATTTGAACTCTGCTACTCATCATCTATTTCCTTTTCTTTTATTTTATTTTTCATCATGTTTGCGCTGTAAATTAACACATCCAGCGCAGCTACTTACTATTTGGAGAAAACAAGTTTCTTTTCATTTTTTAAATTATCTATGACACAACCACACGAGCATTTTAGGATCCCATAACTGATTCCGGCCAGCCAGTGGCCGTCTTCAGACTAAAGACACACAACAGCGAGCACTTTCTGTTCTCATAATTGTAAGCACTAATTCTGCTCCATATCTAAATAAATTATGGGAAAAGATAGCGAAAATGTACATTTCCCTGGAAACACCCAACAAAACCCTCATGAATCAGAAAAATACAGAAACTAACAATACAGTACCTCCAAGCAGTTGCCACAAATCTCTGCTAGACCATAAACTAAAGTTTGTAAATTTATATATGTGTGAAATAATTGTATACTGCTGACGTAACTGTTGAAAGCAGTGGTTTGAAAAAGTCTTTGTCAAATATTCAACAGTGGTGCCCATGTTTGTTAAACATCTAAGCATATTAGAAATTTAAATTATAGTCTTCTCTGGCTTCTTTCTCTAGATTTAAGCATGTACCGTTTAAACTTCTTGTTCAGAATAAAAATTACGCAGAAATAAGTTGGTTAGTGTGTACTATTAATTATAAAGCACTATGTGATTTTGATGTTAATTTGTACTCACAAATATCTGTATTGCTTCCAGAAAAGAAGTCCATAAAAGTATTACAAACTGAGAGTGGAAATTTAAGTATTAATTCTCTCCTCCCACTCTGAAACATTAAGTTTTACTGGGTTCTTAGTTTTTAGTGCTAAAATTCACAAAATATGTTCGCTAACACTGTGTTTTACAAAGTCGCTTATGTCATGAGATTTGTTATCTGGGAGATGTTAACATGTATATGAGTTCTTTAAATAACTACAAACGAAAAGTTAGGTTCAGTTCTTGTGAAAAGTATTTTGGAACTACGAATCGAGAGTTGTTTGTGATTTACGTTCAAGTATCGATTAGTAACGATAGAACCAGAACAAGGATGTTTTTGTATTCGATAAAATTGAAATTAATGACAGTATAATATATTGTGTTTTAAAATGATTAAATAAATGAAACAAGAACGTTACAAAATTTATATAAACCTGTAAATTTGGCTGCATGGCACCTGAGGTCGACTCTTCATGTCATACTTATCATAACGTCAAATACTGGTACGTTTCAGAGAGCATCTCGCAATCCAGTGCTGCATGATTTCCCATGAGGGGTTCTACATATTAAGACCTGTCATTTTATTAACACGTTTTTTTCTGGCTCCATCTTGTTACTAAGTGATAGTCAGAAGAACGCAAGCATCCAAACTTCATGAAATTCAAGGAGCAGGAAAACAAAGGAAGGGAATTAGAAACAAACGTGAGGGAACAAAGATTTAATGGAAATGATTAAAGTATCATTCCCTTCAGCCCATACACTGGTTTTATCCTGCTCCCCAAGGTAAGCCAGTCCATACACTGGTTTTATCCTGCTCCCCAAGGTAAGCCATCTTGTTGAAGCCCCTCTATATCTGCATAGCTAATGCAACCCCCTCTATCATATTCAGCGTTCAAGGTTACCTCCACTGTCAATGTATAATACATGATTGCTCAGAGTATTTCCTAATAAACAGTTCCCTCAAGTTACATTACACCATAAAGTTATTTTCTCCGTGATTTGATGTATTATTTCTTCATTAGTTGCCTGACCTACCCATACAATCTTCAGCATCCAGCTGTATTATGACATTTCACAAGTTCCAATTCTCTTCTCTCCACAATGTTGAGACAGATCTGTCAGATACTTCTCATTTCTTTATGCTTTTCTAAAGTGTCCACTGGATTTTGCCACTTCCTAAATGTTTATTAATATCACTAACCACACAGAAAGAAGTGTGCCATTGTCTTCTTTATTTTTACATGTTTATGATCTGCTAATTCCTTCCAAACCTAACTAACGTGAAATTCCAGTCTGGCAACAGACGACAAAAACATAGATCTATAAAAGCAACATAGGACGACGCTGCTTGCCCTTTGAACGAGACATCCGTGCGATGAGATTCAAAATTAGTTAATACTGATTCGCACCAGTAATTACAGTGTGAATATAACACAAACAGTTGCAGCCACTCTCACAATTAGCTCCTTTGAATAAAATTTAGATATGCAATGGTCGACTTCGGTTTACTTGGAAAATTTTAGAAAAGAGTGGTTCACCTGTAAAGGAAAGTGGATATAGGAAGCTGATGCAACCTATTCTTGAAGATTGCTAGATTGTTTACGATTCATATAAGGTCAAATTGAAGGAAAACATCGAAGCAACTCAGAGGCAGGTTGTTTATTTGTTACAAGCAGAAGCAAACAACATATAAATATTACGGAGACGCTTTGGGAACCCAAATGGGAAATCCTGGAGGGCAGGCAATGTTCTTTTCCAGAAACGCTATTGAGTAAATTTAGAGAACCTCCATTTGAAGCTGACTGACAAATGATTCTGATGCCGCCAACAGACACTACGCGTAAAGACCACGAAGATAAGATTAGAGAAATTAGGGCTCTTACGGAGGCTTGCAGACAGTCGTTTATCCATCGCTCCATTTGCGGGTGGAACAGGAAAGGCATTCCACTTGGGTAGTCCGTGCAGCACTGCATTCTGCAGGGGTGTAGTGCCTAGCATTTCTTTCTAGTAAACAAGATAAACCTGGGTTAAAGGCCTGGCTGGGACACAAATTTTAATTCATTTCTTTAGATTCCATCATTATCGTAGTTAAAAATTAGACTCAAATGTCTGGAGTAAAATTTAATTATGAGATATATAGGAAATAAAATGACTAATAGTGGTTGAGGGTACCCTCCGGCACGCACTGTACGATGGCTTCTTATGTGGAGGAAGATGTAGATGTGCGATTTGATGCTCCTCTTAACAGATCGAGGAACGATCAAGTTAGATCTTTTTGAAATAACAGATATTCGTTCATATGAGGTGAAGTCAGGATGGCCGAGACTCACATGCAAGTTGTGCACCTTCTCCACCAATGTGAAAATGTGCAAATGCCTTCGCACTGTCTGAGCAACATACTGGCGCCAGTGGGAAGTTGGCTGCTTGCTGATTAAGTAGTAAGTTACGCCCCCTGCAAACGTATTGACTCCAAAGTCGTTTAGCGAAACCGGTTCTAAAAAGATTCAGGATGATAGGGAAAATATGTGGCGTGGATCCTTCTGGCACTTGCGTGGAAAAATTTCCCCTCTTCCGATTGGTAAAACAAATAAGCACAGGCCCTGGTTGGCTGACGCGAGTTTTCGGCGGAATTGTTTTTGTCGAGACGCGGAGTTACGGAATCGCTCGGTTTCAGAGAGGAGCGCGGAGGGCATTCTGTCCGGAGGGAGGCAGGGGAAACGTTCGGTGCTGAGGAGCAGCGGAAGGCAGCAGATTCCTGAACCCGGAACCAGTGGGGAGCTGTCGCTCTCTGTTACGAGGTCTGAGGTGTCAGCCAGAGTGGTGAGTTACGATCTAAATGAGATCGGTGTCGTAAGCAGTTTAGGATCCTTGCGATTCAGGCAGAGTCCTTCCACGGCCTAAGTCGCGAGTGTTAACTTTTAATTTAAATTCTCTCGCGATTCACGATTCACCGTTTGTTACAGTGGGTCATGAGTTACCATTGACTTACTGGTTAACTTGTGGCGCATGTCGAGCACCGTAAGTAACGCAGTTACTTCCACCACATTGCTTAAAGTCGGACCAGTCGCCGTCTCTGGAAGTAACCCCTCTTTTACTCTGTATTTTCCTGTACCGGTGGCTACACCGTACGAGCGTCACTTGTTTACTACTTCATGCATTTCTTGATATTTTTAGACGAAGACGTCAGCGATGTTCGGTTTTTTTTGTGTGTGTGTGTGCAGATCTTGGAAATATCAATGTGCAGTAGTCGAATTTCTCTTGCTACCATTTCGGTAATTCCTTAACCCCCATGTCGCTTGAATATAGATTAACCAAAGTCTTGAGCTGTACTTTTCTCACGAAAATTCTGTGGTCCCTATCTCCTTTTGATCAGACAGCTTCCACTCAGTCTACAGGGCATTAGGTTATACAGTTATATTCGTATTAAGCTCAGTCAGCGCACCTGACGATGGCGACATGTCTGATCGCCGAAATATTGTGCCCGTTGGACACTATGGACCGGCAGTATACCCGTGGACTGTTCGAGCAACAAATACGCCTGGAGAAACTGAAGAATCACATCACCGGGCGACCGCTACGGTCGTAGGTTCGAATCCTGCCTCGGGCATGGATGTGTGTGATGTCCTTAGATTAATTACGTTTAAGTAGCTCTAAGTTCTAGGGGACTGATGACCTCAGAAGTCCCATAGTGCTCAGAGCCATTTTTGAATCACATCATATACCTTTACGGGGAGGAGATGTATCGCAGCATGAAGAAACTCGACAAGCTGCGCCACCGAAGATGCCGTTTGCTGAGTGCTCTTGCATTCCTGAAGAGATGTTGTACCGAACAGATTGTGCGGAAATTTGCTAAGGTCACACATCACATCGATTATGCAGCAGCCAAGAGAATTAAGAGACGGGCCAGGAACTATTTAAACTTCATCGTAAAATGGCCAATCAGTTTAACTCGTGGACCTGGGACTGGGTGGATTGCCGATTCTGCGTATAAAAAGGCCACTGGACGTCAGATTTCAAAATTCCCACTTCTCTCGGATAAACCATCGCTGGAGGAACCATGCAAGACGATCATCAATCTCACTGACATGGAGCTGTCTCATGAGGTGGTTTAGGTTCTGGAGAAGGGACTCAACTTTGCTCCCACCCCTAGGTTCACGCCGGTCGCGGACATCGTCAGTGCAGTGGAACAGGTTGCAGCGCGATTACCACCTGAAGCAGCAGAAGAAGTGCGTCGGGAAACCTGCCGGGCTCTGACCAGAACTAAACCTACGAAGACTAACATTACCAGTAGAGAGAGGGCGGCCATTCGGGACCTAAGAGGGTGCTCTGAGATTGTTATCTTACCTGCTGACAAAGGCAGTCCCACTGTTGTTCTTTTCCGTAAGGACTACATTGAGAAGATGCAGCGCATGCTAGATGACGACTCCTATAGGAAGATCAACGCTGAACCCACGAAGAAGGTGGAGAACAAGACCAGGGCTCTACTCAAGGACGCGGATCTACCACAGGGGGACGGCAAGAAACTGTCACCTCAAGGACCTGTACCACCAAGACTTTAAGGACTCCTTAAGGTCCACAAAGAGAGGGTACCTATGCGCCCGATTGTCAGCAACATTAGGGCACCTACTTACTTGCTGGAAAAATATCTGGCTGAATTACTTAGCCCCTATGTAGGTAAATGCCTTCACCATATCCGTAATTCCGTGGATTTCGTGAAACGTCTCGACAACTTCAGACTGAAAGACACTGATATCCTAGTGAGTTTCGACGTGGTTTCACTATTCACCAGGGTGCCTCTACGAGAGTCAGTCGAGCGTATTGGGAAGAAATTTGACACTTTAGGCATGTCTTGACCTCAACGTATTTTCTGTTTAATGGGGAATACTATGAGCAAACGGATGGAGTCGCAATGGGCAGCCTACTCTCGCCGGTGGTCGCGAATTTGTACATGGAATACTTCGAGGAGGAAGCCTTGGCCTCATCCAATTGGAAACCTACTTGTTTCTTCCGTTATGTCGATGACACGTTCGTCATTGGGCCCCATGGTAGGGATAAGCTCCTGGATTTCCTTACACACCTAAACTCCATACATCCAAACATCAAATTCACTATGGAGACCGAAGCAGAAGGAAGATTACCATTCCTGGAAGTCATGGTCAAGAGAAGAGCTGATGGTACCCTGAGCCACGGTGTGTACTGGAAGAAAACGTACACTGACCTGTACCTGCATGCAGACAGCTGCCACCACCCTTCTCAGAGGAATGGAGTACTAAAAACACTAGTACACAGGGCGCGCAGCATCTCAGACGCAGAGAATCTGCCCCAGGAATTGGAACACCTCAAAACCGTGTTCCGAAAAAACGCGCACTCGGAATGGCAGATTAGACGCGCTCTCCGTCCCACCACCACTGCACAGCCTGTGGAGACGGATGACGTCACGGAAGAAGAGGTAGCCACTGCCTTTATTCCGTACAATGGCGCACTATCGGGGAAAATCAGCCGTATATTAAAGCAACACCGAGTTAAAACCGTCTTCTGCCCGCTCAATAAAACACGGGCATTACTGGGAAGTGTGTAAGATGACCTCGGTTTGAGGAAGGCCGGCATATACCAAATTCCCTATGAGTGTGAGAAGACATATATCGTACAAACAGTACGCACCATCGAAGATCGTTGCCGAGAACATCAAAGGCACACTCGACTGAAATATACAAATAAGTAGGTGGTAGCAGAGCACTGTTTGTCCGAGAAACACGAGATGGATTATGAGCGTACCAAGATCCTGGCTCAGACCTCTGTATATTGGGACAGCGTTATAAGGGAGGCTATCGAAATTCGCACCAGGGAAGATCTTATCAACAGAGATTGCGGCTACAATCTCAGCGATGCTTGGGGCCCGGCATTGAATGTAATTAAGAAGACACTCAGCAAGAAGTACGAACTGGCGACCAGGGCGGACGTAGCAAGCACATCGACGCTTCGACAGATTCCAACGCCCACGTCTTCGCGACCGCCGGCGCGCGGGCGCGGACGGCGAAGAGAGCGGCCTGCGGGGGGTGGAGATTTAAATCAGCCACCCGCCCTCAGGATCTCAGTTCATCAGCGCACCTGACGATGGCGACATGTCTGATCGCCGAAGTATTGTGCCCGTTGGACACTATGAACCGGCAGTGTACCTGTGGACTGTTCGAGCAATTTATGCAATTTATGAGTTGTTTGGCTCTCTGGACGTAAATGAATGGCATTATTTACGAGTGGTTTGCATGTCTCCAGGCTGTGCAAAGCGTTATTTTGACAGAATTGGCAAATGTGTGAGTAGAGATTTATAAATGAGTTATTTAGGAGTAGTTTGCATGTCTGTATGCTGTGTGGCATGTCTGAGCACGTGTTCTGTATCACTGCGATAAATATACTCCATCCCTAAATAAATTGTTCCAAAATAAATAAAGTTCAAACTTTTCTCTTTTCACCAGCCCAGTGTCAGCTCTTTTCCCAGCAATCCCTAGGAAGAGGTGGTGCCCGGGTGACTTAGGTTAGTGGAGGTGTGGTGTCACCGCCAGACACCACACTTGCTAGGTGGTAGCTTTAAATCGGCCGCGGTCCATAAGTACATGTCGGACCCGCGTGTCGCCACTGTGTGATCGCAGACCGAGCGCCACCTCAAGGCAGGTCTCGAGATACGGGATAGCACTCGCCCCAGTTGTACGGACGACTTTGCTAGCGACTACATGGACGAAGCATTGCTCATTAGCCGAGCCAATAGTTTGAATAGCCTTCAGCTAAGTCAATGGCTACGACCTAGCAAGGCGCCATTAGTAACATTGCATGTATCTAAAGAGTCTCACTTGTATCGCCACAATCTCCAGATGTACCAAAAGGATGGATTAAAGTTAAGTATTCCAGAAGCTACGTACTTTTCTTTATAGCATTCATTACGTATCCTGTTTCAGACCTCACGCCATCCTGCTTTAACTTAGCGCGTGCCTTTCGGCTTCCTCTCATTGTGTCTAGGCTGTCTTGTCTAGACACAACAGGAGGTGATCTTTGTTTCCCGCAATTTTCTTAGGTTGGTAGAGAAACCCCAAGTGACCTATCTTTGCTGCCAAAATTCTAACTTGGCGCCAGTTTTTAGGGCGAGTAGGCGGTCTGATGACTTAGGTCACTTGGGCTACCTTTCCTAACCTATCTTCCTGCAATTTTCTTAGCTTAGTAGAGGTGGGATGCATCATCCTGTTGGAATTTGAACTTCCAGCCATTTTTCTTGGGGGGGGGGGGGGGGGGAGGAGTGGGGCAGGTTGCCCAATTGTCCCGAAAAAATTCAAACTTCTCGAGAAGATCGCCATCTTGGATGATGTCATAGCCACCACCTTGGATGACATGCACTGTTGCCAAGTCTACACGCCGTCATTGTGAATGAGGTCATAGCCGCTGTCTTGGATACATGTGGCAACAAATCAGATTGCGCCTTGTCCCAATACTACCATCGTGTTCGGTGTATGGCTCTGGCGCATCATACTGCATCTGCATCACAAATTTTAGCAATAGTTGCCACCACATTGACGCAACGAACTCTTACAAATTAGTTATTCGAGGACAATTCCGAGCCAGACGCCCAGGACTGTTCATTCCGCTGACCCCAAACTACCGCCATTTTCGACTTCAGTGGCGTCAAGGGAGAGCTTATTGGAAGGCAGGGTGGAGATTTGGAGTGCTTTCTGATGAAAGCTGGTTCTTCCTTGGTAGAAGTGGCAGCCGTATATTAGTCAGCAGGAAGCCATTTGAGGTCTAAACAAACCTGTCCGCGTTCTACACACATTGCAACTATGCCTGGAGATATGGTCTTGGGTGCGATTTTATGACAGCAGGACGACTCTCATCATCATCCCATTTACCTTTACTGCAAACTTGTACGTCAGTCTGTTTATTCGACCTGTTGCACTGCCATTAATGAGCAGCATTTCAAGGGGTATTTTCCAACACGATAACTCTCGCTGTTGTAACCAAACATGCCCTACAGAGTGTCGACATGTTGTCTTGGCCTGTTAGATCACCAAATCTCTCCACAGTCGAGCACAAACTGAAATGCGACTCCTGTGCAACACAAAGCAAGCACGTTTGCATGCTTCCATTCAACATTCTAGCTGTTACACTGGCTGTTAATGTACCATGATTTCACATTTACAATGGATTTTCTCGCGCTTACATTCACCTGTGATGTTGTAACGGTATTCTCTTAACTATGTTACCCAGACAGATGCATTGCCGAAATTTCTGTACTCTACATTAATTACTTTTTGTTGCTGCGATTTTCTTTCTGTCAGTGTATTTTCATTATTTGATAAGATTATTAACCGAATTTATAAATTTAAAATGGTGTCATGATCTACTCGTTAATAGCTACAATATCACGTTAAAAGTTTGACATTTTAAGAGAAGTAACGAAGGTAGCAACTGTGTTACTCAACATTAATCAAATTTTCGAGAGCACTGAGCTACATCCAACAAAGATCACACATCACTTTTAATCGTTACGAAACTTTTTCTTGCTTTTCGCTGTTCACGCAGTAGAGTCAAGCCAACTGAAAAGAGGACTCTGAAAGGCTGTGTCAGAGCAGAGAGACTAAGAAAAATCGACTTTAAAAAGGAAGTGAGCAGCTCGACAGGACGAACAGCTTCAGACCACCAAACACAGTAAGAAATTGTTATCTGTCAGGCAAGAGGAGTCTGGGAAGCCCGAGGAAGCGTAGCCACTGTTAGTTCGTCGCGTGTCTCACAGATCATATGAACGTCTCCTTTATCGAAATGACGTGGAACGAGTTAGATTACACGATACATGTACACGATTAGCGTTAACATTAATGATGGAACAGCACCGGAAAACTGCTCCTACCTGAGCACAAAAAAATCGAATATGTTCCGGTTTATTTAAAACACTCTGACTGGAAAGCTTGGTACCAGTTGTTGCCTCATTCTACTTTCCTCAGTACCTTTACAAATTTTCGTAAAAAACTGTGGCATGCGAACACACTTGGGCTCCTTTTAACATGCAGCTCACCTCTCACTCCCACAAGCTCCCCTAACTACAACTCGCTAACACCCACTGCCGCTCACACCCATAAACTCCCATTTTCCCGTTCTCTCACTCACTCACTCACACCAAGTCACTGTCATTACCTCTTTGTGTCTCTCTGTCTCTGTCCCTGTCCCCTGTGTTACAGCCATTGTCCCCTTCGTTCTGTCCAACTGTTTCCTCTCATTACCCTTCTCTCTCTCTCACTCACTCTTAACTGCTGCTGTCTCATCCCTCCCTTCCTACTGCTGTTGTCTCTTCTCACTGTCACCCTCCCTCTCTTCCTTGTTGTCATTGCCTATACTCCGTCTCTTATTATCAACGGCTCTTCCCCACATTCACTTTCTCTTTCCCTTTCTCTTTCTCTTTATTGCTTCCCTTCTTGCAATGTCTCCTCGAATCTTTTCCTAGCATTGTTCTGTCACTGTCAGGTATGTTCCGATGCCACTGTGTCCATGTCTCCCTCTCAAACTGCCACTGTGTCCTTCGTTCTTTCTGTAACACAACCACTACCTACTGCCTTCCAGTACTGATTACTTTTTCACCTCTTTCCCATCCCACTCTCTCCTTCTCTATCGGCATAAAAAGCGCGAAGACATTCTCATGCCAAAATTTATGGGAACATTTTTAAAGGTGCAGAGGAAGGTAGAATGAGGCATCTGATACCCCACTTTTCAGTCAGATTAAACAGGAGCATATTCCTCTTTCTTGTGCTCCAATAAAAACATTTTTCCGCCTGTTCCCTTCTTTTCCTTGGTACAGCAGGGCATGTCACTCATATGCAAAGAACTTTAAGGTTAGTAAAATTTTGATAGTTTACTTCTTTAAAATGTAAATAACTCAAAAATCATTTTACACATCGACCGTATTGTACATGCCCAAAAACCTTGCGCGTGCTGCAGTACTACAACAAGGGGTTGCCAGAACACTTTACAGCGTATTTCTACGTCATTGCCGGCCGCGGTGGCCGAGAGGGTCTAGGCGTTTCAGTCCAGAACCGCGCGACTGCTACGGTCGCAGGTTCGAGTCCTGCCACGGGCATGGATGTGTGTGATGTTGTTAGGTTAGTTAGGTTTAAGTAGTTCTAAGCTCTAGGGGACTGATGACCTTAAATGTTAAGTCCCTTAGTGCTCAGAGCCATTTGAACCATTTTTTCTACATTGTATAAACAACGCATTCGCTCACGCCGAATTTTACGTGCATATCTTACACGTACAAGGCAGAGTAAACTTGTATCTCAGAACTGGAGAAAAATGTGAAGAAAATTTTCGAGGTTTGTCGAGACTGAGATTTTAGGAATATATCGTAAAATACACCCATTTGCTGTACGTAGTCGTCTTGCAATCGGTGGCTCAATTTTTGTACCCAAAAACCGTGTTTTTGGAGCGTTTCTCGACAAAGGATAAAGAAGTTTCAAAACCGGAAGATGGCACCTCTAGAAAAATCCTTACAGAATATACCCTTAAATTTTGAGGAATTTGCTGCCGTTGATTATTTACACATCAGCTGCTGACGGAGAAAAAATTGTGAAAAATACTTTTTTCTGGCTTTGTCAGGAATCACCCACGAACTAAATGGTGCCTCCGTAAGATCCTTAAGGCGCACGGTAGAAATCATCTGATGCAAAGAGAACCAACCGATTTGATCTATTTTCCGAAGCTGGAGGAAGTGCCTAATATTAAATAATTGACCCTTTACTGTAGGATAGTAGCACTAAGATGATCCTTGTGTCGGGTGTACAAAATAATGCCCCCTAGGCCAAGTGCTGTCCAAAACACCTGACCCCGGCTTTCTATCAACAACAGAACCCGAGATACGAGCCCTGGAAAGTCGCGTATTCATGCGCGACGTTATGGTAGGTATTGCTAACGCATGCTGTCGCAATTGTACCTATTTTAGACCTACTCAAACAACTACACTTATAAAAAGGTTTTCTTAGGCTACGTTTTTAAATAAAAATTCGGCTATGGAATAGAAGGTGTTGTCCACGAGAAATGTTTTTTAGGTTAGATTTAAAACTTGCTTTGTTTCC
The DNA here is from genome assembly GCF_021461395.2 of Schistocerca americana. Classification (NCBI taxonomy): domain Eukaryota; kingdom Metazoa; phylum Arthropoda; class Insecta; order Orthoptera; family Acrididae; genus Schistocerca; species Schistocerca americana. Next base: position 21,001,078 of record NC_060126.1, on the reverse strand, counting down.
TGCTAGACATTTTGCGTTATCTGTTATGGAGCAAATCGTCAAATATGTTTGTTGCTGTATGCTGAATTCCTTTCCGATCCACTGGTAGCTTTAATAATGGGCAATAAAGGCCATTTTTCCCTCTAGTGTTGCAGGCATGCACCTCACTGTTTTGCTCAGATTGTGATGGATTCATCAGCGAATGTATGCATTGTGACGCCGCCGTAGTTATAGTGCCCAGTCCCGTGAAAGAGTACCCACGTGACGACGGCAGGCGAACGTCGTATATTACTCTTACTGGTACGTGATGAGTTACCTCAGACTATCATTCCATAAGACATTATTGAGGGGAAATATGCGAAATATGTCAGGAAGTTGAATGGTATGTTTCCAAGACTAGAAATTATACAAAGAGCAAAAGTAGCTTAAATTAACTGTTTGAGAAGCTCAATAATATGCTTCTTCCAGTTCACATTTTCATCAATATTCACATCCAAAAGTTTCGAGCATTCTACCGTATTTACTGAAATATGCTAAGTCATTTGATGGTATGATTCTATTTGTTCTACGGAAGTGAAAATAATGTGTTCCTTCCAAATTTAGGGAGATTACATTTTCAGAGAACTACTTAGTAATTCTTTAAAGAATATCATTAACAATCTATTCTGTTGCTTTCTCTCTAAGGGGGTTTATTATAATACTAGTATCTCGTGCAAAAAGCGCTAATCCTACTTGTAGAATGTTAAGTGGCATGTCATTCACGGAATACATGTGGACGCAGGACCCCTCCTGTGAATGCACATTGAGGTGACAAAAAGACATGGAACAGCGGTATGCACATATACAGAAGGCACATATACCGTCTACACGCGACGGGCATTAACAGTCTTTGAATGTGGAGTGGTACTTGAAGCTAGACTCATGCAACATACATTTCGGCCGGCCGCGGTAGCCGAGCGGCTGTAGGAGCTTCAGTCCGGAACTGCGAGGCTGCTACGGTCGCAAGTTCGAATCCTGCCTCGGGCATGGATGTGTGTGATGTCCTTAGGTTAGTTAGGCTTAAGTAGTTTTAAGTTCTAGGGTGACTGATGACCTCAGATGTTAAGTCCCATAGTGCTCAGAGCCATTTGAGCCATATATTTCGGAAATCGTTAGGGAATTCAGTATTCCAAGATCTGCAGGGTCAAGATTGTGCCGAGAATACCAAATTTCGGGCATTATCTCTCACCACGGACAATGCAGAGGCCGATGGCCTTCGCTTAACTAGTGAGAGCAGCAGTATTTCAGTTGGGTTTTCAGTGCTAACAGACAAGCAACCCTGCGTGAAATAACCGCAGAAATCAATGTGGGACGTTTGAGTGTGGCCGGCTGCCCTGCCCGTTGAGTCAAGTTTATAGCTTCGACTTTCGTTTAATGCGACTTAATGTTGTAGCGTACTTTGATGTTAATGACGGAATTATAGAACAATAATCACGGTGCACTCAATGGTAGTAAGACGCAGAATGTGCACTGAGTGCTTTAATAAATAACGCGCGGATGAGTAAGTGATATACTTCAGGTACCAATATGTAGAACATTATTTGTAGTTTCTGAAATGGGTTTAGCAGAGAGTTCTTAATCTATTGATTATTTTTGTTAGAATTGCACGTTCAGAATTCGCTACACCTATTAATATGCAATAGAACTATCACTACAGAACTAAATGTATCGCTGATACATGAACGGTTTTAAATTCTCAAAAATTACGTCCACTTGATGAATGATTAATCTAAGTAATAATCACGGTAACATATACCATCTGTTAATAATTCATCCTGAAACCTGCTACAGTTTTTGCCATTTCAAAAGTTACGTAAAACCTTTAACATGAATCTACTTTATTAGTCCACAGACAGATTATCTGGACGAGTTTTGATTACCACTTCGTAAGTCATTAATCTCCGTTGTTAATATACAAAGAACTTGACATTATTTTCTTGTAAACTCTTTACCCCGTTAAAACCAATATGTCCTTGTAGTACATTGATTACTTTTCGTAATACACTCCTGGAAATTGAAATAAGAACACCGTGAATTCATTGTCCCAGGAAGGGGAAACTTTATTGACACATTCCTGGGGTCAGATACATCACATGATCACACTGACAGAACCACAGGCACATAGACACAGGCAACAGAGCATGCACAATGTCGGCACTAGTACAGTGTATATCCACCTTTCGCAGCAATGCAGGCTGCTATTCTCCCATGGAGACGATCGTAGCGATGCTGGATGTAGTCCTGTGGAACGGCTTGCCATGCCATTTCCACCTGGCGCCTCAGTTGGACCAGCGTTCGTGCTGGACGTGCAGACCGCGTGAGACGACGCTTCATCCAGTCCCAAACATGCTCAATGGGGGACAGATCCGGAGATCTTGCTGGCCAGGGTAGTTGACTTACACCTTCTAGAGCACGTTGGGTGGCACGGGATACATGCGGACGTCCATTGTCCTGTTGGAACAGCAAGTTCCCTTGCCGGTCTAGGAATGGTAGAACGATGGGTTCGATGACGGTTTGGATGTACCGTGCACTATTCAGTGTCCCCTCGACGATCACCAGTGGTGTACGGCCAGTGTAGGAGATCGCTCCCCACACCATGATGCCGGGTGTTGGCCCTGTGTGCCTCGGTCGTATGCAGTCCTGATTGTGGCGCTCACCTGCACGGCGCCAAACACGCATACGACCATCATTGGCACCAAGGCAGAAGCGACTCTCATCGCTGAAGACGACACGTCTCCATTCGTCCCTCCATTCACGCCTGTCTCGACACCACTGGAGGCGGGCTGCACGATGTTGGGGCGTGAGCGGAAGACGGCCTAACGGTGTGCGGGACTGTAGCCCAGCTTCATGGAGACAGTTGCGAATGGTCCTCGCCGATACCTCAGGAGCAACAGTGTCCCTAATTTGCTGGGAAGTGGCGGTGCGGTCCCCTACGGCACTGCGTAGGATCCTACGGTCTTGACGTGCATCCGTGCGTCGCTGCGGTCCGGTCCCAGGTCGACGGGTACGTGCACCTTCCGCCGACCACTGGCGACAACATCGATGTACTGTGGAGACCTCACGCCCCACGTGTTGAGCAATTCGGCGGTACGTCCACGCTCAAAGTCCGTCAACTGCACATACGGTTCACGTCCACGCTGTCGCGGCATGCTACCAGTGTTAAAGACTGCGATGGAGCTCCGTATGCCACGGCAAATTGGCTGACACTGACGGCGGCGGTGCACAAATGCTGCGCAGCTAGCGCCATTCGACGGCCAACACCGCGGTTCCTGGTGTGTCCGCTGTGCCGTGCGTGTGATCATTGCTTGTACAGCCCTCTCGCAGTGTCCGGAGCAAGTATGGTGGGTCTGACAGACCGGTGTCAATGTGTTCTTTTTTCCATTTCCAGGAGTGTATAACGCTAAGTAGCTCGAATACTTCGTATAAATGCTCAGCTTCTGTGAATCAAAATTATCTCGTTGCCTTTCTTCGTATTAGCAACGTTAACAGTATATTTCCCTAATTCAATTTATTTATGCCAATACTATCTCTGAACTCTGAGTATGTGTTATAAAAATTACATAAATCAATTTATTTCCTTATTCCGGATTAATTGTTGTACAAAATCTGGTTCTCGTATTTCTCAAAATATTCGATTTTCTACATGCGAGTCCATTAATGGTAATTAAAGGAATCACGCAAACTTATTTGTAATGTGACACCTTATGCCAAACGCATTTGGAAGATATCACTGTAACTGCCTTAAAACTTATAGGCTGAAATAAGAAACACTGAAATGTGCTTTCTGATTTCTACAAGGTCTTATTTTTTGGTTTTACTTTATTTTTGTCAGTTAAATTCAGTATTTTACACCTTCTGCAAGAGGTAGTGACCGAATGCCAGCAAATCAATTTAATTCTCTCTAACTGATTCGAAGGAACAACAAAAATAAAACAAGAACCCTACCGCCGCGTTACACTAACCTTAAGAAAATTCATTGACAAAGCTAAGCCACTTGAGGCGTTGACAGATCGCGAATCCAACTACTGACGTCACAAAGTTACAAACGGTCACTCGTCACTGCATCACTCGCCAAATTACAGCACGGAGACACGCAGTTCCCTACTTTGGTTCCAAATTTCACGGGAAATTCATTATCACAGCTAGGGAGACCACCGCTGTACCACTCACTCTTCAGCGCTTTCTGCAATCTTTCATCATAAAGTTTCCTGGTTTACTCATGGCTAGGGACTGTTATACCAAATACAGTGGCCACTGACACACCACGGGGCGTCACCTCGCTCGAGTAACCCAAATCACCAACAACCATTAAATTAAGGAAAACACTCAGTTTGATTTCAACGCTTAAAAAGATCTTCCCAGCTATAGCATGAGCTATCATGCACCAACATTCTCGATTATAAATAAAAGGAATCTGTCCTCTTGGTAGCGGAGAAAGTTCGCAATAGACAAATTCGTGCCTAGCGTGCTAACCACAACCTCCGTACTCGTAGTTAGACTTACCGCCCCTGAAAAAACTGTTGTTCTACGTCCTCTCCACAGGACGATGTGTAGTGTGCAATGGTCAAGAAAGAACTATCTCTTATTGTCGATTACGTTAGGAACCATACAATGGTCGACACTGCAGTTTTCCAACACTCACTTCATGTGTTGAATGGTGAGTCTTGTAGCGGGCAGACAGCAGCGCCAGCAGATGATCTCTGGATACCGCCCTTTCCCTCTGCGTCTATTGTTCTCTTTTCTTTTTTTGAAGCAGCCTTCCTCGTACTCAATCCGTACAACAGATTTTGGTATAAATGTATACACAATTAATCGCATACAATTTCAAAATAATTTCCTTCATAATTTACGATTAAATACGTAACTTGGCAAACACGTGGAGGCGACAAGTAGACCAGAAACACATGTCAAACATTTGACACAGTACAACCTACAATGAACGTATCCGTTAGGTCAGCGCAGCGAAATCTGGCGTTAATGGGCTGAGGCAGCAGACGACCGACGCGAGTGGCTTTGGAAACAGCACGACATCGCCAGCAGCGCTTCTCCTGGGCTCGTGACTATGTAGGTTGGACCCTAGACAACTGGAAAACCGAGGCCTGGTCAGATGAGTCCCGACTTCAGTTGGTAAGAGATGATGGCAGCGTTCGAGTCTGGTGCAGACTCTTCTGACCCATTGACCCAGGTCGTCAAAAAGGCACTGTGCAACATCGTCGTGGCTCCAGAATGGTGTGGGCTGGGTCCTTTGGTCCCACTGAGCCGACCATTTACTGGAAACGGTTGTGTTCGGCTGCTTCGGTGGTTCCTAACCTGGGGGTAATTACCTCCTGACGTGTAAACTGACAGGATAAAAACAAATGTCCTTTAAGGAATAAAATGAGGGGATGAAAAGCAACCGATTCCACTTTGTTTCAGTCACAGCACTGGGTCGAAAGACCATCTCTATTATCGCAATTTGTAAGACTCTATAGTGATTATATTAGTATTATTTATTAGAGTAGTTAGAAGCAAAGTATTAACAGCCTGAAATCGTCCAATTTCTGCCAGTAAAGAAGTAAGGAGTGCAAGAATCAAGTGACTTATAAACAGCAAGTGTAGTGCACATATCTTAACCTGTTTCATTTTAAATGGTATTGCAGTGTGCAGGTCGGGCAAGTGGCGCAATGGAGACGAGTTTTGCTGGGGATGCGTGTTTTGTAACAAGTGTCTATCAAGTGCTACCCACAGCTTCTTCTCAGAGAAGAAAGCTAGCTATCCACAGTGAGGGCATTGACCACCAACTAAATATAATTTATCTTTCGTCATCTAAAAAATAAAAGTCATCTAAGAAAGGTCTTTTATTCTACAGTTTATTTAGGTGCTAAAGTTGATGATGATGTGCGGGAGGGGGGGGGGGGGGAGGGGGGCAGCAATAGACCGTAGGGACGAGGGAGGGCGGTGGTACTAGCTAATGTCTGACTGCAGTTAGGGGTATTGGTCCGAGAAGGATGTGAACCACTGGGCTACTCGCAGATTATTTGCAGCCATTAATTGACCACATCTTAGCAAACTACGATGTCGTGTTACTGTGCCAAAGTTGTTCGTCATTGGTTTGATGAACATTCTGGACAATTCGAGCGAATGATTTGGCCACCCAGATCGCCCGACATGGATTCCATCGAACATTTATGAAACATAATCGAGAGGTCAGTTCGGGCAGAAAATCCTGCACCGCAAGCACTTTCGCAATTACGGCCAGCTACAGAGGCAGCATGGCTCAGTATTTGTGCAGGGGACTTGTGTGCATTCCACGTCGAGTTGCGCCACTGTGGTGTCCCGTGCCTTCTGGTTGAGAGAATACCGATTGTGGTGCGCGCATCTGGCAGGTGAAAGACGGGTGGAAGACACGTTTTCTGGTTCTCTAGACATAAGAAACACCTTATTTGACTTTGTAAATTATAAGGATGATTTGGAATCTGATATATCACTGACATCGGTATTCGCGAGTGGAAATATCAGTTTGCTCCATTTTTTTTCGAGTTTTCACGCAAAGATCTTCGCACACGGGATACGCTTCTAGTTACTCAGTGGTTTACAGCACTCTGCACCGGTTTATAGAGAAATAATTTCCAGTCTATATTTGTGGAATTATAGTGTGCTAGCGATTGGTCGCATACTGCTATGAGCTTCATATAGAGAAGTATCGCTAAAATGGTGCGATATTCTGGCAAACCATATGAAAATACGTATGTTCTTGTTATTCCAGAGTCTGGAGATCGGCGTAGAAAGCAAGCAAGCAGGTCGGTACCAGAAACAGTAACGCATTTTTGTCGAGGGGAACCGACGCAGCCTTTGTGCAGCAGTTGAGGCAGTGACCTGGGTCTGCTGAGAGTGTTCTGGTCATGTATCAGGACAGTGCGTGTGGGGGAGGAGATGACTGGCGACCTTCGGCTGCGGTGAATGACCTACCGACCTCGCGGAAAATATCTAATGTCGTCAGGAGAATGCGGGGTGAGTCACTAACTATTGCCACTTACAATAATTCCGAAAGTATGATAGGAGCTGAAAAGTTTGTGGCACAAAAGTTCCATGAGACAACGGGGACCATAATATGACGTTGGTTGTTGACAGGTGGGGTAGCTTCAGAGATATGAAGGTCAACATTGTTTTTTTAAATGGGATGCTATAGTTTGGTACTTATTTTCTGATAGCGGGTATCGAGATCAATCCACTGATGTGTAACAGTAAGGTCTTCGAAGATTAACGAAGCTCACACAGGTGGCATGAACGCCCATTTACAAAAGGTGTTCGAAGTGATGACCATTGGTATGAATGCATGGATAGAATGGCATTCCTTATCACATCGGCACTTATCGAAGCACATGCTCCGATAATTTTCTCTCGCATATCTTGAGGTGTTCTTGGAATGTCTTTATAAACAGTGTCTTTTAACAATACCCACAAGAAAAAATCCAGAGACATCAAGTCTGGCGAACGAGCCGGCCACGACACATCTCCTCGGCGTCCAATCCAACGATTTGGGAATTTTCTCTGCAACTCATTTCTAGCTATCAGATAAAAATGTGCCAGACACCCATCGTATTGATAACACATTCAGCTCCTTGTTCCCAAAGGTATTTCTTCCAACAGCAGATCTAATGTTTCTCGCAGGAATGTGGTGCACTTTCTACCATTAAGATTTCCTTCGATGAAATAGGGGCCTATAACTCTGTCCTCCAGAATCCACACCATACGTTCACCGACCAAGGTTTTTGGTGTGCAACTTGCCGAAGCCGACATGGATTTTCAGTTGTCCAATGATGCATGTTACGCAAATTAATATTTCCATGGTTCGTGAATGTAGCCTCGTCAGTACATAAAATCAAATTAATAAATATGTCATCCCTCTGAATCTGAAGTTGAGCTCATAGGCAGAATTCAATGCAACGCATACAATTCGTACCCCTTAATTCTTGGTGGGGACTGATATTGTAAGGATGATATTTATGGCGATGCAGAACACGAACAACACTACTCTGGCTCATGCCAGATTCCCTTGCGATCTGACGCGAACTAACACAAGGATCTCGAACGACAGTGGCAAGAGTACAATCTCTGTTTCCTCGTTAGTAACTTTCTTTTGTCGGATATGTTTCCGATGCGTTAAAGATCCAGTTGTTCTCAATTTATCATACACATATTTAAATGCACGACGTGTAGGGTAAGTACGTTGAGGATATCTTTCACCGTATAAGTCTCTAGCTCTCACTGAATTTCGTTTGCATTCTCCGTAAATGAGAAGCATATCGACTTGTTCTTCGAAGGAATACATCATTCACATTCGCTTGATTCGACGACACTAGTCTTACCGCTTTTATTAGTGTTGTATTGAGAAACCGTCGAATGGTGTTTACATATCAGTGGCACCTTACATCGATACGCCGTATTCGGCGAATATTTATTATTTGCACGATATACAAGATAGAATTATCAGAGCATGTGCTTCAATAAGTGCCGAAGTGTGTGTAGGTACATGATGAAAGGGCCCCCAGGATGCCGTAAAATTAAGGTTTTTATTTAAAAAAAAGTAAAGACCGAGTAACCAGAGAGTTGGCAAAGACGTTAATTATAAAAGCGTGGTAAGACGCAGACAATTGAAGGAAAAAACATTCAATTTTTGCCACAGTTTTTTTGTTTTCACTCTTACGCTCTCTCGTAGGGAGAAGGACAATGAAGATGTGCGGTTTTAGATATGAAGTATTGCGAGCTCTATTTATCATATGTGTCCGTGAATAATATTATATTAACCAACAGTATAAAGTATTTTTTATTTATTGAAGCGAAGAGAAGAACATATAAGGAGGATTTTCTTGATTACGACAAGCGCCGGTGTTTTCGAAGTCCGCCGCTTGCAGCTGCAATTAAAATGTAAGCCAAGTCCGATGGCCAAAAGATACAAATAAGCACAGAACTTCTTAAATAACGCAATCGTATTACACCCTACAACAATGTGTCTTCATACACATAGTCAATAATAATTAGTAATATTTAATTAACTTATTTATATCTTTTTTTTATTACAACTGTCAACCTGTGTGCCAGAACCTCAGGGCACCGGTTGTGGGTAGTGTGAAGAATTTTGAAAGGAATAAGAATTGGACCCAGGTCACGTAAATTTTTCCATAATAAGCTGTTTTGTTCGGCACATCAAAGGTTACGCAAGTTGCTTGCATGGATACGCTTGGTAGCGCCTCTTTTGATGTAGATAGAAACCTTTTCCTCGTTATTCCCTTCCTTGAATTTTATTTCGGAAAAATTGACAGAAAATTTTCATTGTGATACATATTGTCAGTAAAACATCAAGAATTGTGACAATAGTTTGCGCATCATAATAGACGTAAAACAGCTTTGACATCACGTGAATTTTATTTTTTACATATTCATACAACATGACAGATACATATATGCCTATTGAAACTTCCTGGCAGATTAAAACTGTGTCCCGGACCGAGACTCGAACTCGGGACCTTCGGTTTTCGCGGGCAAGTGCTCTACCAACTTTTTTTTTAGTGCTCTACCAACTTTTTTAATTTTTTTAAATATCTTTTTCTTAATTTTTTTTGCTTTTTTTAGCAATTGTATCATCTGATAATTGTTTGATAATGCGGGGCCACAGTCATAATGTATTTCTTTAAAGTCAGTACCGCCATTAGTCAGAAAATGGCTCTGAGCACTATGGGACTTTTTTTTTATAAGTGCTCTACTTATTTTTTTTTTAAGAAAAAAATAAAAACCTCTTAGGTATGAAAATAAAAGATGACGTTCTTCATAAATAACACAATATCCTTTGAAAACGTAAAACATAAAAGGTAGCTATATTTCCGCAACGGCCTTCTTTTGTATTTTTATGTTTTTTGTTAACATAAATGAGTATACAGTCTCACCATCAGCAGCAATTTTTTTTTTTTTTTTTTTTGGGAGCACAAGAGAAAGTAAACAAATAGGCTGCAGATAGAGAGCTATGTGTGAAAACGATAAACATGTGTAAGGAGAAAAAAAAACTTAGAAGAGGAGGAGAAAAGAGAAGTGAAATAAAATAGGAATACTTTCCGCGCCATGCTCCACTTTGGCGCGCCATCAGAACAAAATGCATTCTATCATTGACCATTGAAGGGGTACGTGGGATCGTCCAGTCTTGGCTGGCACGGTTCGTTGAGATTCCAGCTTTGAGGCGGATTTGTAAAAATGCTCTGTAAATAGTTCGCGAAAGTGGCCCGATAGTGTCGATGCCGGCGAAGGGTGTGGTGATGTACTTGGAGGCGTGTCCAAAAGTCCGCCGGATCGACGATGTCGTCCCGGAAGTTGACAGCCATGCCACTGATCCATGTGATGGCGTGCCACTTAGCCGATGGAAAGTAGGTCGTGTCGGGATATATCATCATAGTGGGAGAAACGTGATGTGGTGGTACTCGAAGGTAGAAAGCCACAATCTTCTGTACGAGGGTCCAGACAGCTGCTGCTGGCCCACACTCAAAACGATGTAAATCTGTATCTTCGACATTGCACTTGAGGCACAGGGGTGAGTCCACCAGTGCGATGCGATGCAGTTTCTGTCTTGTAGTATACTTGCCGTTGACGAGAAGGTACCACATAGAGGTGGTGTCAGTGGTGTGATATGGTTGGTGGATCGTTTTCCAAACTGTGGGCCATGAAACCTGGGGGTGACGTGTTTCGACGGGGTTGCGGGGTGGAGACTTTCGGAGAAGGCGGTAGATGTCGCGGGTGGTCGTCTTCCTGGTCCTGGGGAGCTCGGTGCATATGTAGCTGTACTCCAAAAAGAAGCGGCCGATATGTGACATCGGAGGTGGCGTGTAAGCCAAAGACGTCGGTGGGCGTCTCGAAACAGGTGCGAGCTCGGTGGTCAACATTCCAGTAAAACTAGCTGTGGTGTCACCGCCAGACACCACACTTGCTAGGTGGTAGTTTTAAATCGGCCGCGGTCCATTAGTACATGTCGGACCCGCGTGTCACCACTGTGAGATCGCAGACCGAGCGCCACCACAAGGCAGGTCTCGAGATATGGACTAGCACTCGCCCCAGTTGTACGGACGACGTAGCTAGCGACTATACTGACGAAGCCTCGCTCCTTTGCCGAGCCGATAGTTAGAATAGCCTTCAGCTAAGTCAATGGCTACGACCTAGCAAGACGCCATTAGTAACATTGCATGTATCTAAAGAGTCTCACTTGTATCGCCACAATCTCCAGATGTACCAAAAGGATGGATTAAAGTTAAGTATTCCAGAAGCTACGTACTTTTCTTTATAGCATTCATTACGTATCCTGTTTCAGACCTCACGCCCATCTGCGTGAGCGTAGCGCGTGCCTTTCGGCTTCCTCTCATTGTGTCTAGGCTGTCTTGTCTAGACACAACACTAGCATTTTGGCTTTTCCATAACCGGAGCATAGTATTGGTGTAAAGTGCCGTAGTCCTGGCTCTCACATTAACCAGACTGAGGCCATCATCCCGCTTCGGTAAGGTGAGAGCTTCCAGAACAAATGAAATAGCCGAATGCCACCTGTAACCTGGCCGCCATTGTCGCAGTGATGGGCAGAATCTGCGCTATATAGGGTGTCCGAGCTGCCAGAAGGGTATTGACGAAGGTGACTCTCTGGCACATATTCAGCGGGCGTAGTATGTGATTTTGTATGTTGGCCCGGATGCGTTGCAGCAGCGCTCGAAAATTGATCGCCGAGATGCGGCGAATGTCTCGCGTGTACACCAATCCGAGACAACGAAGGGTGTCCACCAGTTGAAATGGAACTACGCTGTCTGCGGGAAGGCCGCGGCCGATCTTCATGGCGCATGATTTTGCCACGTTCATAGCGCTCCCTGCCCCTGCACTGTAACGGGTAATCCACTGCATCGCAGCTTGTAACGTCAGCCGCTGAACGTACGACGAGGGCCAAGTCGTCCGCGTAAGCTCGGCAGCGGAACATATGATCCCGGAGTGGAATACCTGTCAAACGTTGCCGTAATCCGCAAATGAGTTGTTCCATCGCAATGGCATAAAGCACCGTCGACAAAGGGCAACCCTGCCGTACTGAGCGTTCAGTCCGTATAGGTTCTGTAAGTCTGCCGTTGACGAGAAGTCTGGACGTTGCTCCACGAAGGAGCCGCATAATCACTTGCGTGAACGTCGGGGGAATTGCCATTCGGTCCATCACTGCGTTGAGGAATGCATGATTGACGCGGTCAAACGCTTGTTTGAAGCCGATGGAGATTAAAGCGCCTGGCAGTCGCAAGTGTGTTGCCACAGCGATCACATCTCGATATTCACTGAGGGCTGTCTGTATATTACGATCGCCGCCTAATGAAATTTGTTCGTGGGAAATAATGTCCCGTAAGACACGTTTGAGTCGCACTGCTAGAAGGCGTGTGAAAATCTTGAAGTCCGAATTGAGTAACGTGATCGGCCGATAACTGTCGAGCCGTGTTGCTCCTGCGGGTTTCGGGACTGGTACAAGTAAGCCTTCCATGAACATTGGTGGCGGGTTCGCCGCGCCGGACAGAAGTTCCCAGTACATGTCCCTCCATCGTGGCATCATTAAATCTTGGAAGGTTCTGTAAAATTCGAGAGGTAAACCATCCGGGCCGGGAGATCGATTCAGAGACCCCTTGACCACAGCGCCTTGGACGTCGTCGGTGGTCACTTCAGCAGTCAGGAGGGTTGCAGCTGCTGCGTTGAGAGTACCAAGTGTCTCCTGGGCAAACTCAGCAATGGCCTCTGCACCGGCAGGTACTTCTTGATAGAAAAGTCTATAGTGCGTTGTGAATGCATCCCCAATGGTAGCTTGCGAAGTCAGCCGTCGTCCATCAGGTAAGTCTAAAGTTGTCATTAAAGCCTGTCGGCGTCGACGAACATTTTGAACAATATAATGCATAGAAGGTTCTTCACCGTTAATCCTGTCTTGGCTGCGGGCTCGTACAATGGCTCCCTCTAGATGGCATCTGGTCAAGGATAAAATCTTTGCCTTGATGCGTTGAGCTTCTTTGAGGCGATCCAGGGATGGGGGATGATCCATGAGTTCACGTAGAGCGCTATAGTAAAAATCAGTTGTATGGTGATTCCACCTGGCTTTGGCTCTGGCATAGTGTGTCAATGTGCGTCGGATGGCCGGTTTGGCGCACAGCAACCACCACTGCAGTGTGGTCTCGTAACGCATAATGCGTTGAACACAGGTGTGCCACGTGTCGGTGACCTGTTGTCGACATTCAGGGTCCCGCAGTAGCGCGGCATTGAGTTTCCAAGGTCCTGCACTGCGCCATATAGATTGTCGACGTAGGTTCATGGTACAAATATAGATGTCATTATCCGAAAAGGCAGACGGCCAACGTTCCGCGTCGAGGAGCGTTAGAGATGTATATTCTAGCAAGTCGGCTGGCAGAGTGGCTCGTGATGTGTGTATATCCCGGGCTGTCGCCGTGTACCACTCGCCAAGTGTCGAGGAGACGAAGGAAGCGAAGTTCGGGACATGTGGTGAAATGGGGGTATTGGTCTGTGCGCTCGAGAACACAGTTGAGATCTCCACCTACGATGAGATGATCGTATCGACCGAGGAATAAAGGCGTGATATCTTCTGCGTAGAACTGGGAGCGATCCCTCCGTTTATCAGTGCCCGATGGGGCGTAGAGATTTATGATTTTGAGTCCTTCAACTGTTATGGCCACCCCTCGCGCTGTTGGGAGGTATGCGACATCGGAAACTGCAATTCCTTCTCGGAGGAGGATGGCTGCGCCTGAGTGTTCCATAGCTGCAGGGGCGGCATACGTCTCATATCCATAACACCCAGTCCAAGCAGCTGTCCTCAGTTCTTGTAACAGGGCGATGTCGATGTCCGCTGCTCTTAGCGTGTCACGGAGCAGTTGAAGTTTAGCGTGGGAGCCGATATTATTAGTATTGATAGTAGCTATTCGGTACGCCTGATGGGAGATCCGTGCTGCCGATAGGTTCGTAGCTGGTGAAGATTGTTGTGGTGGATGCTGGAAGTCCATAGAAGTCGCAGGAGTCGCCGTAGAAACTTCACCCATTTTAGTGTTGGTCTAACGGAGAAACAGATCTCATTTCCGCATCAGATGGAGGTGGGAAATCCGTGTCATCCGCCCATGAAAGGTGTCCGACAGGTTTGACATCGGCGAGATGTGGCAGCGCTGGCCGAGTCGGCTCAATGGCGTCGGTGACAGCAGGCGTGCTATGTTCCATGGCTTCTGGGAGCGGGGCTTGCGCACGATCTCTGTTGGACGGTTCACCGTCTTGTGGATGACTCGTCTCCGTGGCAGGGGAGAAAGTGTTATCGTTTTCTCCGTCGGAGTGATGTGGCATCTCTTCGTCCTGCGGAGGGGGGTCAATGGTCGAGTCTGATGTCTTGCGGCGTGTTTTTCGTCGTTTGGGCTACTTCTGCTTTCGGCAATGAGTTTCGGTGTCTGAGGAAAGAAGAGATTCACGTCGTTCCGGTACAAAAGCCGCGGGTGCTATGATGCGGTCTTCATTCTCCAGAACACTCTCATTGGTATCCTTGTGATCTTCTAGCGTGGGTGTGTCCGGCTGTTGGACATGTTCACGGGCGGCATCGCCGGTGTCAAGGTGCTGGGACGCCTCCGGGTGTAACAGACCAGAGAGACGCTCATGAACGGCGCCTTGTGAGGGCTGGACGTGCAGTGTCGCCGCATAGGTGACTGGAAGGGTGGTCGTGGTTCTGTCGGTGTTCGTATCGTCGGGCCTTAGTTGTGTGATGCGGTGTTGCAGGCGTTCATTACGGACGTGGCCTTCTTTGCCACAACCGGAACATGTTCGAGGTTGTCCGTCGTAAATGACCACCGCACGGCAGCCGCCGATTGAAATGTACGATGGAACGTGCCGTTTGAGATCGATTCGGACTTGTCTCACACCATTAAGCACCGGATACGTCGTAAACTGTGCCCATGTCTCGGCTACGTGGCTCTGGACTTTTCCGAACGGGCATAGCGCCGCGATGACTTCATCTTAGTTCACCTCGAAAGGCAGTTCGAATATGCGGATCGTCCGAAGGCCAAGTCCTGCATGGTCGACATCCACAGGCCCGACGTTTCCGTCGGAGTGCCGGAATTTTAGCCCATGTCGCGTCCTTTGAATGATCTCTTCGCAGGCAGCGTCGGAAGTCATCTTAACATAAACGACGCTGCTAATGATCGATAGGTGTATGCCGATGAGTTCGTCACGCGGGATCTTCACGTCCTCGCGTAGGAAGCGTTCGACGGCCAGTGCTTTGGGTCGTGCGTATTCGTTTGAGAAGGTGAACTTAAGAGTGTTCTTCCTGTAAGAGTTGGCCATTACAGCTTGTTCGACTGAGAAGCGCTGTGACGAGGAAGTAAACAAAACACTCCGCGCGCGCAGCGGCGTGGACGGCCGAGCGCGGTGCGCACTGCTGCCCTGCCGAACGCAGATTGACCAACTGAGCTACCCAAGCACGACTCACGCCCCGTCCTCACAGCTTTACTTCTGCCAGTACCTGCTGTAAGCTGTGAGGATGGGGCGTGAGTCGTGCTTGGGTAGCTCAGTTGGTAGAGCACTTGCCCGCGAAAAGCAAAGGTCCCGAGTTCGAGTCTCGGTCCGGCACACAGTTTTAATCTGCCAGGAAGTTTCATATCAGCGCACACTCCGCTGCAGAGTGAAAATCTCATTCTGGATATATGCCTATTGTTGATAACAATAGCGAAAGATGGCGTAGAATTGCGAGACCGAACAATTGAAGTTCATGCGCCATGCATGCCTGCTGCAGGAAGTTTAAGTAGATCGGAGGTGAGTGTCTCAGGAGTGACAAATGATAACGACGCTCCACAGCAGAACAACCTTGACGACACAATGTTCACAAGTGACGTGACAATGTCACGCATTTCCCAGAGCGACTACCGCTCATGAATGAAACATTGGAATACGATTCCAAAATGAAATTTGACAACACGTTACAAACACCACTTGGTCACAACACAAATACTAACTAGGAAAGTACAGCTAACAGCAACCAAGTGGTACAACTTAAGCAGTACTATGGCAGTTACTATCTAACATAAACGTGAAATTTGATGATATGAAACATAATATCAGTTATATGAAACAAGATATGAATACCAAAATAGATAGTTTGACACACAATCTGAACACCGTTACACAAGATCTAAATACAACGAAACAAGAACAAAAACAAGTATTCAAGGATTTGCGAGTCACGGTCTCACAGAAATTCGATGACTTAGCGAAAAATTTTCGCACTGAAATAGACGAAAAATTGAATGATATGAAAACACAGGTAAAGCATGAAGTGCTTCCTGAAGTTAACAGTAAACTACGGAGTTAAAACATAAGGTAGATTCTTTTAACAACTATAACGATCTACTCACGAGCTCATAAATTAAGGACTGATACATGGTGATACAACGCTCTATTGGGCGGTTTGCGGGTTTAAATTACCTCGGGGTATGACCATGCGTTGCGTTTGACCTGCGGTCGTCGGACGGTGGTGCTGGCAGCAGTCCACATACGCAGGGGAGTGTTAGTGCATGTCAGAGTACGGTGCAGCGAGTAAGTGTGCAGGCTTTTTCAGATGTGCTAATGGTGACTGTGTCTTGAAAATGGCTCAAAAAATAAATTTTGATTACGTTATGAGGGTTAGAATACTAGGGTGACTGGAGGCCGGTCAAACACAGGAGGTCGTAGCATGGGCCCTCCGTATGCCACAAAGAGTGATCTCAAGATTATGGCATTGATTCCAGAAGATAGGAAACGTGTCCAGGCGCTACATTACTGGACGTCCACAGTGTACAACACCACAAGAAGACCGATATCTTACCATCAGTGCCCGCAGACGGCCACGGAGTACTGCAGGTAGCCTTGCTCGGGACCTTACCGCAGCCACTGGAACAAAAATGGCTCTGAGCACTATGCGACTTAACTTCTGAGGTCATCAGTCATCTAGAACTTAGAGCTAATTAAACCTAACTAACCTAAGGACATCACACACATCCATGCCCGAGGCAGTATTCGAACCCGCGACAGTAGCGGTCGCTCGGCTCCAGACTGTAGCGCCTAGAACCGCCACTGGAACAGTTGACTCCAGACACCCAGTCTACAGACGACTGAACAGACATGGTTTATTCACCTGGAGACCTGCGAGGTGCATTCCACTGACCCCTGGTCACAGGAGAGCCCATAAAGTCTGGTATCAAGTACATGATCATTGGAACAGTGGTCCCAGGCTATGTTCACGGACGAGTCCAGGTGTAGTCTGATTCTCGCCGGGTTTTCATCTGGCGTGAACCAGGAACGAGATACCAACCCCTTAAGGTCCTTGAAAGGGGCTTGTATGGAGGTCGTGGTTTCATGATGTGGGGTGGGATTATAATTGGTACACGTACACCCCTGTATGTCTTTGACAGAGGAACTGTAGCAGGTCAGATGTATCGGGACATCATTTTCCCCAGTATGTCCGCCTTTTCAGGGGTGCAGTGGGTCCCACCTTCCTCCTGATGGATGATAACACACGGCCCCAGCGAGCTGCCGTTGTGGGGGAGTACCTTGAAACGGAAGACATCAGGCGAAAGGAGTGGTCTGCCTGTTCTCCAGACCTAAACCCCGTCGAGCACGTCTGGGATGCTCTCGGTCCACGTATCGCTGCACGTCTTCAAACCCCTAGGACACTTCAGGAGCTCCGACAGGCACTGGTGCAAGAATGGGAGGCTATACCCCAGCAGCTACTCGACCACCCCATCCAGAGTATGCCAACCCGTTGTGCGATCTGTGTACGTGTGCATCATATCCCATACTGATGTCGGGGTGATTGCGCATGAAACAGTGGCGTTTTGTAGCACATGTGTTTCGGGACGGCTTTCTCAACTTATCAGCGATACCGTGGACTTATAGATCTGTGTCGTGTGTGTTCCCTGTGTGTCTACGCTATTAGGATCAATTTTGTGTTGTGCCACGTTGTGTGGCACCACATTCTGCAATTATCCTTAATTTATGAGCATGAGTGTAGTAAAACAGCAGATAAAGAAAGTCACAGATGCAAACACAAACTTTGAAGTCACAGAAAACCAGTTGTGTTCGACCGCGAGAAAGGTGACCACTGTCGTTAACAAACCAGATAAAGACTGTGAAACTGTACCGTCAGCTGTAGAAGAGCTTACTTTCTTACTTTAAGGGTATCAACATTAGAAAATGGCTCACCATGTGCTAAGAAGGAGAGAGAGAAGATCAGTGAAAATTTGAGTGATATCATTAGCCAAGCTGAAGCAGGTACGTTAGATAGGGGTAACACCATTGCAGAGTAACAGACTGTAAGTTGTACATAGATGAAGTAGAAAAGACTATTCGGAAAAAAGAAAATGAAATAGTGAAAAAGTTAAACATTAATCTACAAGCCGCGGGAAATAGGATCCGCAATCTTTTGTAAGAAAATATAACCGGATCTCGAAATATGCATGTAAAAAATACACAGGCTAAAGTGAACAAACCACAACCTGTTGGTATTTATCCGCAAATTGTCAAGAGTCCCAAAGCAGATACCAGTGACAGTCATAGAGTGAAAAATGTAAACATACCCACAACTCCATCACATGAACAATTACCAGCCGGAATTACAGGTAACTAAAATAACCACCTAAATACGACCGAAAATGCCATGTGTATATCAACTATTTTTGCAGAGGAAGGTTTGCTGAGACATCGACAGTTTCGTACATTCACTACTGAAGGTAAAAGAATGAATGCCGTAGTACTTATCAGTGCTTTTCGTTATGTATTTCCAAGCAACTGGATGGAAGCACAGAAAATCAAATTTGTCGTGGGATATACGCAAGGTGATGTGCTATTATGGGCAACTGAAGTGGCGGAACGTTGCACCACTTATATCCAATTTGAACGAGCTTTCCTCGACAAATACTGGTCTGAGACAGTGCAAGAAAGACTGAGAAGCGAGATTTTAAAACCAGCACCATCCAATGACAAATACGGTAGTCTGCGTGGATACTTGAACAGGACACGCTACTGGACCAACCCGTTATCACAGGTATAATCAAGCACTGACAGAAAATATTCAGTGTCGTGCTCTGGCGTTGTGACAAAAATTCTTACTATAGCACACTAGAGAAAAAATTAATCTATGAGGAAAGACCTGCACCCAATAGAGCAACAGAAAATCAGGCACAACAACAACATAGTTATGTAAATCAGTCAGTGAAACGTGATCTAAACACACAGCAAAGATGGTACACACAGTAGCAAAATTACATACCCAGAGGTAATCGGTACGGCAACGGGAACGGCAAAAACAAACCATTTAAAAGAAATTTCCAAAACGACAGGTGTAATTTCAACGCACAAGCGAATTACACTTCATCGTTAGAAGGCCCTACGCCGAACGTGAATAGCAAGTGAGCCGCAGCAGTGGCCGACGCTCGGCAACAACGCCATCCCTTACGCTGTATCGCAGCCGACCTCTGGGCAGCAAAAGTACTGCACAGCACCTAACGACACAAACTGGCCAAGCACCCACACAGTGCAACTAACTGGAATTTCTCCAGGTAACGAATTAAGTCACACTACGCCGTCGAAAACACCAACCGCTCATAGTTGATGATGATGATGATTGGTTTGCGAGGTGCTCAACTGCGCGGTTATCAGCGCCCGCACAAACTCCCAACCTTAGCACAGTCCAGTGTCGGCACTTTCATGAATGATGATTAAATGATGAGGAAAACACAAACACCCAGTCATCTCGAGGCAGGTGAAAATTCCTGACCCCACCGGGAATCGAACCTGGGAGGTCATAGTTGAGCCCCAGGATATGGACCTCTCAGGGAGTGGGGGCAAGGCAGAACTACAAACATGTTTTATAAGCTTCCTGGCAGATTAAAACTGTGTGCCCGACCGAGACTGAGCTACCGAAGCACGACTCACGCCCGGTCCTCACAGCTGTACTTCTGCCAGTATCTCGTCTCCTACCTTCCAAACTTTACAGAAACTCTCCTGCCAACCTTGCAGAACTAGCACTCCTGAAAGAAAGGATACAGCGGAGACATGGCTTAGCCACAGCCTGAGGGATGTTTCCAGAATGAGATTTTCACTCTGCAGCGGAGTGTGCGCTGATATGAAACTTCCTGGCAGATTAAAACTGTGTGCCCGACCGAGACTCGAACTCGGGACCTTTGCCTTGCTCAGATGGTAGAGCACTTGCCCGCGAAAGGCAAAGGTCCCGAGTTCGAGTCTCGGTCCGGCACACAGTTTTAATCTGCCAGGAAGTTTCATATCAGCGCACACTCCGCTGCAGAGTGAAAATCTCATTCTGGAAACATCCCCCAGGCTGTGGCTATGTCTCCGCTGTATCCTTTCTTTCAGGAGTGCTAGTTCTGCAAGGTTCGCAGGAGAGCTTCTGTAAAGTTTGGAAGGTAGGAGACGAGATACTGGCAGAAGTAAAGCTGTAACGACCGGGCGTGAGTCGTGCTTCGGTAGCTCAGATGGTAGAGCACTTGCCCGCGAAAGGCAAAGGTCCCGAGTTCGAGTATCGGTCCGGCACACAGTTTTAATCTGCCAGGAAGTTTCATATCAGCGCACACTCCGCTTCAGAGTGAAAATCTCATTCTGGATGTTTTATAAGGTTTGACAAACAAGGAGACATAAGAATGATTTGTATCAGCATGTGTTAGGTACAGTAGATAAAGTCAAGGAAGAACAAATACAAGCAATCATTAAGGTGAAAATGTTGTGGCGTAGCAAGACAGCCACGCCACTCGGAAGTAGCCGAAAGGCACGCGTTACGCTCACGCAGATTAGCGTGAGGTCTGAAACAGGATACGTAATGAAGGCTATAAACAAAAGTACGTAGCTTCTGGAATACTTTAATCCATCCTTGTTGTACATCGCTCTTGACGATACAAGTGAGACTCTTTAGATACAAGCTATGTAAGGCTAATGGCGCCTTGCTAGGTCGTAGCCATTGACTTAGCTGAAGGCTATTCTAACTATCTGCTCGGCCAAGGAGCGAGGCTTCGTCAGTGTAGTCGCTAGCAAAGTCGTCCGTACAACTGGGGCGAGTGCTAGTCCGTCTCTCTAGACCTGCCGTGTGGTGGCGCTCGGTCTGCGATCACTGACAGTGGCGACACACGGGTCCGACATGTACTAATGGACCGCGGCCGATTTAAAGCTACCACCTAGCAAGCGTGGTGTCTGGCTGTGACACCACAGAAAATATTTAACATAGACACACAGTTAATTTTAGATAGAGGTTCAACAACTAACCTACTGTCAAATGCATTTTTTTGTGAACTGAAGAAGAGAGGCAAGTTTCCAACATCTCCTGTCCAAAATCGCAAGGTGCAAACTGCTACAGGCAGTAAGACTAAACTGGTTAACCATCAGGCACTTATCCCATTATAGAAATTGAACATATTGCAGTGAAGTGCAACTTTCTTGTAATCGACAAACTTATAGTTAATTGCCTTATTGGCATGGACACGTTTAGAACATCCAAAACGCAGATTGGCATGGTTATGGCTAATGTCACTTTTTTGTAAACGATCAGACGAAAGTAACAAAAACAAACCAGAGTCAAATGTAGTGGTACAATATTCCTTTCCAGCTGTATATTTCACAAACAAATATAAAATATTTCAGTATACTCGATCTCAAGTTGTCCTACTGGCAAATAAGGCTCCACGAAGAAAGCCGAAAATATACTGCATTTCTTTGTGTTGGCAAAAGTTACGAATTCCGTGTTCTACCTTTTGGACTGAACATTAGCGCAGGAGTATTTATATCTGTATTGGACAAGGTTTTAGGATCAGAAATGCTTACAAAGTAACTGTATACGTAGATGACATGCTAAAAGCCACACCCACTTGGTTAGAACATATCAGGCGCTTTGAACATGTGCTTCAACGATTTGAAGATTACGGAGTAACAACTAATTTAAAAAGGTCTAGTTTTGGTAAGGAGCAAGTCAAATTTTTAGGACATGTTGTGTCAGAAGAAGGTATATTACCTCGTCTGCAGAAACGTGTTGCCATACGCATTGTCCGGCTCTAAGGAATAAAAAACGACTAAAGGCGTTTTTAGGACTAGTTTCGTTTCTTTCGTAAGTTCGTACCACAGCAACTGATGAACAGTGATGCATTTCTAGGCTTGTTAAGAAAAAGTAGGCTTTGATTATGGGATGATGAGTGTGAAGAGGACTTTGTTTGCATTGACTAATGCCTGCTTAATGTTACTATTCTTAGCCACTCTGACATGTCCAAGGATTTTTGCCTATGCACGGATGCCTCATCTCAAGAGCTGGGGCCATGCTTATTCCAGATGCGAGAGGAAGAAGGTAAGGAAGTACACAAGGTCATCAGTTTTGCTAGTCGCACGTTATAAGAAGCAGACAGATCCTACTCTGTCTCAGAATTAGAAAGTTTAATTGTAATATGGGTATTTAAAAAGTTTGAATATTTTTTGTAGGGCAAGAATATCAAAGTTTACTGTGACCATCAGTCACTGTCATTTCTTTTAACATGTAAACTATTACACCGTCGATTAGCTAGGTGGTGTCTATATTTACAAGAACTCAATTTTGGGATCATTTATAGTAAAGGAAATTAGAATGTATCACGGTATAAGTGTATATTTTTTATTTTTAAAATTATATATTTTATGATTTTGGTTGGGGTGACTTTAAATATTGTTGGCTAGCATGAGACTTTTAATTGACTTATACCGCGATAACACTCGTGCGGACATCGGCTGCCCCGAAGTACGTACGATATAATATTTTTTAAACACAGAGCGCGACTCACCGCCTTCTAATAAATATTTTGCGTGAGCGCTGCTATTTATAAAAGAAAATATGCGTATTCTTACGCAAACTGTAATTATTAATATGGATCTCAGGGGCTACTGGTTATTTATGCACCAAATTACATAAAGAGTAACTGAGATATTGCGGAATGTAATACTGTTCAATATTTCTTGTTCAAAATTTGCAAGGCAAAACTGGAGAGAATCTCGTCTGCCGTTAGGCGGCCAAAATGAAACATATTGAACTCATTCAGTATTCTAAATATTAATAAACGAAATCTATTTTGACTCTTTTTAACTTTGAAATTAATGAAAGATCAAAATTGAGAAGTCTCTCGCATTTACATTTAATATTATGACATGATATTTTAATTAAATAATACAGTCAGCGTAATGGCCGACTAAATCCTGCTACGTGAGATGAACTCCTTGCACCACGAAGTTCGGTAAAAATTTTGTTAATTATAATTGATGGTTGCAATCACGAGAGCTGACAACTAAGTCAATAATACACACTTTCCGATAACAATTTCTTTTGTATTTTTCAAAAATACAGATAAAATGTTAATTATCAGACAGCAAGACAATGGCGGCCTACCGCTGGACGAAACAAAACAGGAGAGCTCGTTCAATGAAAGCATTGTCTCTGATCTTCATGGCCTATGTTACACAGAGATTACAGAAAAAAACAATGTTTTGTTAATTACATCGATATTTGTGTTTTGATAATAATGACTTACGTTCTTTACTATTTGTTATACATCGCGCACACGTACACAGTCGTGAAAAAATTTATAATTCATACGTCTCGTAACAAAAACTTCCTTTCCCTTTCTCCAAATGTTCATTTATGTGACGTACCGCCACAAATGTTATTGCGGATGCCTTGTCCAGGTTAACACAAGATTTAGAGGAATTTGGTGAATTAACAGAGCAGGATGCAAAAAATCAGAACGTTATTGGCTCTGAGCACTATGGGACATAAACATCTGAGGTCATCAGTCCCCTTGAACTTAGAACAACTTAAACCTAACTAACCTAAGGACATCACACACATCCATGCCCGAGACAGGATTCGAACCTGCGACAGTAGCGGTCGCGCGGTTCCAGACTGAAGCGCCTAGAACCGCTCGGCCACACCTGCCGGCTCAGAACGTTATTAATGCAACGTACAGCACAACAGTCAGATTACCATAAGTTTTGTAAGCAAACGAAAATTGTACAACAGCAAGATCGCATATGGAGTAAAGCCATGCAAGACCTTAAGCAAGATTAAGGCGGAAAGGTAAGCAAATGGTATCAGGAGTACAAAGGCGTTGTGTTTCATAGAAAACATGAAAAATCTGATCAATGTTGTGTCTGTATTCCATATCGACGAATTTATAAGACACACACATGAAGTATGCGGACATTGCAACACAGTTATTTTCCAAATTTGAGAAAGCTAGTCCTACAGGTATTAAGAAAGTGTGCAATATGTCAAAAATCAAAACAGAACAATGTGTCAAAATACACTAGGCTACACAGAATACTCACAAAAAAACCTCTAGATATAGTATCCCTGGACATAGCTGGTCCATATCCAAGAAGTAAAGGCGGAGTACCATATGTAGTAGCACTATGTGATATTTTCAAGAAACATATCAAAATGTATGCCATTGAAAATGCAACAGCCACAATTATCAGAAAAAGAATTGAGGGGGACTCCTTGAGAAGAGTGGGTACCCCAAAGGTACTGCTAACTAACAATGCTTCATTATTTCGTTGGGCAAAAATGGAAACAATTTATGACGTCACACGGCATATAGCACATACACTACTGGCCTTTAAAATTGCTACAGCACGAAAATGACGTGCTAAAGACGTGAAATTTAACCGACAGGAAGAAGATGCTGTGAAACGCAAATGATTAGTTTTTCAGAGCATTCACACAAGGTTGGTGTCTGTGGCGACACCTGCAACGTGCTGACATGAGTAAAGTTTCCAACCGATTTCTCATACACAAACAGCAGTTCACGTTTCCGACTGTAATAAAGGTCGGATTGTAGCTTATCGCGATTGCGGTTTATCGTATCGCGACATTGCTGCTCGCGTTGGTGGAGATCAAATGACTGTTAGCAGATTATGGAATCGGTGGGTTCAGGAGGGTAATACGGAACGCTATGCTGGATTCCAACGGCCTCGTATCACTAGCAGTCGAGATGACAGGCATCTTATCCGCATGACTGTAACGGGTCGTGCAGCCACGTCACGGTCCCTGCGTCAGCAGATGGGGACGTTTGCAAGACGACAACCATCTGCACGAAATGTTCGACGTCGTTTGCAGCAGCATGGACTGTCAGCTCGGAGACTATGGTTACCCTTGACGCTGCATCACAGACAGGAGCGCCTGCGATGGTGTACTCAGCGATGAACCTGGGTGCACGAATGGCAAAACGTCGTTTTTTCGGATGAATCCAGGTGCTGTTTACAACATCATGATAGTCGTATCGGTGTTTGGCGACATCGCGGTGAACGCACATTGGAAGAATGTATTCGTCATCGCGATACTGGCGTATCACCCGGCGTGAATGTATGGGTTGCCATTGGTTACACGTCTCGGTTACCTCTTGTTCGCAATGACGGCACTTTGAACAGTGGAAGTTGCATTTCAGATGTGTTACGCCCCGTGGTTCTGCCCTTCTTTCGATCCAATGACTGTTAGCAGAATACGTAATTGGTGGGTTCAGGAGGGTAATACAGAACGCCGTGCTGGATCCCAACGGCCTCGTATCACTAGCAGTCGAAATGACAGGCATCTTATCCGCATGTCTGTAACGGATCGTGCACCCACGTCTCGATCCCTGAGTCAGCAGATGGGGACGTTTGCAAGACAACAACCATCTGCACGAACAGTTCGACGACGTTTGCAGCAGCATAGACTATCAGCTATGGAAGCATGTATTCGTCATCGCCATACTGGCGTATCTCCCAGCGCGATGGTATGGGGTGCCATTGGTTACATGTCTCGGTCACCTCTTGTTCACATTGATGGCACTTTGAACAGTGGACGTTGCATTTCATATGGGTTACGCCCCGTGGCTCTGCCCTTCATTCGATCCCTGCGAAACCCTATATTTCAGCAGGATAATGCATGACCGCATTTTGCACGTCCTGTACAGGCCTTTCTGGATACAGAAAATGTTCGACTGCTGCCCTGGCCAGCACATTCTCCAGATCTCTCAGCGGTTGAAAACGTCTGATCAATGGTGGCCGAGCAACTGGTTCATCACAATGAGCCAGTCACTACTCGTGATGAACTGTGGTATTGTGTTGAAGCTGCATGGGCAGCTGTACCTGTACACACCATCCAAGCTCTGACTCAATGCCCAGGCGTATCAAGGCCGTTATTACGGCCAGAGGTGGTTGTTCTGGGTACTGATTTCTCAGGATGTATATACCCAAATTGTGTAAAAAGATAATCACATGTCAGTTCTAGTATAACATATTTGTCCAATGAATACCCATTTACCATCTGCATTTCTTCATGGTGTAGCAATTTTAATGGGCAGTAGCGTATTTTCCCTCCGGAATATTTTACCCAAGAGGACGCCATCATCATTTAACCATACAGTAAAGCTGCATTCCCTCGGGAAAAATTAGAGCTGTGGTTTCCCCTTGCTTTCAACCATTCACAGTATCGGCACAGCAAGGCCGTCTTAGTGTTACAAATCCAGGCCAGTCAATCATTCAGACTGTTGCTCCTGCAACTGTGTGATGCATTATCCTGCTGAAATTTGAAATTCCCACCATATTTCTGAGGGAGGGGAGGGGAGGGAGGCTTAGGTTAGTGGAGGTAGCCCAATTGACCTATCTTCGCTCCGAAATTCAAACTTCCGGCCAAAGTATGCCATCTTGGATGACGTAACGGCCGCCATCTTGGATGACGTCATCGCCACCATCTTAGATACATCTAGCAGCAGTGCAGAGTGTGCCAGAATATAGGTTGTCCCAGTACTCCCAGGATATGGTATTTTGGAAATTACATTTGGTCCTGAATAGAGTAAGTTCCACTTCTGATTCTGTTTGCCATATTCTGTCGATTTAGAGTGCGTCTGTAAGAGGACTCGTTGCCCTTCAAAAAACTGTGTAACACGTTTCATTTTCTTGTTACAAATTTTCTTTCTATACTCGGCCATGTTTTCTAATGTAGCTATGGCTTGTTTGATTTTGCCTTGTAGTGCCATTTCTGTAGTGGGTGCCTTTGGTATGGGTAACTCCCAATTATTCATTTGTTTTGTCCGGAACATTAGGTTATTAAGTGTTAAATTTATTGAAGAATGTGGAAAGGTTATTGACCACTTGCATGAAAGGTGTTACATATTCTACCCATAGAGTGTGTTTGTGAGGTGTGTATGCCCTAATAAATCAGTTAAATTCTTCAAAGACTCATTCTACTAAGCTTGCTTCTGGGTGAAAAAGGCTTACTAATACACTCCTGACCATTCAAATTGCTACAACAAGAAGAAATGCAGATGAGAAATGGATATTCATTGGACAAATATGTTATACTAGAACTGATATGTGATTACATTTTCACGCAATTTGGGTGCATAGTTCCTGAGAAATCCGTACCTGCAGCGTACGTGCAGCTTCAACACGATACCACAGTTCATCAAGAGTAGTGACTGGCTTATTGTGATGAACCAGTTGCTCGGCCACCATTGATCAGACGTTTTCAACCGCTGAGAGATCTGGAGAATGTGCTGGCCAGGGCAGCAGTCGAACATTTTCTGTATCCAGAAAGGCCTGTACAGGACGTGCAAAATGCGGTCATGCATTATCCTGCTGAAATATAGGGTTTCGCAGGGATCGAATGAAGGGCAGAGCCACGGGGCGTAACCCATATGAAATGCAACGTCCACTGTTCAAAGTGCCATCAATGTGAACAAGAGGTGACCGAGACATGTAACCAATGGCACCCCATACCATCACGCTGGGAGATACGCCAGTATGGCGATGACGAATACATGCTTCCATAGCTGATAGTCTATGCTGCTGCAAACGTCGTCGAACTGTTCGTGCAGATGGTTGTTGTCTTGCAAACGTCCCCATCTGTTGACTCAGGGATCGAGACGTGGGTGCACGATCCGTTACAGACATGCGGATAAGATGCCTGTCATCTCGACTGCTAGTGATACGAGGCCGTTGGGATCCAACACGGCGTTCCGTATTACCCTCCTGAACCCACCAATTACGTATTCTGCTAACAGTCATTGGATCTCGACAAACGTGAGCAGCAATGTCGCGATATGAGAAACCGCGATCGCGCTAGGCTACAATCCGACCTTTATCAAAGTCGGAAACGTGATGGTGCGCATTTCTCCTCCTTACACGAAACATCACAACATCGTTCCTCCAGGCAACGCCAGTCAACTGTTGTTTGTGTGTGAGAAATCGGTTGGAAACTTTCCTCATGTCAGCATGTTTTAGGTGTCGCAACCGGTGCCAACCTTGCCTTAATGCTTCGAAATGCTAATCATTTGCATATCACAGCATCTTCTTCCTGGCGGTTAAATTTCGCGTCTGTAGCACGTCATCTTCGTGGTGTAGCAATTGTAATGGCCAGTACTTTATTTGCAGATTTTTCCCCTCACTTGCAAAGGGGTATACGATTGTTGAGACGGCTGCCAATGCAATATACGTTCCAGTGACAGCTCAGAAATTGGATTATTTGGATCTGCGTATTGTGGACCAGAATAACCAACTTGTTGACTTTCGTGGCAAGGAGATCATTGTACGATTACATCTAAGGCGTGATGGGCATACAGTATAAAACAAGTGCACGCAATCCACAGCATGTCACTTCGCTAGTGAACAGCATAGTCTTAACACGTGCAAACTATGAGTTTCTTAAATCAGTGCCTTGAAACCTCGCAAACACGTCATCCCTCAATATTCCAGTCTAGTAGTGTATGATGAGAGAATTATACCTCAGGAATACTTCTCTCATAAACCTTATGCTTCAACCACATTTAACAAGAACGATGAAATTAGGATTGTCATCCAGCACCAAGATGCACTCATGCTTCCATGCAAGAGTTTCATACATCTAGAGGGGTCATTCGAGAAAACTGGTGGCAACGATACAGTGGGATCCAAGCTTACACATGACGCTTTAGCATTCCTGTTTCAAGAGATACGCTACGACCTCAGTGGATCTGATCTCGACCATACACGCAATGTCGGCATAACATCAACCCTTAAAACATATGTCTGCATTATCCGCAGATTTGCATAGTTTAGAAAATGCGGGATGGTTCATAGACGATCCAGGGGATAGAACAGTTGCGGAGTACAAACGATTTACTGCATGCCAACCTCTAAAAATGCCTATGGAGTACTTTGAGGACATGAGACAGTTTATTATGAACGCTAAACAGGAGCTCATTCTGGTGCAGAGTGGAACAGACAATAACACATGCATTCAAGGATCTCAAGAGGAGAATATGATCATAATCAGCAAGATAATATGGAAAATGACTCATATCAATGTATCCAGCAAGGAGCGTTTGAAGCTTTTAAAAGTCCTGAATTCCAGTACATTTCTGTTACTGACATTTTGCTCGTGGGAGGTTTTCAAGTACCCAGTGTTCTGACTGTGAGCAGAAAAACTTGGGCTATTGAATCTAGGTGACTCTAGCTGCAAAGACGCTTTATCACACTTGCATTTCAGACTGATAGACTTCAGCATTAGTTAACTTGTAACTGTCGAAGACGGTGGAATCATTTGCTATATTACCTCTTCTATCTTAATTCAGAAATCTACCCATATGACAATTTACATCTACAGTGGAATCAAAATGTATACAGTCTAGCTTATGATATGTATGCGTTTCGTGCTACTTACTATGAAGTTCCTTAAGAAGATAGAAGAGGGTGTCTACTCAGTCCATGTAACTTCAAGGAGCTTTCACCAATCATCGTAATAGACTGATCTAAACAGAACGAGATAATTAAGTCTGGACCTATAGACGTGCGAAATGAATTTGTTCTGGGAAATTTGTCGAAGATTCACACTGCCACGTACGCTCTAGTTCTACATGGCCGTGTGATCAACTACTGCCCGCTCACTGGTGTTGTGCAACAAGCTTATGAATGAATAGGTGCTGCACCACACCTAGAGCAATGGCGTCTCAAAGTGAGAACATCATTGTGGACATGTAGGGTTTCTGTGATGGTGAGCATAGACAGTTCATATATAAAGATGTTGCGTTTGTAGTGTACACACAAGATTTTGGAATAATAGAGATATTTCGAGCAAACATTGCATCACCGAGGTCTTTCAAGCACGTGAAGTATGCTAAGACATGGAAGAGTGCAAAGTGGTTAACGCATTTCTATCCTGGAATTCACTGGGATGATCCTGGCATATTTATAAAGATATGGTGACGACGCTTAAATTATTCGATTACACGAATACTATCATCTACATTAAGGGGAACGAGAAGATCTCATGGATGTGTCGAATCTTTAAGTTTTCTGCTATTGAAGACACGCGATTCTGTGGGTGTCCTCCTCTCCGTCGGCTCAAGAACATGTATGACAAAAAGTGTTGCTGTATCTGCTTATGAAAATGTAAAATTACTTCTAAGTTGGATCAGAAATAAATGTGTTTTTACCTCACAACCTCTGTGTTCTTTATCAACCCTGCTCCCACTGTGTGTAGTGTACAGGTTTTTAACCAGTGATCTTTTGTTTAAACTGTATTCCATCGATTTCACTGACCAATAGGATTCCGCAAATTTAAAAAAAATACCACATACATTGGAAGTATATCGATTTAATTAATGTGCACAAATTTTTATATCAACGTGGTGTTAGCAGTACAGTAGTTAAGGGGAGGGTGTGTGTCAGTAGGTGACATGGAGCAGAACAGCAGGTTAATTGCAGAACAGTAAATTAATTTGAATAATTTTTATGTAAAACCCAGTCCAGTAGTTTAAGGGGGTGGGTAACAAAGAAGAATGAGACAGAAATGGCGTTCAAAAGCATGTGGAATTCGAAAAGTGTACCAGAAAATGGTGGGAGGACATAACTAATTACTGAAATTGGTATCAAAGGCGGTGCAATAGCTTAAGGAAACGGGACATTGAATACCACTTAACAGAATAATAGGTTAAGAAAGACTTGTGTTCATCCTATCTAGCACAGGAAGAGTCCTTTTCCAGCCAATTCCTAAGAAGAGGTGGTGATCGGATGACTTAGGTTAATGGAATTAGCCCAAGTGTCCCTTTTTCCCACCATTTTCTTAGGTTAGTGGAGGTAGCCTTGGTATGTTGCATTTTCCTGATGGAACTTGGACTTCGACCATTTTCTGAGGGAGAGGGGGAATTTTCCAGTGGGCAAGAAGTTAATTAATTGATCAATTTAGTCAAGTAAATCAAACTGATAAGAGTGAGAGGAGCTATTCGAATAACTCAAACCTGAAAGTGTACAGTCTTAGACATAAAACCTGACCGCCGGCCGGCCGCCACAGAGACTAAGTCCGAGTAGTTCACATAAGGTGGCCAATAAAAATGACCGCCCCTGACAACTCTTTAAGTCCAGCCATCTGCACAATCTGGCAACACTGTAAGATGCGGAAGTGTTAGGAGGAAGTGTTGTCTACTTCCGAGGTGTTCTCGGATTGTGTGAGCCCGTGGTCTAGTGGTAATAGTCGCCTGTTCGCGTCCAACTGCATTTTTTTTTTTTACTACATTTTGGTCTAAAGTTATGAGTCTGATTGAACATTGAAGATAATTCGCTTAACATTCTACCGACCAGCAATAACAAGTACTTCCAGAAACAATTCCGCAGGGCAGCTCGTGGCTGCGTCACGATCATAACGAGCGTTTCCTCGCGCTGCATCGGCTACCGGCCACCGGCCAGACGCCACCCACCGCCTGAAATCCGTCGCCGCCCGTGTGAACGCTGCGCCACGCTGTCAGTGTATGTATCAACTGTCATTTTCGAATTTGAAGTTCTAGTTATCATCTTGCAGTTAAGCATTGGATTTTGCATACTTGAAAATCATGAACTACAGTTAAGCATTGTAAAACAGTCGCAAGTGGAAGAAGGTGTAACATCTGCAACACAACGTTTACTTTTGGTATAACAGAGGGGTGAATGCAGAGGAGGCAGCTAGAAAGATTTGAATTGTGTGTGGAGCTAGTGCTTTTGGGAAAAAGTACGCCAGAAAAAGATATTCTTGTTTCAACAAAGATCGTTCTGGAATGAATGCTTTTCCATATTAAGCAAGCCTCGACTACTGATATATGTGATAGATTACCATTTTACCATCATGCGACATTTGCATTCAACAGGAAAAGTTCAGAAGTCTGGTGTAGGAGTACTGCATGCTCTAATTCGAAACAACAAAAAATCAACGGAGTGACTATTATTGAACGTCATCAGGTCGCTCATTGAGCATTCGTATGCAGTACTGTTGCTGGTGACGTGTTATGATGCCTTTATCGTTAACTTCCTAAGAAGAAATGAAAGGCTGAGCCCCTCCAAATGACAAACTCGAGCAAAGAGTAGTGTGAACATAATATTTTACATCTGATAGCTCCAAAAAGGCGTGTTGGGCTACGAATTCTGCCCCAAGGGCTGCATGCAACACAGCTGGAATTTGTTGCCAACAACTGAGACACCTTTCGGTCTCAGCGTAGGAAAATCGAGCAACACAACTACATCACATGTGCTACTGCATGATAACTCACTCTGTTGATTTGAGAAACAAAACTATGCAGGAGATTGATAGGAAAGTCGTCTCTCAGGCACTTGTATTGATAGGGAAGTCCTCTCTCAAGCACTTGTCCCTCTCGTCATATATTCGAAAAATTTTACCTTTCCCGCTCTTGATCTATCAACCGTCAAGGCATTTCATTTCTAGACGAAAATACTCTTAAAACTACTCTGGTTTAATGACATCGTTAGAACCAGTAGCTTTCTACGGACGTAGAATTTGTAAACAACTTTACATTGTCAGATTGTTTTAGATATCGTGAAAGAAAATTCTGCTGCTTATTAATTTCTCTTTGATGATTACTGTTCCGTTTAGTAAACTAATGGAAAATGCAATTAAAATATTCACTGTACTAATACAAATTAAAGACAGCTTACTACAGAAAAATCACGATGGCAGTCTCTTAATAAAGCATTAAGTGTCTGGGAAGACGATTGAGCCTATTTTAACACGAATTAATAGAATATTACCGACTTTTGACTTCGAAAAGATCTGTATTTACTTCATTTCATGTATCATTCGCAAGTATTATGAAAATCTGGCATTTCATAGATAAAATAGAATACCAAAGCGGTATTGTGAATTTGGCTGTACCGTAACGTTTTCGCTCTGACACTAAGGGTTATTGAAAGTTGCAAGACGAATATTGCTCGAGCGTTGTCTTAAGATTCCCTTATTGAGTTTGTATGTGCCTGCTTGTTGCTCTGCTACAAAAGAATTAAAACTCTGGCTTTCAGCGAGTGTCGAAAGGCGAACGAAAGTAGCTTGCACCTGGTAGCCAAGCATGTTACCTGGGAACTGGTTTTTTTCTAAAGTGGGAAGACATCCTTTTGTGGTTGAATTGTTGGCAAGTGTCAGTCAGACGTGTGCCGTTGGTCTAAGTGTTTCGGTGTGCTGAATTTGGGCAGAAAAAACCTGTAGAAAAATCATTGTTACAAATAGAGAGATGAAGTCCCTCATTTATATTTTCACGTCATCTTGGTGAATTTTGCTCATAGTATTTTGGAGTGTGTTCCAGAATTTTTCGACATTTTCGGTGTTTTTCTTGTTTTCGATGTTGGTGGGGGGCACGTGCATTGATGGGTGTATATTTTTCACTGAGGCTCTGAATGAGCATAGTCATAAGTCGATTGTTGATGGGCCGGTCGCGGCGGCCGAGCGGTTCTAGGTGCTTCACTCCGGAACCGCGCGACTGCTACGGTCGCAGATTCGAATCCTGCCTCGGGCATGGATGTGTGTGATGTCCTTAGGTTAGTTAGGTTTAAGTAGTTCTAAGTTCTAGGGGACTGATGACCTCCTCTGTTAAGACCCATAGTGAACCATTTGATTGTTGATGGGTGTGCTTTCTTTGACAGAGTTGATGATAGATTTGTTTTCGAGAAATGCAATGCCGAAGATTGGTACGCCTTTCACTACCTTTTGTTGTATTTTGCTCTTGATGATTCAATAATTTCCGTAATGCAAGGTTTCATTGTCAGTTAGTCGTGGTTCTTGAAGAGCAACGATGAGAATTTTTTGTCTGTCGATTTATTATGTGACATTATTTAGTTTTCGTGCTTGGATCAATCTATCGATGTTTGGTTTTCAAATGCATGTTTTCTGCTTGTAGGGAAATTAACAGAGATCTTCGATATTCTCTGCCGTGCTAACCTGGACTCCCCATAATCCGAAAATCCAGCTGCCGCAAGTCGACAGTCGGGCTGCGTACCACCTGGGGTAAAGTTGACTTTGCTTGCACAGTTCATATTTGATTGTGTTTCATTGGTTTGGCCTGGGTGATTCCAGGACCGGACAGGACCAGAGGGTATTGAAGCCTTTGGAAGCAAATATTTTCAGCCGAGCTCATTGAGCTAACAGACGGTGATCAGAGTAGCGGTGATTTTCACTCAGACGTGTCTGGATTTTGGAGTCAGCGGATTGAGTAGCCGTTCAGGATTGTGTTAGTATTTGGTTCACCCAAGTATTTGATTTCCACGGTACCACCCATATGGGCGAGGGTTTCCCCTACCGGCCACACGGGATTTTTATTATTATTAGTTTCGTTATGTCATCAGCAAATCCGATATGGTGTATCTTCCCACCACTGAAATAGATATTTATTGTTCGATTCAGTATTTCCATCACATAAATATGGGTTATAATTACGTTTCATTGCTACTAGTAGACATATTTCTCACTTTTTCTTAGACAGTTGCAACCTGTTACTCCATCATAGGAATTCATGTGCGCAGCATTGTTGCAATACAGCCGTTCAAATTATCCGATTTCTGTAATTTCATTTCGATACCAGGTCGTTCTATTCGGATTCATCCAGTCAGTCTTAATGTGGATATCCGACTACGACTCTCATCATTTGATTGACTGGGTAAACCACATTCGTAATCGGACTGTTGAATCTGCCGAGCGGGATTAGCCGAGCGGTCTAAGGCGCTGCAGTCATAGACGGTGCGGCTGGTCCCGGCGGAGGTTCGAGTCCTCCGTCGGGCATGGGTGTGTAAGCTTAAGGACTGATGACCTTAGCAGTTAAGTCCCATAAGATTTCCCACACATTTGAAGATTTGAACTGTTGAATCTAGACCACTTATCTATGACAGGGCCTGAATTCCAAAACACTGTGGAAAATAATAATACAATGTGCTTATTGGAAATACGTTACTTAAATATAAATACATGAACTAACGTGATAACAGTTTGTTTACAGGAGCAAAGCTCCATCCATCATAGCAGAGCAGTGCGAGATTGGTTTCAGGGCCAAGAGAGGATAAAGCTGTTGCCGTTTGTTCCACGATCACCGAACATCAACCTTTGGACGAATATAGAAAACGTATGGTGGAAAGTAAACCATCACGCTATACTGTCGAGGACTTAATGAAATCAACGCCCCTACGCTTCGAGAAACCTTACGTAATGATCGTGGATGGGTTGTTTACTAAAAGTATACGGATTCACAAAACCCATGTGGACAATTATCTGATGATCGGTCAAGCTTTGCTTTGTCGCAGCTGTTTAACATACAAGTCCATTTACTTTCAGTGTCCTCACACTTCTTGCAATGCAAGGTAATTGAAAATTGAAAAATCTCATCTACTCGACGCCAACTGTGGAATTGACTGGTGCATATGTTGTTCAACACACAGTAGTCGTCACCCTCACTGGAATCAGATACTGTGTGTGTGTGTGTGTGTGTGTTTGTTTTCGTGTTGACGCACAATTTGAATCAGTACTAGTAACATTACAGAGACAACCAATAATAAATATTGCATCAAATATGTCTAAAGTATTTTAATGCGATGGGAAGTTTCAAACTGAATTTTTACCCAACCCTCGACCTGCATATTACGCTAAGTAAGTAAGATGTATTAACTCCACAGTATCGTTAGCAGAGACAGTGCGCTCTTGTTGTCGAGGCTCACGACAAGTACAGCGATTAGGAGTGCCCAGTGCCGCCGCGATTTGTTTGTGTTGGCTGAGCGTGGACACAGCAGCACACGCTTCGCCATAAACAGAAGGAAATCACCTTGCCTCTGACTGTAGTGAGCGGATATCACTGCCTGCGTGTTCTTATAGTAACCAACGTGAGACTCTACTCACAGGTGCCATGGAGCAATTGCAACGGGTATCATCTCATTAGTCGTCAGAATATTAACCAGTGATGGAATGTCCACTCTATTTGAATCCCAAGACAGTAGGAACCTTCTCACAAAGGAATGTGAGGTGATATCAAAATTTATCCAACATACAAAAATTTTTAACTGCAGGTCTTTCATGTATGTAGTAGTAGCACACAAGGAAATATTATGTCTTGGAAGCGTATATTTCAGTTAGTCTTCTCATATTAACGCCATTGTTTTAGTTTGAAGTGAGAAAATAAACACGAAAAACTACATTACCTGACAAGCATATCAGTCAAAAAAAAATTCAAATGGCTCTGAGTACTATGGGACTTAACTTCTAAGGTCATCAGATGCTTAGAACTTAGACCTAATTAAACCTAACTAACCTAAGGACAACACACACACCCATGCCCGAGGCAGGATTCGAACCTGCGACCGTAGCGCCTAGAACCGGCATAATTGTGTACTGACCATTCGTTATTTGACTAAATATGAACTACAATCTGATTCACCTATATATTACACGGGTTAGCGCCGGCACAAAGCAATGAGTAGGGGTTGGATGCCGTTGAAGTCCCGTTACATTGATGGCAAGACAAATTTTCGCAAGTCACCTCTATTGCCTCAAAATACAATTGCATCTTAAATATCGAAGGACCGACGTCCACACTGTCACAGCGCGTTGAAATACAGCAACGACGGCAGATGAAAGTTTGTGACCGACTGGGCTTCGAACCTGGACCTCGTGCTTACTAGACAGACGTGCTGATTACCGCACTACTATTTTTTTTTAAAAAAAGTTAAAGAGGGCAGGGGTCGAAAATCCGAGGCCTGGCCACAATGCCTACGCCATACCTATCACTGAGCAGCTGCATTATTCCCATGTATTCCATGTTTGCACCCATATATTCCTTTAAATTGTAGAACAAAATTGAAGTAGTAATTAAGGTGAAATAAATTGCAGATTGCCACCTCCAATGGCGTGCGTTCGTTGTAGAACATAACTTATATCAGTGAAATGGGTGACGGAAAAATACATAACAAACATTCATTCAAAAATGTATTTACAATTTAAGTTATTATGCACTGGATGCATATGAGGTCTGTAAGGAAGCAACATATTTTTCAACAAATGAAAAAAATTTCGGAGCCGAAGGAGTTTTGCCAAATTAGAACAGTTCTGATTTTAGAACCAACGTAAAAGAATATTCCAGGAATAAAAAAAAGTGAAAGTATAGCATTCTGATTCTAATAAAAAAAAAACTGTCCACCTCTTCGTAGCCCACATAAAGCAATAGATAAAAAAAATTGAAACAATTCGTTGTATTTGTTATTCTTCTTCAGCTTAAAATGTTCTTCTGCAATATAAAACATGTACTCTTCTAAGTTTTGTTTGTTACGACGTAAAAAACAAACTGTCCCAGAAGCCACGAATAACTGTTATTCTTTGCGGACGGGTAAAATTTCCAGTCGGGTTGTAAAGCTTCAGTTATCGGTATATGACTTTCTAAAGTTCTGTTGATAGTGCTAGTTTCTTCCTAGTCCAGTTCCAAATTCTGATTCTATTTTTACATAAGAAGATGTGCGCTACAGTTTCTACAAGCCGACATTTGTCGCAGTATGGAGATGGTCTCAATTTGATTTTCCATAATCGTTCCGCTGAGGGTATGGTTTCTTTTACAACGTCGCACCATACGGCACTGACTCTAGTTGGTAGAATTTTATTGTTGATATTTTTCCAGACGTTCCTACAGTTTTTTGTAGGTTAATTTACTGGAATTGGTTTGTGAAGACGATGTCTGGTAATATAATCATAGACGGTTCTAGTGTTCGTTTGTGCTGGTGGAAGTCTTTTATTATTTTTGGTCAGCAGTCTACTGACTGGATTGATGCGGCCCGCCACGAATTCCTTTCCTGTGCTAACCTCTTCATCTCAGAGTAGCACTTGCAACCTACGTCCTCAATTATTTGCTTAATGTATTCCAATCTCTGTCTTCCTCTACAGTTTTTGCCCTCTGCAGCTCCCTCTAGTACCATGGAAGTCATTCCCTCATGTCTTAGCAGATGTCCTATCGTCCTGTCCCTTCTCCTTATCAGTGTTTTCCACATATTCCTTTCCTCTCCGATTCTGCGTAGAACCTCCTCATTCCTTACCTTATCTGTACACCTAATTTTCAACATTCGTCTACAGCACCACATCTCAAATGCTTCGATTCTCTTCTGTTCCGGTTTTCCCACAGTCCATGTTTCACTACCATAGAATGCTGTACTCCAGACGTACATCCTCAGAAATTTCTTCCTCAAATTAAGGCCGGTATTTGATATTACTAGACTTCTCTTGGCCAGAAATGGCTTTTTTGCCATAGCGAGTCTGCTTTTGATGTCCTCCTTGCTCCGTCCGTCATTGGTTATTTTACCGCCTAGGTAGCAGAATTCCTTAACTTCATTGACTTCGTGACCATCAATCCTGATGTTAAGTTTCTCGCTGTTCTCATTTCTACTACTTCTCATTACCTTCGTCTTTCTCCGATTTACTCTCAAACCGTACTGTGTACTCATTAGAGTGTTCATTCCGTTCAGCAGATCATTTAGTTCTTCCTCACTTTCACTCAGGATAGCAATGTCATCAGCGAATCGTATCATTGATATCCTTTCACCTTGTATTTTAATTCCACTCCTGAACCTTTCTTTTATTTCCATCATTGCTTCCTCGATGTACAGATTGAAGAGTAGGGGCGAAAGGCTACAGCCTTGTCTTACACCCTTCTTAATAAGAGCACTTCGTTCCTGATCGTCCACTCTTATTATTCCCTCTTGGTTGTTGTACATATTGTATATGACCCGTCTCTCCCTATAGCTTACCCCTACTTTTTTCAGAATCTCGAACAGCTTGCACCATTTTATATTGTCGAACGCTTTTTCCAGGTCGACAAATCCTATGAAAGTGTCTTGATTTTTCTTTAGCCTTGTTTCCATTATTAGCCGTAACGTCAGAATTGCCTCTCTCGTTCCTTTACTTTTCCTAAAGCCAAACTGATCGTCACCTAGCGCATTCTCAATTTTCTTTTCCATTCTTCTGTATATTATTCTTGTAAGCAGCTTCGATGCATGAGCTGTTAAGCTGATTGTGCGATAATTCTCGCACTTCTCAGCTCTTGCCGTCTTCGGAATTGTGTGGATGATGCTTTTCCGAAAGTCAGATGGTATGTCGCCAGACTCATATATTCTACACACCAACGTGAATAGTCGTTTTGTTGCCACTTCCCCCAATGATTTTAGAAATTCTGATGGAATGTTATCTATCCCTTCTGCCTTATTTGACCGTAAGTCCTCCAAAGCTCTTTTAAATTCCGATTCTAATACTGGATCCCCTATCTCTTCTAAATCGATTCCTGTTTCTTCTTCTATCACATCAGACAAATCTTCATCCTCATAGAGGCTTTCAATGTATTCTTTCCACCTATCTGCTCTCTCCTCTGCATTTAACAGTCGAATTCCCGTTGCACTCTTAATGTTACCACCGTTGCTTTTAATGTCACCAAAGGTTGTTTTGACTTTCCTGTATGCTGAGTCTGTACTTCCGACAATCATATCTTTTTCGATGTTTTCACATTTTTCCTGCAGCCATTTCGTCTTAGCTTCCCTGCACTTCCTATTTATTTCATTCCTCAGCGACTTGTATTGCTGTATTCCTGATTTTCCCGGAACATGTTTGTACTTCCTCCTTTCATCAATCAACTGAAGTATTTCTTCTGTTACCCATGGTTTCTTCGCAGCTACCTTCTTTGTACCTATGTTTTCCTTCCCAACTTCTGTGATGGCCCTTTTTAGAGATGTCCATTCCTCTTCAACTGTACTGCCTACTGCGCTATTCCTTATTGCTGTATCTATTGCGTTAGAGAACTTCAAACGTATCTCGTCATTCCTTAGTACTTCCGTATCCCACTTCTTTGCGTATTGATTCTTCCTGACTAATGTCTTGAACTTCAGCCTACTCTTCATCACTACTATATTGTGATCTGAGTCTATATCTGCTCCTGGGTACGCCTTACAACCCAGTATCTGATTTCGTAATCTCTGTCTGACCATGATGTAATCTAATTGAAATCTTCCCGTATCTCCCGGCCTTTTCCGAGTATACCTCCTCATCTTGTGATTCTTGAACAGGGTATTCGCTATTACTAGCTGAAACTTGTTACAGAACTCAAATAGTCTTTCTCCTCTTTCATTCCTCGTCCCAAGCCCATATTCTCCTGTAACCTTTACTCCTTCCCCTACAACTGCATTCCAGTCGCCCATGACTATTAGATTTTCGTCCCCCTTTACATACTGCATTACCCTTTCAATATCCTCATACACTTTCTCTATCTGTTCATCTTCAGCTTGCGACGTCGGCATGTATACCTGAACTATCGTTGTCGGTGTTGGTCTGCTGTCGATTCTGATTAGAACAACCCGGTCACTGAACTGTTCACAGTAACACACCCTCTGCCCTACCTTCCTATTCATAACGAATCCTACACCTGTTATACCATTTTCTGCTGCTGTTGATATTACCCGATACTCATCTGACCAGAAATCCTTGTCTTCCTTCCTCTTCGCTTCACTGATCCCTACTGTATCTAGATTGAGCCTTTGCATTTCCCTTTTCAGGTTTTCTAGTTTCCTTACCACGTTCAAGCTTCTGACATTCCACGCCCCGACTCGTAGAACGTTATCCTTTCGTTGATTATTCAATCTTTTTCTCATGGTAACCTCCCCCACGGCAGTCCCCTCCCGGAGATCCGAATGGGGGACTATTTCGGAATCTTTTGACAATGGAGAGATCATCATGACACTTCTTCAATTACAGGCCACGTGTCCTGTGGATACACGTTACGTGTATTTAATGCAGTGGTTTCCATTGCCTTCTGCATCCTCATGTCATTGATGATTGCTGATTCTTCCGCCTTTAGGGGCAATTTCCCACCCCTAGGACAAGAGAGTGCCCTGAACCTCTGTCCGCTCCTCCGCCCTCTTTGACAAGGCCGTTGACATAATGAGGCTGAATTCTTATGCCGGAAGTCTTCGGACGTAATCTAGGCTGGCATGCTACATTAACAGGAGCGTTCCTCTCCCCAGGATCTAACGAGAGGAACAGAAGTTTCGTGATGCCTGTCTTAGTGGCATGTATTAGTTTAAAAGCACGTCTTTAATTCCAGGTCCTCCGTTTTGCCTCTGCAAAGTCACCGTGTGGTAGGATACTTCGAAGATATTTTGTTTCCACACATACTAAGAGGCTACAGCTAATATTTTATGTGCAGTGATCTGCTGTATCGGTAAGACTGCTGTGACATGATATATTTTGCTGAGTATGTATGTATTTATAAACTCGATGTTTCTGCAGTCGGTCTAACGACCGCATGTCATGGTCCTTCTACAATGTTCCGGTGACATTAAGATTCCGCTCCCAATTGTTCGTGGCCACGCCCTTGGGATTCGCCCTTAACCACAATCCGAGTTGGAGTGTCTCTTCAGTTACATCTAACAACTGCGCACCTATTGCACTATTGTATGAACCGAGATGCACGTTCATTTGGCTACAAGAATGCGTATGTTCCTCCAGCATGACGGGGCTACTGCACATTCTAGTCGTCAGGTCACACATTATCCAAACCTAACATTTCCCGGAAGGTGGGTCATTAGATATGGGCACTTTTCTTTGCCTTCAAGGTCCCCGGACATTATGTCTTTGGATTTTTGCCTGTGGGGATGGTCAAAGGCAAAGTCTACAAAGAAAAAGTAAACCCAAGAGCCGATTTGATCGTCAGGATTATGAATAGTGCAGCCCTCGTAAAAGAACGCAAAGACGATCTCAGCAGAGCTACACGAGGTGTTATCAAGAGAAATCAAATGTGCATTGAAGTTGGTGGGAGAATGTTTGAAAATGTACTTTGAATGTTCTCATTTGCCTTTGCTCTGAGTTTGTTAGGGTTACGTACTAACAGCTGTGTCTCTGTACTCAAAAAAAGTGGACGCAATTATATGCAATTTTTTTCGTCTGTACTACCACCTGCTAAAATATCTACTATTCCTCCTGAAACACCCTGTATATGGATATATGTGTGGTGTCTGTTCTTTCGGACATGTCCGAAAGAAAATGCTTCATGGCACTTTGCAACGACCTTCGATCTAGTTGCAGGGGCTGATAGGGATTTCAGAGCTGCTTGGCTGTCTGAATAAAAGTAGATGCTACGATTTTTGTAGGGTCTACTCTAATTCTCCTTCGTGCACATGCTGATAGAAAAAAAAAAACTTGTAATACTGTTTCCATCTTCCCTAAAGAGAGACTAAGCAGTACACCAGACCCAGTACTTTCATTTGTTTTCGACCTGTCAGTAAACCACTATATTATGTGTCCTGTACGGTGTAGTGGTTCGTTTTTTCACTGATCCCTGCTTCCAGCTGTTACATGGCAAGGTTTATTGAAACAGCTAGAAGTTATTGTATAGTTAATCGGCATTTCCCCAGCCATCGCCATACTGATTTGGGATTCCGTACATTCTAACTATTTCCCGTTATTTCCAATTTGTAGCCTTTATGTCCCTGCCGCTGCCTCCATTTTAAGCCACAGGTGTAAGGCGGGCATGTCTAGCATAATATCCATTCCAAGAGTGGATATCCTGCTAATTCCATCTGTTCGTGAAAGCAGGCCAGTCTCTGCACTTTGCTAGACTCCCTAGCAGCCACCTTCTTTTCGACTTTGTTCATATTATAGGCCAATATACACTCCTGGAAATTGAAATAAGAACACCGTGAATTCATTGTCCCAGGAAGGGGAAACTTTATTGACACATTCCTGGGGTCAGATACATCACATGATCACACTGACAGAACCACAGGCACATAGACACAGGCAACAGAGCATGCACAATGTCGGCACTAGTACAGTGTATATCCACCTTTCGCAGCAATGTAGGCTGCTATTCTCCCATGGAGACGATCGTAGAGATGCTGGATGTAGTCCTGTGGAACGGCTTGCCATGCCATTTCCACCTGGCGCCTCAGTTGGACCAGCGTTCGTGCTGGACGTGCAGACCGCGTGAGACGACGCTTCATCCAGTCCCAAACATGCTCAATGGGGGACAGATCCGGAGATCTTGCTGGCCAGGGTAGTTGACTTACACCTTCTAGAGCACGTTGGGTGG
Source organism: Schistocerca americana (assembly GCF_021461395.2). Lineage (NCBI taxonomy): Eukaryota > Metazoa > Arthropoda > Insecta > Orthoptera > Acrididae > Schistocerca > Schistocerca americana. Next base: position 20,957,645 of record NC_060126.1, on the reverse strand, counting down.
CACGGGATACATGCGGACGTCCATTGTCCTGTTGGAACAGCAAGTTCCCTTGCCGGTCTAGGAATGGTAGAACGATGGGTTCGATGACGGTTTGGATGTACCGTGCACTATTCAGTGTCCCCTCGACGATCACCAGTGGTGTACGGCCAGTGTAGGAGATCGCTCCCCACACCATGATGCCGGGTGTTGGCCCTGTGTGCCTCGGTCGTATGCAGTCCTGATTGTGACGCTCACCTGCACGGCGCCAAACACGCATACGACCATCATTGGCACCAACGCAGAAGCGACTCTCATCGCTGAAGACGACACGTCTCCATTCGTCCCTCCATTCACGCATGTCGCGACACCACTGAAGGCGGGCTGCACGATGTTGGGGCGTGAGCGGAAGACGGCCTAACGGTGTGCGGGACCGTAGCCCAGCTTCATGGAGACGGTTGCGAATGGTCCTCGCCGATACCCCAGGAGCAACAGTGTCCCTAATTTGCTGGGAAGTGGCGGTGCGGTCCCCTACGGCACTGCGTAGGATCCTACGGTTTTGGCGTGCATCCGTGCGTCGCTGCGGTCCGGTCCCAGGTCGACGGGCACGTGCACCTTCCGCCAACCACTGGCGACAACATCGATGTACTGTGGAGACCTCACGCCCCACGTGTTGAGCAATTCGGCGGTACGTCCACCCGGCCTCCCGCATGCCCACTATACGCCCTCGCTCAAAGTCCGTCAACTGCACATACGGTTCACGTCCACGCTGTCGCGGCATGCTACCAGTGTTAAAGACTGCGATGGAGCTCCGTATGCCACGGCAAACTGGCTGACACTGACGGCGGCGGTGCACAAATGCTGCGCAGCTAGCGCCATTCGACGGCCAACACCGCGGTTCTTTGTGTGTCCGCTGTGCCGTGCGTGTGATCATTGCTTGTACAGCCCTCTCGCAGTGTCCGGAGCAAGTATGGTGGGTCTGACACACCGGTGTCAATGTGTTCTTTTTTCCATTTCCAGGAGAGTATTATCGTTGGTCTTTTGCCACAGTCTCTGCACTTTGCCAGACTCCCTAGCAGCCACCTTCTGTTCTACTTTGTTCATATTATAGGCCAATATATTGTTGTTGTTGTTGTTGTTGTTGTTGTTGTTGTTGGCCAGGGGTGTATATCCAGTACGTACTGGGTTTAGGCCCCACTTTACCTTACAGCAGCTTCTAGTGCTTATAAGATTATCTTACGCAGTGGAACGCATTCTTTATGGGAGGTGTTCATAATAGTTTTCCATCCAGGGCTACCTCTAGATACACTACTACCCTCTCTAAAGTTTCATCGAGAAACATAATTTTTCAGTATGTGTGCTGGACATGCTTCCCCATAAATAATACTACACCAATTTTCCTGGGGCTCGTCTTTAAATACTTTTTCACAATGTTCAGTGCACATAGGTTTAACAGTACTAGCAAATTTCCTAAGTCTTACTGTGAATAAATCGTCTACTTATTCTTTTCAAGAGTAGTCTGTCGCATTCAGCTCATCTATGAATTCATTCACCGCTACGTTCTTCATCTCTAACCATTTACTCGAAGGTCGTACTACTAGAACCCCCTCGACATCCAAGAAGGTACAGAGAGCATCCAGAAAGGGTAGTGCTTTTCCCACCTTCCCAACAATTTGGTGAAGTGTTACATGATTTGCTTCGCAAGTATTATGAAAATGTGGTAGTTCATAGATACAATTATGTATTCACAACAACAAACAATATGTCGGCAGAAAACAAAAGTGGCATTATGAATTTTGCAGTACCTTAAGGTTTTCGCTTTGACACTAAGTGTTACTAAAAGTAGCATGACGAATTTTGCTAGAGCGTTGTCTTACGATTCCCTCATTGAATTTGTATCTGCCTGTTTGTTCCCCTTTCGAGACTCGCTGAGAGTAAGATTTTTAATTCTTTTGTAGCAGAACTATAAAGGCAGCGCACACGACAGGCAAGCACGTTCCCTTTCTTCTGTTTTTTTTTTTTTTTTTTTTTTTTCTAGATGGAACAGGTAATGGGTTGGCGGAGGCAGGGTGGGCAGGGGTCGCAACACGAGGCCCGGCCACGACGTCTCCTCCCTCTCATTCTGGGGATGTGGTACAAAGGATGCAGTTGGTGTATTATTGTGAATTTTTTTGTTATTTTATTTATTCATTTATTTTTAATTTTTTTAATTATTTTTTTTTATTTTTTATTTTTTAACAGTAAGGAACTGAAAAGTAGTAAGTGCACCCGTTGCGTCGAGTTGGGGACGCACATAACTAAAAACATGCTAACAGTTGTAGAAAAAGGCATAAAGAAAGAGAGCAAGGCGCGGGGCTAAGGAAACCTTGAAACAAAACTGAAGGGTGGAATCCATACCACCATTAACCAGTGCTACATCTTGCACCGGATGGGAAACAAAAACTGGGAAAACCTTTCCGCACCGGGGACAAAAAGAGGAAATGGGGCAAATACTGCTACAGAGTGTGAGGGTTCACAACGAAACTCTCCATCTGCTGTATCATCCAGGTATGACTTCTTGTAATGACCAAGGTAGATCCCACGTTTTATCGTGTAGTGTTCTATCATCGTCTTGTAAGTTTAGCTTCTCGTACCCATGATGTTCCAGCTACGTAGAGGGTCGTGGAACGCACTCCACAAATAAGGAAAAATATTGTCGATACTTTGGGTTACGGAGGATCTTGCAATGTCGTTCCTGCAAGTAGTACCAAAAGTCTAAAGTGTCCTTAGTGCCGTCTTGAAACAAATAATGCACTGCAAGTCCACGAAGCCACGTCATTGCATTAGTTTTTAGTGCGTGGGTAATACGTCTCATCCGGGAAGAAGATAGTCTTGGAGTCGATATGATTTGGCGTTCCTCGAAGTATGCTGACATTTACCTCGCTAAGTGCCACACTGCCGCAGACTCGCCACAGCTAAGATGGTGTTCATCGTTGTCTGGAACGCCACAGCTCGTGCACGTGGGTGAGTCTGCCATGTGGATCGCATGTAGCCTTGATCTGGTCACCTGCTTACCGTTGACAGTGATATACCACATCGCCGTGACGTCAGTGTCCAGTGTTACGTGGTGAATTGTCCTCCATACTACTCGACAGTTGACGTTCGGGTGCTTCCTCTCCACGACGTTATCTGGTCGTCCACGTTGCAGGACCCGATAAACCGTCTTTGCCGTCGCCAGTTGAGTCGCTGGTAAGGCAAGTCGAACGTAACTTAGTTCGAGGTAAAAAATACCGATGTAGAAGAGCGAGGAGGGGACGTGGTGTATCGGCACAGGTGGCAACAGGGAGGGCGGTGCTAGTTCTTCTATTAACAAACTCGTCAGACTGTCCGGACGGCGGTGCCATAGTTTGACTAATGTGCTCACAAATAGGGCGACTGCTCTGTCATGAACGTGATAAAGGCCTAGCCCTCCCCGATCCGAGGGAAGGGTGAGAATCTCATATTTGATCTCGAAAAGCATTCCTGAACTCACGAAGGACCCAAAAGCCGCAAGTATATGGCGAGCTACCATCACCGGTATTGGTAATATCTGGGCGATGTGCGGAATGCGTGACGCTAAATGTGTGTTGACACACTGGGTCCTTTAGACGATGTCCTGGGCTCGTAGGTTGTTGTTGGCAATTCCAGTCCGAACATTTCGTAAAAGCCGTCGAAAGCTGTGAGCAGCGGTCCGTCGTATATCGTCTGTGAAATCAACGCCGAGACATTTCAAACTATCTCTGAGCTGTAAGGGGGTGACACTGTTCTCAGACATTCCGATCCCGATGTTCATCGCCACCGATTTTGCGACGTTGATACGACTACCAGTGGCCATGCTATATTTCGCTATACAATTAAGTGCGCTATCGGTGTCGTCACCATTGCGGATGACTATCACCAGGTCGTCAGCGTACGCTTTACATCGGAAAGTGTGGCCTCGTAACGTCATACCCGTTAGTCGTTGGCGCACGCCGCAGAGGAGTGGTTCCATGGCCACGGCGTAAAGTAAAGTGGACAGAGGGCAGCCTTGGCGTGTCGATCGAGAAATGGTGAGGGGCTGCGTAGATCGGCCGTTGACGATCACCTTGGATGTAGCGCCACGGAGTAGTCGCATGACGACAGTGACGAATGGCTGTGGGTACCGCATATGTTGGAGGACCGCTTCCAAATAGTTGTGGTCCACTCGGTCGAAAGCTTGACTAAAATCGATTGCTGCCAGTTCACCCTTGAGACGAGATGCCCTTACCTAGGAGCTAGCGAACAGGCGCGGGTCTTTGACGTGTTTATTGGCACAGTAGCCGCTATGGCAAATAAATCGCAAACATAAGAGACGAGAGTAGTTGTATTCCCCGTGTGGAACCACTTTCGTAGACTCAAAAGCATTAACCTGTATCCTTATGTCACATCTCAAGAGAAAATCACTAACAGTATTCAACTGAAATGACACGATAATGTCAAGTGAATTTAGCAGGATAGTTCTGTGCCATCAAGGAAGTAACTCGTCGGTCACATAGTTGCCAAGTTTCAGTTATACTGCAAGGAAGGATACCAGTTGATGTGTTCTGTGAGTGACCTAGGAGGTGACTATAGCTTCGTCTCAAAGTTGCCGGTGTCAAGGGCCGCAAGTTCCTCATTATGTGTCAATGAATCTTATTCGCATTTCTGTAACTAGGTTTAGGGGCTAGAGTGCAATTACTTGTAATACATCGATGCACTGAATGCAAACTAAATGTCATAAATTTATAACTGCGACAATTATTTGTGTTTTACTGTCTTAATCGGACCGAAACCTTGAAAGCGTATTCATCGGACGCGATTCACAATTTTGGAGCTTCTCCAGTGGTTCAGTTGCCAATGCATCTTTGCTGTACAATATTGTTATTGAGATTACTGTCATTGGCACATCCGCCAGATGACAGGCATGGCATGGCTTATTGTTGTCAGCTTTCCTGACGGATATTCTACACTTGCTCGAAACGTGTAGACTTAAGGTGAATTCGAACATTGCATATGGCCAAAATTTGATGTTTCTATTCTTCCAGCTCTATCATTCAAATAACAGTTACAATAAGCGGCAGAAAAGCGCCTGTGAACCAACCGTTAATTAGTAGAATCTGACAAATTCCATCTGTCATCTGATAACTGTGAAAAACTACTTTTTTCATCTTCACAGCACCACACTATGAACTCAAGCGTTTTTTCGTTGTGATAATTTTCAATGACAGTAGGGGAGGAGCAAAACATCTGACTTGAAACATACTTTTCCAGCGGGATTTGAATCTTTGGCTACAGTTGCAGTAACACGTCCAGTGAGATATCAAGAATGCGAGTAATCACTCATTGCTATAGTATAGGCTAGAGCAGAAAGAGGCAGGTTTCCAACAAAGTAAACGATGAGAGACACTGTCGATGTCACTTATTAAACAGGAATTGTTCAGAAAATTACAACAATATCTAGTGAAATGAGTAGGTTGGTGCAGCTCCAGTCTGGCACTATCACTGAGTTGCCAAACATTTTCCAAATAGCATTTAAGATAAAAATGTGTGTGTGTGTGTGTGTGTGTGTGTGTGTGTGTGTGTGTGTGTGTGTGTGTGTGTGTGTGTGTGTGTGTGTCTGTTCTTTAGAACATTTCCGAAAGAACAGACACTACGAATCAATTAATCAATTGTTAATCAATTAAAGATTGAAGGACTGATGTCCAGGCCGTCATGGCTATTAAAACAACGGCGTAAGATGAAAATTTGTGCCTGACCAGATTCGAACTCGGATTCGTAGTGTGTTTTCTTTCGGACATTCCCGAAAGAACAGACACCACACATATATCCATATACAGCGTGTTACACGGCATTTTTTCTGCAATTTGTCTATACTACCAGCTCCTACAATATTTACTGTTCCTCGTGAAACATCGTGTATAATTATTTGGGTCTCGATGGGTCATCGAAAGTTTTCAGTGCTAGACGCACGACATCGTCCGAACCCTCGCGGAAATGCAGAGTGCAGCGAGCGAGTGGAATAATGTAATGACGACAAGGGGGGGGGGGGGGTACCACGCATGTGGTATGCGGCAAAGATAGGAATTCGCGTCTGACGAGGACCGTGTGTAGACAGTGTAGACAGGGGCATGGGTGTGTGTGTGTGTTGTCCATAGCGTAAGTTAGTTTAAGTTAGATTAAATGGTCTGTAAGCTTAGGGACCGGAAACAAAATACCTTCGAAGTATCCTACCACACGGTGACTTTGCAGAGGCAAAACGGAGGACTTGGAATTAAAGACGTGCTTTTAAACTAATAATACGTGCCGGCCGGGGTGGCCGAGCGGTTCTAGGCGCTACAGTCTGGATCCGCGAGACTGCTACGGTCGCATGTTCGAATCCTACATCGGGCATGGATGTGTGTGATGTCCTTAGGTTAGTTAGGTTTAAGTAGTTCTAAGTTCTAAGGGACTGATGACCACGGCAGTTAAGTCCCATAGTGCTCAGAGTTAAGTTAAACTAATACATGCCACTAAGACAGGCACCACGAAACTTCTGTTCCTCTCGTTAGATCCTGGGGAGAGGAACGCTCCTGTTAATGTAGCATGCCAGCCTAGATTACGTCCGAAAGTACTGTGGCGATTGGAACTGTATAAGACTTCCACCAGCACAAACCAACACTAGAACCGTCTATGATTATATTACCAGACATCGTCTTCACAAACCAATTCCAGTAAATTAACCTACAAAAAACTGTAGGAACGTCTGGAAAAATATCAACAATAAAATTCTACCAACTAGAGTATGGTGCGACGTTGTAAAAGAAACCATACCCTCAGCGGAACGATTATGGAAAATCAAATTGAGACCATCTCCATACTGCGACAAATGTCGGCTTGTAGAAACTGTAGCGCACATCTTCTTATGTAAAAATAGAATCAGAATTTGGAACTGGACTAGGAAGAAACTAGCACTATCAACAGAACTTTAGAAAGTCATATACCGATAACTGAAGCTTTACAACCCGACTGGAAATTTTACCCGTCCGCAAAGAATAACAGTTATTCGTGGCTTCTGGGACAGTTTGTTTTTTACGTCGTAACAAACAAAATTTCGAAGAGTAGGTGTTTTATATTGCAGAAGAACATTTTAAGCTGAAGAAGAATAACAAATATAAGGAATGGTTTCAATTTCGTTATCTGTTGCTTTATGTGGGCTACCAAGAGGTGGACAGTTTTTTTGATTAGAATCAGAATACTACACTTTCACTTTTTTTTATTCCTGGAATGTTGTTTTACGTTGGTTCTAAAATCAGAACTGTTCTAGTTTGGCAAAACTCCTTCGGCTCCGAAATTTTTTTCATTTGTTGAAAAATATATTGCTTTCTTACAGACCTCATATGCATCCAGTGCATAATAACTTAAATTGTAAATATATTTTTGAATGAATGTTTGTTATGCATTTTTCCGACACCCTTTTCACTGATATAAGTTATGTTCTACAACGAACGCACGCCATTGGAGGTGGCAATCTGCAATTTATTTCGTCTTAATTACTACTTCAATTTTGTTCTACAATTTAAAGGAATATATGGGTGCAAACATGGAATACATGGGAATAATGCAGCTGCTCAGTGACAGGTATGGCGTAGGCATTGTGGCCAGGCCTCGGATCTTCGACCCCTGCCCTCTTTGACTCAGCCTACCTGGTGATGAAAGTCTTCTCAAACATTCTTTTTTAAAGATAGTGCAGTGATTAGCACGTCTGTCTAGTGAGCAGGAGGTCCAGGTTCGAAGGCCAGTCGGTCACATATTTTCATCTGCCGTCGTTGCTGTATTTCTTCGCGCTGTGACAGTGTGGGCGGCGGTCCTTCGATATTTAAGATGCAATTGTTTTTTGAGGCAATAGAGGTGACCTGCGAACATTTGTCTTGCCATCAATGTAACGGGACTTCAACGGTATCCAACCCCTAGTCACTGCTTTGTGCCGGCGCTAACCCATGTTATATATAGGAGAATCAGATTGTAGTTCATATTTAGTCAAATAACAAATGGTGAGTAAACAAGTATGCCGGCCGGGGTGGCCGAGCGGCTCTATGCGCTACAGTCTAGAACCGCGCGACCGCTAAGGTCGCAATTTCGAATCCTGTCTTGGGCATGGATGTGTCTCTTGTCCTTAGGTTAGTTAGACCGCTAGAACTTAGAACTACTTAAACCTGATGACCTCAGAAGTTAAGTCCCATAGTGCTAAGAGCCATTTGAACCATTTTTTTAAATTATACAAGTATTTACGAATATTGGAAGCAGGATTGCAGCGAACTGATCACTTAACCAAGAGCAGCATGGAGTACCTGTGTAATGAGTTATTCCAGCTGCGTAGCTGAGGGTAATATTTGTTAAGGAATTCATTGCAGAATTAATGTAATACCTGTATCATGATCTCTGTAGTCATACTGTATCAAGGGCAGCCCGCGGACGGAGTACTATGTTAGGATTACTCAAGCTGAGGCCAAATAAAGAGAAGCGACGACGCCGCAACACTATCTTCACTTAAGTAGGTAGTCAGCGCTAAATAATGTGGGCCACCATTAACGTTACTGTAAGCAGTTTGACAGCATAACACCACCACAACTACTGACAACCTCAACCATTATCATCACGCAGTTGTGACACTCAGTGATTACAGGCTGCTGATGTTAATCAAGAACAGCGGAAAGTGCCTCTGAAGTTCGATTTGCGCTACGCCTAGGACGGAGAGAATCCTAAATAACATTTATAGGTCACCCAGCGAAGAGAAGAGTCCACGTATTGTCTGCAGTTCTTGCAGTTTGATATTAATGCAGTTCCAGATGGTTTCACACTTACTGATTCTTTTGGCTATCGGAATACTCATATGGGAATTATAAAAGTGTAATTCCCAGAACGCTCAACTACCTTAATAACACCTCATTCTTGATTGAATAAGATTCGGAAAACGACGTTAATTTGACGTTTCCATCCATCTCCTGACGTCTTACTGAACGAAGTCTGAAGTGCACGCACAGTTGTGTTGCCTGTCGCATCTTTCGTTATATGGTGTATCTGACTTAAGTAAATCAAAAGTACGATCAAGTTGCCCATTACTTAACTGCCACCATTTAATGATGATGTAACGCAGTTCAGGTGAGCTGCACATGTTACTTATCGAAGCAAATGATAATACTTAGCAATGTCCTGTACCTGCTCATCTTCTAGTGACTAGCACTTACTTCAATGTGGCCTTTAATATGGTTTGCAACAGATACAATAACCCTCAATTTCTTGGATCAACACATGGGACGAAACTTCGCACTTCCGTCAATGACAAGGGCATGTGCAAATGAACTTTATGCACTGCTTACCAAGGCTGCAAGCAATTGTGTATGCACTGATGGCATTACAACTAGATGGATCCTTCCAAGAAATGATTATGTTACAGCTCCTGAAAGAAAAGGTTGACCAGTCAGTAAGAACAAAATCTGAAGCCAGTCTGAGTCCCAATATCTCCCAGACATCTGAAGAGATTGTGCTTTCCTCAAAACTAAATGCGAAACACTGCAGATCACAAGACTACAGTACCACCATGGCACAGCACATCTGGGAACAAACAGCAGTCTCCCTCCAATGCCAAGCACTGAGGGCATTGGAGACAAATCTACATTGCTACTAGAGGGTAAGTACCATATCCATAGGAAGTGATCATCCTGTGCTTCGATATGTCAGAGCGGTATCAAATGGTAGAGCACCAACATTTCCTCAAGGCATTTAGTCGCGTTATACTATGCAAAAACTGATCCTGATTCTCAAACTTGGTTTAATTCTTCTGTCTCCAAGAATCTCTTCAACCAAGTTGTAACGATGAGAAGAGCAGCAGTGAAAAAGCACACTTTGTGAAACTCGCAAATATAGATTCCACAGGCAGATTGATTGTTTATCTTCCGTTTGGGGAGGAGTCAATACTCAATTCTTTTCACACTGCAGCAAAATTCTGCTCTCAGACTGAACAGAAATTAGAGAGATAACCAAAGTTAAAGAAAGCTATACAGAGTTTGAGGGAGTACGAAGACTTAGGAAAGAAGATCTGTTATGATTACTGGTTTCACGTGTCTTATTACATGGCACATAGTACTGTCTCCGAGATGGCCAGCTCGACTACTGAAATGATAATAGTGTTCCATTTTTCTGCCATATTGAACATGAAATAGTAACTAAACAGTTTGCTAATGACAGGACCAATCATTCACTGGATTTGTAATCCATAATATTGTGTTTCTGCATGCACTGCATTGCCTTCACAGCAGATATAGAGAAAACACATTGACAAGTTCTGGTAACAGATGATCATGCTTACTGACAAATATTAAGGGAGAGTGATATATGTGCACCACTTCAGGAATACCAATTGAAGACCATCCACTCATTATGAACTCTTACAGGAATCGTCACCTTAGTGGGCGTGAGTAATGAGTGGATGGGAAATATCTATTAGGATCATTACGTAAGTAGATTGTGGATAGTTGCTAATATGGGTCTCATGGGAAGCGTGCAAGGGATAAATCCCTGCAGTTGCACTAGTCGTCTGTGTCCTTGGGGGCTCAGGTAGATAGAACGTCTGCATGTAAGCAGAAGATCCTGGGTTCGAGTCCCAGCCGGGGCACACATTTTCAGCTGTCCCCATTGAGGTTTATCAACACCAACTGTCGGCAGCTGAGGGTTTCAACTAATTATCACATATCAAATGGCTTGTGCGACCATTCTTGCAGCATGGTGTCTGTTACAACTAGCTCACAAAGAGAGTGACCACATTGAAGCAGCAAACATTCTCACCAATCATTTCTCTGTGGACCATCTTATCTCAGGTTGTGATACAGTAGGGGCTGAAATCAAGCTCCAGCAGGATCTCAAGGTGTTTATGAAAGGTGGATCCTCACTTTGGAAATGATGCAGCAACAGTGCGAAACTACACAAAAAGATCTCCTCAGCGTTACAAGAAACAAAACTACCTTCAAAGCTTGATAACAATGAGGATGTTAAAACTTTGTTCACATGATGCTGGATGCTGAAGTGGGCATAGTGTCAAACCAGCCCCTGATGTCTACAGCTTCACAAAATGCACTGTATTGTCTTCACATCATCCAATTTTTATCCATTTGGATTTATTATGCCCAGTGTGATCACATTCAAGATACTTTTACAATGACTATGGCAATGTAAGTTAATGTGGAATGAGCCCTTGCCTTAACAGTTGCACTCTTTGTGGCAGACACTATACAGTGAAATTTGCATAACAGACAGCAATTGTGTCCATCATAGAAGCATTGCAGGAAGGACACCTGTTAGTATACGGAAGTCAGTACGAGATCTGGAGGATGGTCAAAAGAATGATTATATGATTCTGTTTCATGTACCAGAGACATATTTGAGTATTACTTGAAGTAACTCCCACACAGCAGAAATAGCTACACAGTTACTTGTTCGTCAGGATATAGGTCAGGAGCAGTGGGTGTTGTGATCATTAAAAGTAATTGAGCTGGAATGTACCCTGTTTATTCATGCAACGATGGTACATGGGTGCCTACGTAGGACTGAGCAGCCCCAAGAGGGATTGCCATCTGTTCATCAGGAGGTTTGAGGAGAAAGGTAGAGGCTAGAGGTGCGACTACTCGGGACCGAGGTCTGAAGCTAAGAGAGCGCAGGGCTGTTTCCCAGCTGCCCTCGCCGCGCCCGGCCGTGACCCCAAGTGATCACACGACTAGTCTTTGATTGGAGGGTCGATTCCGCCAACGCGCCTTGCTAGTAGTGTACCCCCGTCAGCGCAACTGACCCGTGGAACTAGAGCCTGACCGAGGAGCACGTGGCAGGAATGTGCCGACCACGGTCTTCCGGCCAGCACCTTCCACCACAGTATGCCCAAGCTGGCTACGGCTGTACATTATGAACAGAAAAATTATTTAATAAAATTTTATCGGCAATGATCCCTCTTGGGGACCTCCTCCCTGCACATCCTTTTCCTTTCCGAAGAAGGCTCTCTGGATGAAAATGAATGAGCTGATTCTAATTGATTATTTCATTTAAACAAATATATGATCATTATGAAGCGTCACAGAAATTAACATCCATAACATAGTGATATCAATATGTGCAAAAGTTACAAATTGGTCTGAAGAGCCTGAAGGAAGGCTATTGAATAGCAAATTTGTGAAGATGGGGCAACGGCAGTAGGGTCGGCGCTATGGTGTGAGTGTGTCGGCAGTATCTGTGATGGTGGGTACCCAGGCAATGGTGAGGGACACCGGAGCACAGCACACTGAAACACTCCACCCTCGTGGGGGTGAGAGAATGCTCCCAGGCCTGACAGTCATGAGGGGGTTTTTGCCCCATAATATTACTTTGAGGTCTTAAATCTAGGATTCCAATGGGAACTACCCAAGTGGGTGAATGAGAACATTAAAAAATTGTGGTGTCACCGCCAGACACCCCACTTGCTAGGTGGTAGCCTTTAAATCGGCCGCGGTCCGTTAGTATACGTCGGACCCGCGTGTCGCCACTATCAGTGATTGCAAACCGAGCGCCGCCACACGGTAGGTCTAGAGAGACTTCCTAGAACTCGCCCCAGTTGTACAACCGACTTTGCTAGCGATGGTTCACTGACAAAATACGCTCTCATTTGCCGAGACGATAGTTTAGCATAGCCTTCACCTATGTCATTTGCTACGACCTAGCAAGGCGCCATTATCAGTTGCTATTGATATTGAATCATGTACCGTCAAGACCGACGTTCACCATTAACGGATTAAAGTTACGTATTCCACCAGCTACGTCCGTTTTTCTAAATTCTAATTTCCTTGTCCTGTTCCAGACCTCACACCAGCCTGCATGAGCTAAAATGCGTGCCTTTCGGCCTCCTTCTAGTAACACGGTGTTGGCTCTCCTGCCAACCAAAGCACTGGCGACGAGGCAAAACCGCGTTCTTATCGATATTGCCCTGATTTACTTGTGTAATGGCTTCGCCACAATCTCCAGATGTAATGTCCGAATTTTATCGCTTACAGAATCAGCAGACGCAGGCCTTACTGGATGTCCTTGGACAGCTCGTCCAGGGTCAACGGGCAATGCAAAACGATGCGGCAGCCACCGCGAACTGCTAACGCAGCCACAACACGCTGTGGCACCAACTTTTCGACCTTTTGATGTTGCACTGGACAGCTGGACGGAGTGGTCACGCCAATTTGGATTCCATCTCGCCGCCTACAGAATTCAAGGTAACGAGCGGCAGCCTTTTTCGTTATCATTGGTTGGCGTCCGAAACGTACTGTGTGGTAGTCAAATTATTTCCCCGACGTGACATAGCAACTCTGTCCTGCGACGAAATTTTGTCTGCATTAGATGCATATTTCAAAGAATCAGTCAATGTAGTTGCGAAAAGGTATACCTTCTTTCGTACAAAACATATGGGAGGTCAGACTAATCGGGAGTCGGTTGCAACCTTGCAAGGCCTTACTAGGGATTGTGCTTTTGAGTGTCAATGTGGACTCCCTTATTCAGATACTATGGTACATGATGCAATTGCTCAGAACATTTATGATGTTCGCATTAGGGAACAGATTTTGAAACTAGTCAATCCCTCCCTTCAACAAGTGATGGACATATTGGATCGGCAGGACACACTTGACTTCACCAGCCGTGTGTCAGGTTAACCGGCCCGCCGGGCGAACTGCACGGAGCAGTAAACAGCCCTCGCGCCCGGCCGCGCCACTGCCGCCAGGCTCTCAGCCACGTGTGCCGCGCAGGCAAGCAAATGCAGTGCTAAAATCATGCCCGCGGTGTGCTACTAGACATTCGCGTGAGAATTGCCCATCACGCCAGGCTATTTGCTTTTTCTGTAATAAAAAAGGTCATGTTCAGAGTGTTTGCTAGAAACAGCTCAGATCGGACACTCAGAACCATTCCAGGCCCTTTGCTTCCTTCGAACCAAGGAATTCATGTAGTTCATTCCACTCTGTCCAGTGCCACTCTCTCTAACACTGACTGTGTTCGTCCCACAAATAGCGTGCTTCGACATCGCCGGAAATCCCGTCAAGTCGCAAGTGGTTTTGTACCAGTGTCAGTTCACGTTGCACGAGACAGTCGCTCTTGTCGTCAGCAAAACAATAAACTTTTTGTATACTTGGACATTAACAGCAAAGCGATACCATTCTAGCTCTCTAGCTCGATACCGGAGCTGGGCACACCTCCGTTGTGTGCCGCAAATGTTAAGTTAACTAGTTATTCAAGTCAAAAGATCCCTGTTTTAGGAAAGTGCAGCCTTCTTGCAACATACAAAGGACAAACAAAACTTGTGTCATTTTACGTCCTTTGTTCTTCTTCTGCAGTGAACTTGTTTGGTTCAAATGGTTCAAATGGCTCTGAGCACTATGGGACTCAACATCTTACGGCATAAGTCCCCTAGAACTTAGAACTACTTAAACCTAACTAACCTAAGGACATCACACACGCCCATGCCCGAGGCAGGATTCGAACCTGCGACCGTAGCAGTTGCGCGGTTCCGGACTGCAGCGCCAGAACCGCACGGCCACTCCGGCCGGCGAACTTGTTTGGTTTCGACTTATTTCAGTTGTTTAACCTGTCTATAGTAAATCAGGTCCTATCAGTGAACCAGACTGTGCCTTCAGACAGTGTTTCTCGTCTATGTGAAGAATTTGCAGGCATTTTTGCACCGGGCCTTGGTTGCGCTAAGAACTATAAAGCACATTTGGAACTGCAAGTAAACGAGCAACCAAAATTTTTCAGAGCGCGCAATGTTCCCCACGCATTGCGTGATGAGGTCGAAAAAACATTACACGATTTGGAATCACAAGGTGTAATTGAACGTTTTTCCAAAACCTTACGGAAAATTGAGACTTTGTGTGGACTTCAAGGAAACAGGGAATCCGCAACTAGTGATTGCAACTTTTCCTTTACCCTGCTCGGAAGACCTTTTGACAAACTGTGCCCGGGTAAAAATTTTTCGGAATTGGACCTAGCAGATGCGTACTTGCAAATACCGGTGGACAAAGAATCCCAGCGCGTTTTGGTGGTTAACACGCATCTTGGGTTGTATCAATTCAAACGACTGCCATACGGGTGTGCATCCGCCCCTGCATTGTTTCAGCAATATCAACAAACTGTTTGTGCATTGGTCCCTACTACAGCAAATTATCTGGGCGATATTGTGATCTCCGGAAATTCGGAAGAAGAACATTTGGCCAATCTCAGAATAATTATTTCAGGTCTTGCGACAAAATGGTCTTCGCTTGCGGAAGGACAAATGTGTGTTTTTTGCTCGTGACTTGCCCTACCTGGGACATGTACTCAATGCCCAAGGCATACATCCTAGTCCCGAGCACCTCCATGCCATACAAGACTTGCCTCCGCCGCAGAATTTGAAGCAGCTACAGGGTGTGCTGGGAAAAATCAACTATTATCATAAATACGTGCCGCATGCCTCTTCCATTTCCGCTCCGCTTCATCGCTTACGCCGTAAAGGTGTTCCGTTCGTCTGGACGACGGAATACGAACGCGCCTTTCGCCAGTTGAAATCGGCGTTGCTTTCAAATACTTGCCTTACACCATTCGATCCCCAGAACCCCCTTTTGTTGATGGTGGATGCTTCGGATTTCGGGATCGTTGCTGTGCTTGCGCAGAATGATGGATCGCACGATCGCCCTATTGCTTTTGCGTCCAAATTGCTCTCGTCTGCGCAAAGAAATTATTCACAGATCGAGAAAGAAGCATTGGCTCTCGTATTTGGTGTTACTAAGTTTCATGTTTTCTTGTATGGTCGTCACTTTACCATCATCACAGACCACAAACCTTTGACATCGCTTTTTCATCCGAACAAGCCTGTACCACCACGTACAGCGCAGAAATTCATTCGCTGGTCTATTTTCCTCTCGCAGTATCGCTACGATATCTTGTATCGTTCCACTGCTAAGCACGGAAACGCCGATGCATTGTCCCATTTGCCTGTTGCTGAGGATAGAGCATTCGATTCCTCCGAACTTGCTTGCATGTTCATTGATGCGGAAACCGCTGACGTGGTCGAATCGTTTCCGATTGATTTTCGTCGTGTAGCCACTGCCACAGCTGCCGACCCTGTCCTTGCTACCGTTCTGCGTTTTGTTGCTATGCAATGGCCCTTGCCAAAGTCACGGATCGGGGATCCGTTGGTTCGCCGATTTTTTGCTCACAAGGAGAGACTTTTTGTTCGACGTGGTGTTTTGCTGTTGCATTCTGATAAGGCCGTGGTCCCACGTTCGTTACAGTCCTCTGTCTTACGGCTTCTCCACCAAGGGTATTGGAGTATAGTGAGAACGAAACAACTTGCTCGTCAGCACTGTACTTGGTTCAAAATCGATGCCGCGATTACGAATATGTGATCTTCTTGCATGGTGTGTGCCGAACAACAATCAGCCCCACCACGGAAATTCTTTGCATGGCCAAAAGCCACTTCCCCTTGGCAACGCTTACACATCGATTTTGCTGGTCGATTCTGGAATGCTCGATGGTTGGTTGTGGTAGATTCATTCAGTAATTTTCCTTTTGTTGTCCGGATGTCTTCCACGACGTCATCTGCCACCATCCAAGCGCTATCTGCTATCTTTTGCATTGAAGGTCTTCCACAGACAATTGTTTCTGACAATGGCCCACAATTCATGTCCACAGAATTTCAGTCATTCTGCAAGGCCAATGGTATTCAACATCTGACGTCCACGCCGTTTTCGCCACAGTCAAACGGTGCCGCTGAACGATTGGTCAGGACTTTCAAGTCGCAGATGTTGAAGTTAAAAGAGTCGCATTCTCGGGAGGATGCGTTATCGCTCTTTTTGTCCTCGTGTCGCTCTCAGCCCCGAGATGGTCGCTCGCCGGCTGAGTTGCTCCACGGTCGTCGTCATCGAACCTTGATGTCTTTTAAATATTTACTGTTAAAAACAGTCTTGATCTCGATTTATTTATCGAGGTGACCGGTTTCGACCACTACTGTGTTCATCTTCAGACCATTGAGTAGGAGCCTCTTTCTGTTGTCTTTGCTACATCCGCCGCATCAGGTTCCTGTGCAGCGGCAGACACCTGCTTTTGCTCCAGGCGACGTTGTCTACTATCGCCACTATCGATGTTCGCGGCGTTGGCTCGAAGGGCGCATTCTTCGCTGCCTCGGCCGCGCTATGTATCTGGTTTTGGGGGCCTCTGGTGAGGTGCGCCAGCATCTCAACCAGCTGCGCCTCTGTCGTCGCATGGGATCTGCCGCTCGCCGTCTGCTTTCAGCGACGGTGCCGTCCGGTCAGCGCCCTGGGGACCCATCTACTGGCTCGTCTCAGCCCCAGGTGTTACCGACGCTGCCTTCCATTTTGCCCCATGGCGACGCGCCGCCGCCGCCGCCGCCGGCCCCTGTTCTCCCGCCGGCGACGCCCGCAGTGGACGCGTCGCTGCAACCGCCGGGCGCCTCCCTGGGTCACGCGCTGCCGATCGCTTCCCATGAACGGATGTACTCCGACATGGAACTCTTGCCCGCTCCGGACCATATGTCGTCTTCGCCCGTCGGGTGCCCCGACCCGATGGAGGTCGACCCTTCGGCCCCTCCTGTCTCTCTGCGGGCGCATTCACCGCATGTTGGCGTGCACCCTGGAGCAGGTTTTCAGACGTTTCCTAGCTCCCCGCGGTCCGAATGGCAGGGTGCGGGTGGCACAGCCTCGCCTGTTGTTAGGCTCCCCACCTCGTCGCATACGTCAACATGGGGTCCTCCCCACGGCGGGCGGAAGCCTTATGCCACCACCGTACGCCGATTTGCGGGGGAGGAATGTGGTGTCACCGCCAGACACGACACTTGCTAGGTGGTAGCCTTTAAATCGGCCGCGGTCCGTTAGTATACGTCGGACCCGCGTGTCGCCACTATCAGTGATTGCAGACCGAGCGCCGCCGCACGGCAGGTCCAGAGAGACTTCCTAGCACTCACCCCAGTTGTACAGCCGACTTTACTAGCTATGGTTCACTGGCTACATACGCTCTCATTTGCCGAGACGATAGTTTAGCATAGCCTTCAGCTACGTCATTTGCTACGACCTAGCAAGGCGCTATATTCAGTTACTATTGATATTGTGAATCATGTACCGTCAAGAGCGACGTTCAACATTAATGGATTAAAGTTAAATATTCCACCAGCTACGTCCGTTTTTCTAAATTCTAATTTCCTTGTCCTGTTCCAGGCCTCACGCCAGCCTGCGTGAGCTAAAACGCGTGCCTTTCGGCCTCCTTCTAGTAACACGGTGTTGGCTCTCCTTCCAAACAAAACAAAAATGACAATAATTTAAAGAGAAAACAAAATGACTTACACGAGTGTTAAGACTCGACAGTTAAATTGGGATTCCATAGGCTTTGTATAGAGATACAAATCCATTACAAAATTAGTTCATTGAACTGACACCTAGACTACAGCTTAATACTAAGGGGTTGGGCTGTCATGCCTGATCACATGCACCAAGGTTGGCAGGTAGGTTCAGGTGTGATATTCACCTTCAGGTTGTGGGGGTGGTACTACTTCTCGGAAGGAAGTGAAACATTTGCAAAACCGTCTTTTACAGAGTATCCAGGATACTATAATCAGAATCATTACAGCGATGATTACTGAACCAGCGCTGGGTAATACAACTGTGGCTCTGAACCAAGCGCTTAACCAATCAGCAGTACGTGAGGCTGCTCAGTGAAGAGCAACTTGGTTATGTTCCTGGGTAAGGAGATGATTGATGGATTGGAGTAGATCTGGATCATTGGTATTCGGTAAATTCTTCAGCTTCTCATGGTGATGAAGTTTAAAAGAGAGTTCAGGAAGGTATAAGGTAAATGTGGAAATGGTGACATGAAAGTGGAGTGCAATTGAGCTGATATCCTCATAGAAGCAGCGTATACATCACATCTTGAACTATTATACACTAGGCCACATTTATTCAGTGTTACCCAGTACGATTCAGTTTCTGACATTGAACGGTGGCACACCAGGGTGGTCAAGAGCAGTCTGTGGAACAGCGAATAGAAAACTGTAGCCAACAGGTTGAGTTATTGGCTGACAAAGTGAGCCTAGATCACGAGGACATGGAGGTGTAGTAGTTTCAGCTAAAAACAGTGACATCTCGCACTCAGTAGTGTTAGCGTGTAAAATTAGCGTGGAGCGTAAGTAATGTGTTGTATGGGTACAACTGGACAGTTCAGCGCGAGAGAGAGTGGCGTGGGTTTGTCGATCCCAACTAACTATTAAAAATTCTTGAGTCTGCCAAACGACGTGGTGGTGAAGGGTGGCCCAAGAGCATGGAAAAGTGTATTTTGATAGCACTCGTATTCACAATTTGCGCACGTGATTGGCAACCTCATTCACACCTGAATACTATCCAAATTACAGGTAAGACGGACCTCCAATGCAGCATAGTAAAAGGGGAGGTTGCGTTCAGCTTCCAATGTTGATAACGGTCGACTGCGAGAGAAAGTAGTAGTGACCCTACAAGTAAGAATTTCTTGGCTTACTTGATGAGTAATTCAGAGATGACGGAGGGGGTACAACGTTGTAGCAATAGTTACCTGGCAAGTAGCGACGATGGACCAGTTCAGTCACGCTTACTGATGAACAAGGCCACGAAGTAGAATCCTGGCAGCAACCAACAGTTTGATCAGCAGATACTCAGTGTTGAATTACACCATTGTCTTGCCGCCTCGCTACCCCACGACTGCCAATCACACATCAGCAAAAAAGACGCTGAGCACGGAGGCAGTACTACGCAGCACAGACGAAGTGTAACTCACTGGAAAAAATTTTTCAACCTTCTATGGCACGAAGGCCAAGTGTCATTAATTAATTTGAGATTTTGTACGAAGAAAGTTTTTTTAATGAATAATAATAATAATGAGAAGAAATCCTGTGATCGCGGTGTAAACCTGCACGACCTAGGCACCTCCCACGCATTGGCCACTACACAGGGGCACCCACCCCGCTAAGGCTCAACACGACGAGACAGGTGAAATAATTCATAAATTTCAGAAATAATATTGAGTGGTTTTTCATCTGTAGAAAACCCGAATGAGGGTAGGACACCTCAAGTTAACTCAATAATCATAGGATCTTTACTTACAGAAGTGGTCAATAGAGAGATTAACTGTACTGCAGTCGGAAATGAATATTAGTGGGAGCGAGTCTGTTGCTCATGAATACAGAGGCTGGGCGTGAAGGAGTGGAGGCGGCGCAGCGCAGCTTTATCAGCGCTGAGCCGGCAGAGTGCTGAGCTCAGGTAACAGCATCAGAGAGTGTTAGAGGCTCTGCGTCCAATACTAAGACGTTGTAAGTGCAACTTAAAAGTAACAGTTTATTGCAAAGCAATAATGAACGAATAGCTGATGTCACAAAGACGTTTGATTCCATGTTAACAGAACAACTTAAGTGTTCAACAGGTAAATTGATACTGAATATTCAACGTTGTTGTTTAACGGAAACTGCTACTGAACATAACGTACATATGTACGTACTTCCCTTTCCCCTTCCGAAGAGCGGAGGGCATAAACGATAAAAGCCTTGTTCATGTACTTAGTATATGACAATAGAGGTCTGGTAACATCAACGAGTTACACCAAGGTAGTGTTAATATGAACAGTGTGTTGTAAGTGTGTTGTAAGTGTGTTATTGTGCGTATTAAGTGTTGTGTAAATGTGCGACTGATAGCACCTATTGGCCTTCAATTCGTATCCACCGTCAGCTACCATTAGAGATACTTCCAGTCGAGACAACAATGAAAATTAAAAGGGAATACCAAATATGACACAAAAATAACCCATAACCATAAAGTGTACTAAACATGAATCATCACTCTAAATTGATAATAACAAAACATGACAGTGAAGTAATAATAATTGACAAGAAATAAAATCAAGGGAATATTTACCAGCCATAAACTTCTGAATCAGATACAAAATCCATCAGAGGATGTTGTTTTTTAGTGGGTTGACGAAGTGCATAAGGGCCGAAGCCAGTAGAATCCGACAGTGTGTGTGTATATAACAGTGGCATTGTATAAAACGTAATAAAAGAGCGTCCGGGGCTCAGTTCATTTGTGGTTAAATGCGAAAGGCGTAGTGTGAGCGAAAATTGTAGCACAGTAATTGATGTATGAATTGTTTTGTGCTCAACTGAGGAGCCTAGGATTCGATGACGTGTAAGTACAAGTTCGCGTAGCAAATGAGCTTCCTGCGAGTGACTCGACTATTAAGTTGAGCAGGGCATTATTGCAATCTGCAGACTTGAATTGATGATTACATAATTTGCAGGGCAATGGAGCAACCTGCGGACAGTACTAAGGCAACCTGTGTAATAATTGATGGGTAAGCAGTGCATTGGAGCTATCTGCGATACCGTGGTTCAGCGGGCCTAAGGGCGTTCGTCTAACTTATTGCAGGCACATGGGCCTCCTGCGATACATGGAATAAAAGTATCAGCGGCGTTATTAGCGACCTGCTGTACTAGGAATATATAGACTGTTCGAGCAATAAAAATAGCTCTGACGATATAATAGCATGCATGCATAAATAGCGTCACTTTTTGTGCGAACTTTACATAACAATACAGAAAATGAAAATCGTGTACTATAGTTATGTGGTTATGCTAACGCTAGTGATTTAAACACAATGACATATATTGAGGCAATGATATATAATAACACCGCTGTAAATAGTCGGGACGATATTATGAATGGTAGTACAAGAGTTTCGCATTGAAGTTGACGCATGATGTAGGCTGTTGGAGCGACAGGTCGCTGTGCACGTGCTCTGGTATCTGGTATGCAGTAGAAACAAGTGTCACGACACTACTGCGACCTCGACAGCAGCAGGTGTGCACACGTATTGGCTAGTGTTACATGTTAACGTTGCTATTCTAGCATCATAAGGCATCTGCCCCCTCAGGGGGTCCACAACTCGTGTGTGGATACGTGCTTAGCGAGCATGGACCCTGAGGTAATGTGGCCCTCCTTCCTTTCTGGGCTGCATACCTTCCTTTTCCGCAGCCTTCCCCATTCCCCAGTCTCTCTTCTTCACTTTCTCTGCTGGCAAGTCTTTGTCCTTCCTTTGTCCTTCTCTTTTCCTTACCTCTTCTCTTTACCCTTTCCTCCGCTGCGGCGTTTGAGACCTCTCTTCTTTCCTTTCCCTTTCTTTGTTCCTCCCTTTCTCTTTGTTCCTCCCTGTGCATGTCTGAAGGCCGAACCACGCATTCCCGTGCGTAGCCGGTGGCAGGCTAAAGCGTTATTCCCCGCCCCGGGTAGACAGGTAGGACACGTACGTACCCCGTTACCTCCTGAACGTGCCGATTGGTCCCTCCGTCCGGTTCTCGGGAGGTGTGACCTGAGGTGTGAACAACCACCTAAGGTGGGAGTGCCCTCAGAGAGGCCCCCACAAGGAAGGAGCGCGCCATCGGAGACGCCGGTAATCGTGGGGGATACTTCCGCAGTGGTTTCCTCGTCATCTACTATGTCTGCTCACAAGCGTAAGTTCAATGAGTGTCAGCCATGGACAGTTCTTCCATCATTTCCACAGTTACTTGTTGTTTCTCGGTCGGATGAAGGTCAAGACTTCTCCACGGTCAACCCTTTCATTATTCAGAAAGGCGTCGACGCAACTGCAGGTCCTGTAAAGTCTTGTTCCCGATTACGGAATGGCACCTTGTTGTTAGAAATAGTCAGTGCCCTCAAGCCACAATAATTGCTGCGTACTTCACTGCTACACACCTTCCCTGTCCAGGTGGAAGTGCACCGCACTTTAAATTCATCCCTCGACGGATTGTCCGACGAGGAAATTCAAAACTACCTGTCTAACCGGGGCGTAACGTCTGTCATCGAGTCATGGAAAGGGTTGACACGAACATCGTTCCAACCTGTGCTGTCTTCTTGACATTTGACAGAGTTCAACTCCCGTCGAACATAAAAGCGGGCTATGAGATAATTTCCGTTCGCCCTTACATCTCAAACCCTACGCATTGCTATCGGTGTCAGCGGTTCAATCATACCAGCCAGTCCTGTTCCAATCCGGCCAAATGTGTTAAGTGTGGCAAGGATGCCCATGAGGGTGCTTGTCCACCTTCGTCCCCTCGTTGCATCATCTGTATGAGTGACCACGCTGCTTCCTCTAGAGATTGCCCCATTTTTAAAGACGAACGGCTCATTCAGGAAATCAGAATGAAGGAAAAGGTGTCTACGTTTGCTGCTCGAAAGTTATTCACCAGTCGAAAGCCCACTGTGCCTCACGCAGATAAATACAGCACTGTCCTTGCCTCTCCTCGGCCAACAAAGGAGGCAGCTATGCAGACTTGTGATCTCACCTTTAGTGCCACGGTCGTCGGATCGGCCAGCGCAAAGATCGCCTGTTCAACCTTCCCACTTTCGCCTTCTCACTCTATGGCTCACCCTTCATTGGGTTCCGCTAAATCTCGAGCCCCAAAATCAGACACCCGGACTTCCAAAAACGAGCCTACTCACGAAGATTTTTTTATGTACCCCAGCTTCACAACCATCGGTTCCTCCTTCATCTCAACGTCCTGTTTCCAAGAAGAAACCCAGTTCCTCTCCTTCTCCGCCACGGCGTGTCTCATCTACAGCACCACCTAGCGGTAACCACCCTCGGCCGTCTTCGGCTGCCAGCAGTGTGCCTCAGCGACACAGATCAACCGGCCGATTGCTGGTGACAGGAGCTGCTCCCGAACAACCTATGGAGCAGGATCTTCTGCCTTCGGCTGAATGCCGTTCCACGCTGTCGGTAGCAAGCTCTGATCAGTCGAGTTGAGGGCAGCCTTGGTCACATTCTTCCATTTTCTGTCCACCCTACGTACATTATCCATTGGAATATCCATGGCATTCGAGCCAATCGGGATGAAGTGTCGATCCTCTTATGATCCTACCCGCCAGTCATCTTCTGTCTTCAGGAAACGAAGCTGCATCCCCACGACTGCTTTGTTTTCCCCAATTTTCAGTCAGTCCAATTTGATCTCCCCTCAGTTGAATCATGAGTCCTCTATGTGCTGGAGTGCCTTCTTCTAGATGATACTCTCCATTATCACCCAATCCCCTTAAACAGTTCCTTCCAAGCTGTCGCTGTCCGTCTTTCCCTTTCTGGATACACCTTCTCTCATCGTCCACACCAATTGCACGAGCTGATCTCCTTCATCTTCTTGATCAGCTTCCTTTCGCCCCCTATTCGCTGGTTGGGGTTTTCGATGCCCACCACCCACTTTGGGGATCTCAGCATTCTTGTCCGCGCGGCTCACTATTGATAGACATCTTCCACCAAGCGGAACTTGTTTGCCTCAAGACTGGGCACCCTACATTTTTGTCTGCCTCCACGACAAATATCTATCATTTGGACCTTTCAGTCGGTACCGTTCCGCTAGCTCGGCGCTTCGAATGGTTCGCTCTTGCTGATACACACTCAAGTGACCACTTTTCATGTGTCCTTCGATTGCAGCCACAACTGCCATATATGCGCCCGAGACGCTGGAAGTTTGCCCAAGCCGATTGGACACTTTTTTCGTCTCTAGCGACATTCGATGACCGTCACTTTCCTAGCGTCAACGATGAGGTCACTCATATTATAGACGTTATTCTTACAGCTGTGGTACGTTCAATACCTCGCACCTCTGAATTACCCTAGTGCCCCCCAGTTCCTTTGTGGAACGAGGCATGCCGTGACGCAGTACGTGAGCGGCGGCGTGCTCTTGGCGTTTTCAGACACCATCCTACTTTGGCCAACTGTATGCGCTATAAGTAGTTCCGTACACGATGCCGTCGCATCATCCGCGATAGCAAGAAGGCAAGCTGGTACTTCTTTACTTGCTCATTTAACACCTTCAGTCCCTCCCCGGAAGTTAGGAGTCGGATTCGACGGTTATCTGGTGCGCCTAGTTTCTCCCCGGTCTCTGGGCTCACTGTCACGCATGATACTTTAGTGGACCCCGTCGCAATTTCTAACTCACTGGGTCACCACTTTGCTGAGATTTCGAGCTCTTCAAATTACCCGCCAGCGTTTCTCCCGAAGAAACGTGCAGCGGAAGTGCAACCTCTTGCCTTCTCCTCTCAAAATCGGGAAAGCTGCGATACTGTTTTCTCCATGCGGGAACTCCACCATCCACTCTCTTCTTCTCCCTTTTCCGCCCCAGGACCGGATGGTATCCACATCCAAATGTTGCTGCATTTATCATACCATAGTCTGCGTTACCTCCTTCGCCTTTATAATCGAATTTGGATCGACAGTACTTTTCCCAGACGATGTCGGGAAGCTATCGTCGTTCCTGTTCCGAAACCTGGAAAGGACAAATATCTCCCCTCTAGCTATCGCCCCATTTCTCTCATGAGTAGTGTATGTAAGGTTTTGGAGCGTATGGTGAATTGCCGTTTAGCCTGGTGGCTGGGGTCCTGAAGTCTAACACTTGCCCAATGCGGTTTCCGAAAGCATCGTTCTGCAGTTGACCATCTTGTTGCCAAACAGTAGCAATATATTTTGATCTGGAGAGAGCATACGATACCTGTTTGAGGACAGGCATCCTCCGCACACTGTTCTATTGGGGCTTTCGAGGTCGGCTGCCCCTTTTTCTTCGTGAATTTATGGCAAAGCGCACATCTAGGGTGCGGGTGAACACTACTCTCCCCCGTACTTTCTCCCAAGAAAACTGGGTACCCCAGGGCTCTGTGCTAAGTGTGTTTGCCATTGCCATAAATCCAATTATGGATTGTCTCCTTCCTGATGTCTCGGGCTCCCTCTTTGTGGACGATTTTGCGATCTACTACAGCTCTCAACGGACCAGCCTTCTTGAACGACGTCTTCAAGGATGTCTCGACCGCCTCCAGTCTTGGAGCATCGAAACCGGCTTCCGATTTTCTCCCAGTATGACCGTTTGTGTTAATTTCTGGCGTCGTACAGAGTTTCTTCCGCCTTCCTTACATCTAGGCCCCGTCTACCTTCCGTTCGCGGACGTCGCCAAATTCTTGGGTCTTATGTCTGACAGAAAGCTGTGCTGGTCCTCCCACGTTTTCTATCTTTCGGTTCGCTGTCTGTGATCCCTCAACACCCTCCATGTCCTGAATGGCACCTCCAGGGGAGCGGACCGAGTAGTCTTTCTCCGCCTCTATCGCGCCTTAGTGCGCTCGAAATTGGACTATGGAAGCATAGTTTACTCCTCTGCTCGGCCGTCTATTCTTCGGCGTCTCGACTGTATCCACCACCGTGGATTACGTTTAGTGTCTGGAGCTTTTCACACCAGCCCCGTGGAAAGCCTTTATGCTGAGACTGCTGAACCTTCACTGTCCAATCGGCGAGCTGTCCTTCTGAGTCGTTATGCTAGCCTGCTAATCCGGCCCATGACATTTTTTTCGACACCTCCTTGGATTTAGGGTATGCAGACCGCCCTTACTCCCTACTACCACCAGCAGTCCGTTTCCGTCAAATGCTTCATTCTCTTCCCTTCCCTTCCACTTTCCTAAATCTTTCTTGACAACTTGGGAAACTGAGAAAGGTCACGGAGCAGGCAGGTCTTGGGCCAGAGCCAAGGCGGTGCTGTATCCCACGGATGGTACCCCTTCTCTTGTTTATCGTCAGGCATTTGCTGCTCTCTGCGCACAAATGAAGGATGCCACATTTATTTACACTGATGGCTCAAAAACATCGTTTGGTGTAGGGAGTGCCTATATTGTTGGCGACACCCCAAATCGATTTCGGCTTCCCGACCAGTGTTCGGTTTATACTGCGGAGATTCACGCTGTTCTCCAGGCTGTCCAATCCATCTGTCGCCATCAGCGATACAGTATGTTATCTGCTCAGATTCTCTTAGCTCTCTTCTCAGTCTCCAAGCTCTCTACCCTGTTCACCCTCTGGTCCACTAGATTCAGGACTGCCTCCACTTGCTCCACTTGGGGGGTGTCTGTGGCGTTACTCTGGATCCCAGGACATGTTGGTATCTGTGGAAATGAGGCGGCCGATATAGTGGCCAAGGCTGCAGTCTCTCTTCTTCAGCCAGCTATTCGCATGATTCTCTTCACCGATCTATGGAGGGTTTATGTCGCCATGTTGCTCTTTTGTGGCACGCACATTGGTCGACACCTCCCAATAATAAATTCCAGGACGTGAAAGCTCTTCTGTGTTCTTGGACCTCTTCCTCCCGAACTCGTCGTCGGGTGGGGGTTATTTTAACTAGACTCTGGATAGGGCTCTGTCTTTTTAGCCATCGACACCTTTGAAGCAGCGATCCTCCCCCACTCTCTCCGTCCACAGTTGAGAGCAGTGGGGACAGACACCTTACGCTTCTGTGCCCCTATTTTACTCCACTACGCGCCTGTCTACAGCTGTCGCCTGACATATCTTCCATTTTAGCAGATGACACGCGTTCTCGAGTTCAATAGTGCCAGTGAGATGACGTCAGTCATTTAAGCTCTTTTTGGGGACAAACAACTCCCCTTCTATAGTGGTTTTTTAAGCTTTCCTTCTGTTTTTGGTTTCCCCACATTTTTGAGTTTCACTCCCATTGCTGCTGGTTTCCAGTTTCGTTTTTTTACCATTTCCGAAGTCACAGACTGGGCACTAATGACCGTAGGCAGTTTTGCGCCCTAAAACCATAACAAAAAAAAAAAAAAACTTTGCATCTGTGGCTGGCTGCTAGGCTGCGTGTGTGTTAATTTTAAAACTGACAATAACAAATTGAACTGAAAGGACAACTAGGCACAGTTCCCATAGCGCTTACATCACCGGCTAATTAGAGGAAAAGGACGTATCTCACAGTGGATTATCGGCCAATATTTTGGGGGCAAGACTGCAACAAGAGAGAAGCAATATGTCAGTGTAAATGAGTGGTAAGATTAAAAGACCGGTACTGTCAGAAGAAGGTACCTACCATGTTGTAGGGGCCTCCTCATTGACAGAAGAAGGAAAACAGGATAGAACAATGACCACGGCAGTAGAGTAAAATAAAAATGGAGGGCAAAAAATAACTGCGTAGCAACCAAGGAACAATTGCCCACCGATATACGGCAGCCTGGACGATTGGTCGTTTGTGCCTCGTCAGAAGCATGAAAAACCCATAGCATTGCATTGGTTTGCCCATATCTGGCCTTGTGCTCATAGTTCGATGTATAAGAGGGTTAGGGCTGTAGATTGTAACTCATACAATAACTTATATAATGAAACTTCAGTTATAAGATTTGCAGACTAAGGTATGCAGAATAATGTAAATCGTTAAGAACTTTGTGTAATTTATCCAGCTAATGTGAAACAAAACAAGGAAAAGCAATTAAACAATTAATCAAATCTACCTAAGATATATTGGAATGTTTGAATGAATTTTAACATAAATATTGTTTGCCGTGTCTTCTGGTGGCATGAAGGAAACCAGTTTGGAGCTGTTAGCGAGCGCACAGCGCAGGCGTAGGTGCAGAGTAGCACGTCAGCGGTTATGTGAGGCGGCTTGCAGTTGCGAGAGACCGGCCGCTACTGTAGTGACAAATATCACGGGCTTAGCGTGTACAAGAAACAACGATGAATTAGAAATTGCTAATCATCTAGAATAAGAGTTTTAAAAAAGCTGTTAGACTACAATGCACTTACCATCATCTTATCTAACTGTCATGCGCAGAGGATAGGGCAGTAATTTGCGGTTTGTTTTTGTAACTACTCAGACGCGCCGCGTGTCGAGATGCTGGATGCGGCAGCGCATGTGGTGATAAGATACCTCATCGCACGGAGCGATGTTACTGGCTGAGAAACAATGATGGCCACTGGCCAGTTGTTCGCAAGGAGAGGGGAATGAGGTTCAAGGAGGGGTCAGCGCTGAAGAGAGGACGGGAGGCGAAAGCTGATGTGTTGCCCCGCCAACAGCTGGTCCCGTAAACAAAGCGTACGAGGCGTATGCATTTCAAGTCCTGGCTTTTTCTGTTCCAATTACTTACGGTTAGCTGCAGCAAATACATAACTACGACATATAGTAAATACACTAGACGTCAACGTAACAAGTATTAAGAAAAACTCAGAGTAACACACTCCACAAGTACTGGTTTGCCAAATAGATGGCAATAGATGACATCGAAGAATATAATTCGGAGTTAGCAGCCACGGTACTGCAAACACCAAGTGTAATGGTTGCATTTGAAGCAAGTCAGTTGCGTGACGTCTAATGCGTGGCATTGCTTGTACAACATAAAACATAATCATACGTATAAAAATTAGCAAAAATACATGACAAGACTGGAAATTGACAATTGAGAATGGCTGGGGACTCAGTGGTGGCCAGGCACGTTTTGCTTCAAAGTCCCTGGAGAAAATGACCTAAACAAGCTGCAATAAAACATAATACACTAATTAGGCGTGATTAATCACGTGACCTCAAAGCATAAGGGTGTCGATTCCGCAAAGCGTATCTAGGACAACCCTGTGGAGGTAATCTCCTCTGTTTTTTCTTTCGCCTTTGTTCCACTTGAGGTGGAGGTGACACAGGCTGATCGGTGGCTGCGACCTGTTGTGGTGACACAGCCTTACCGTAGTAAGGTTGCAGGCGGTCGAAGTGCAGTATCACCGTACGATCGGTTAATTGCAGCTATGCATTGACTGGTGAGGTCAACCGTGCCATCCGATACGGGCCTTCAAAGTGGGGAGAGAACTTTTTAGTTCGTCCCTATTTGATTGCCAGGTTTTGTAATAACACTAAATCACCTGTTTGATAAGTCGGTAAAACAGCATTTTTGTTCTGCCTGTGCAACTGTTTATTAGTAGCTTTGATATTATTCCTCTTTACCTTATACCAGATCGCTTTTAGCCGGCGGGCTAAACATTTTACTTCCTTTATTTCTACACCCTGAGGTAGTTTGTCTATTTCGAACGGCAAATTCATCGTCCGTCCAAACACAGCTTCGTAAGGGGTGCACCCCATGGATTCGTGCATTCGGGTGTTGTATGCAGAAAAAATATACAGTACATAATTGTCCCAATCAGCATGCATTTTTGCAACATAATAGGATAACATTTTACAAATTTTATGGTGTACGCGTTCAACGCGACCATTGGCTTTAGGATGGAAGGGAGTTGTACGCCATTTTTTGACTCTTAGCAATTTACAAACTTGTACAAATAGAGCAGACATGAAATTGGTTCCTTGATCTGTTAAAATGGCATCAGGACTTCCAGAAGATAGTATCACACGATTTACAAACTCTCTCGCCACAGTTTCAGCTGTCATGTCGGCGAGGGGAACCAAAATTATATAACGTGAAAAGTGATCAATAACAGACAAAATGTATTTTTTACCTTGTTGCGACTGTGGAAAAGTACCTAGGATATCTAAAGCAAGAATTTCAAAGGGTTGAGATGCCTGAGGAAGTGTTTGCAGTGGCACTCGCGGACGCATATTTTGTGCTCGCTGTGCACATGTTTGGCAAGATCTTACATACCTGTCCACGTCACATCGTCAGTATTGCCACCAATGACGTGTTGCAATTTGAGTGTTCGTAGCGCGTTTTCCGCTGTGACATGCTTGAATTGTATCATGGCATTGCCGTATTATACGCTACTGCAAGCATTACGCTATTACCAAACGATTTCCATGGGGAGTTTTTCGATACAAAAGGTCGTCTATTACTTCAAATTCTGGCAAGATAGCGTATCTTTGACATTGAACGTGCACCTGCTGTGCTTCTTCTAACTCTTCAATAGATACCTCATCTGACTGAATGATACGCACTTTTCTACTTAACGCATCAGCATTTTGATGCAACCGACCAGGCTTGTGCCGAACTTCAAAATCATATTCTGACAATTTAATGGCCCAGCGCATTCATCCATGCACACAAAAGGAGTATCCTTTTTCAACAATTTAGTAAGAGGTTTGGTAAGAGTGGCATAATCTTAAACAAAACGGCGGTAATAATTTGCAAGACCCAGGAAGGATTGTAATTCCTTTAAATTTATTGGAATAGGAGAAGTGTCTACTGCTTCAGTTAATCGTGGATCTGGTTTACCTCTTCTGGAACTGATGACGTGACCTAAATACTGCACTTGTGATTAAGCAAAAGAACATTTTTGTAATTTTAAGCTTAAATTAGCATTTGCCATCGCAACAGTGCACTGCGTAGATGTTCAGCATGTTCAGCAATGGATTTTGAAAATATAATGATATCATCAAGATACGCAAGGTTTCAGCCCACGTAATAGCAGATCTGCAAATAGCTGAAAGGTTACTGGTGCATTGCGAAGCCCGAAAGGCATCCTTAAGAATTCATATAAGCCACCAGGTACTACAAAAGCCGTCTTAACTCAATCTTGAGGAGCAATTGGAATTTGATGATACCCACTGTGCATGTCTAATGTTGTAAACTACCGGCAATAGCCCAGACAATTGAGTGTTTCATGGATCCGGGGTAATGGATAATGATCTGGGATAGCAACCTTGTTTACTGCTCACATGTCTACACAGAGGCGATAGGATTTTTCTCCGTCTATAGATTTCTTTGGAACGACTACAATTGGGCTAGACCACGCACTAGAAGAAGGTTGTATTATTCCTGTTTCTAGTTGCTGTTGTATAGTTTCCTCTACCACTGATAGAAGATGGTATGGAATTCGGTACCCTTTTTGAGCTATTGGTCTAGCATTTCCGGTTGGAAACTCGAATTCGACCGCCATTTGAGGGTTTATGCCACGAGTAAACACGTCTGTCACACGACATTCTGATTCTTCCAACAGAACCTCGTTATGAGCAGAATTGGCACTTAGTGCGTATGTGAGGCATGCGACGCTTCTAATCCTGTTCGCAAATATTCTAAATCCTCACCCGTTTTTTGCTTAAGGGTGGAAAGCAAGTCACGATAGTAACTAGTACCACGTTTGTCTGTAAACCTTTCAGTCAACCCTGTTGCAAGGGACTGGAAGGTAGGGGCATTTTTCAAGCTCTCGACAGACTGCACGTAGTTGTGCGCTTCGCCGGTGAGTTCAATTTTCATCACGTTTAAGAGAGATTCATCTGGCCAACTGCAAAGCTTTCCAATGCCCTGGATATTCTGGACAAGCGTTCAAATATTCTCGTGCGGCTTTCCAGCGAACGCCGGAATAAACGCTACTGCTGGAAAGCTCTGCACCAAAGTAGAGGTGGCTACTGCCACAGGTGATTCTGCACTAGTGAATGGTGCAGTCAGGTGCTTCGGCTGTTACTCCACTAGCACTTGCTTAGCAACATTAGATTGCGGAGAAGCCATTTGAAGAACACCTATCTGTTGCTTAAGCTCTGCTTTAGTTAAAATTAATCGATTTATCTGGGTCTGCAGCGCCGAGAGGGGATCTTTATCCTCTGTAGCTGCTCCTTCCTCCAATTGCTGCTCGGCGGTCGGCATGTTACGAGGGCAGTTCAATAAGTAATGCAACACATTTTTTTTCTCGGCCAATTTTGGTTGAAAAAACCGGAAATTTCTTGTGGAATATTTTCAAACATTCCCGCTTCGTCTCGTATAGTTTCATTGACTTCCGACAGGTGGCAGCGCTGTACGGAGCTGTTAAAATGGCGTCTGTAACGGATGTGCGTTGCAAACAACGGGCAGTGATCGAGTTTCTTTTGGCGGAAAACCAGGGCATCTCAGATATTCATAGGCGCTTGCAGAATGTCTACGGTGATCTGGCAGTGGACAAAAGCACGGTGAGTCGTTGGGCAAAGCGTGTGTCATCATCGCCGCAAGGTCAAGCAAGACTGTCTGATCTCCCGCGTGCGGGCCGGCCGTGCACAGCTGTGACTCCTGCAATGGCGGAGCGTGCGAACACACTCGTTCGAGATGATCGACGGATCACCATCGAACAACTCAGTGCTCAACTTGACATCTCTGTTGGTAGTGCTGTCACAATTGTTCACCAGTTGGGATATTCAAAGGTTTGTTCCCGCTGGGTCCCTCGTTGTCTAACCGAACACCATAAAGAGCAAAGGAGAACCATCTGTGCGGAATTGCTTGCTCGTCATGTGGCTGACGGTGACAATTTCTTGTCAAAGATTGTTACAGGCGATGAAACATGGGTTCATCACTTCGAACCTGAAACAAAACGGCAATCAATGGAGTGGCGCCACATCCACTCCCCTACCAAGAAAAAGTTAAAAGCCATACCCTCAGCCGGTAAAGTCATGGTTACAGTCTTCTGGGACGCTGAAGGGGTTATTCTGTTCGATGTCCTTCCCCATGGTCAAACAATCAACTCTGAAGTGTATTGTGTTACTCTTCAGAAATTGAAGAAACGACTTCAGCGTGTTCGTAGGCACAAAAATCTGAACGAACTTCTCCTTCTTCATGACAACGCAAGACCTCACACAAGTCTTCGCATCCGAGAGGAGCTCACAAAACTTCGGTGGACTGTTCTTCCTCATGCACCCTACAGCCCCGATCTCGCACCGTCGGATTTCCATATGTTTGGCCCAATGAAGGACGCAATCCGTGGGAGTCACTACGCGGATGATGATGAAGTTATTGATGCAGTACGACGTTGGCTCCGACATCGACCAGTGGAATGGTACCGTGCAGGCATACAGGCCCTCATTTCAAGGTGGCGTAAGGCCGTATCATTGAATGGAGATTACGTTGAAAAATAGTGTTGTGTAGCTAAAAGATTGGGGAATAACATGGTGTATTTCAATGCTGAATAAAACAACCCCTGTTTCAGAAAAAAAATGTGTTGCATTACTTATTGAACTGCCCTTGTAGAATAGTGTGGGAATCTACACCACCGTAGCATTGCTAGCGACTTACATTATTTGGTGGCGTGCAGACGTCGGATGGCGGCGGTGTCGACGAGCGGCGGCAGGCGCGTCGATCACGCACGGGGGCAGCAGGCGGCGGGCGGCAGGCGTCGGCACGGACAGCTGCGATGGCGGGCCGCACCCCGCACCCCGAACCACGGACCCTGGCGCAGGCGGTGACCCGCGGCAGCTACGGACAGCGGCGGCGGCGGCGGCGGCGTCGGCACGACTGCATCGCGGACCCTCCTCGGCTCGCGTCCGCCGGCGGCCACGCACATGCGGCAACGCAGGCGACCGGCTGGCTCGTGCACGGCGCGCTGCAGCCTTGCCACACTCTGCCTCGTTTCCTTTACTTGCTCAGCCTCGGCCCCTTTGTTGTGCTCATACTCAACTGATGAGTTTATTTTACAACCGCAAGGTGGGTCGCATCCCACCCTTGACACCACTTGTTCGTCAGGATAGAGGTCAGGAGCGGTGGGCGTTGTGACGATTAAAAGTAATCGAGCTGGAATGGACCCTGTTTATTCGTGCAACGATGGTACACGGATGCCTATGTAGGGCTGAGCAGCCCCGAGAGGGATTACCGTCTGTTCGTCAGGAGGTTTGAGGAGAGAGGCAGAGGCTAGAGGTGCGACTACTCGGGGCCGAGGTCTGGAACTGAGAGAGCGCGGGGCTGTTTCCGAGCCGCCCTCGCCGCTCCCGGCCGCGTCCCCACGTGCTCACACGACTACTCTTTGATTGGAGGGTCGATTCCGCCAACGCGCCTTGCTAGTAGCGTACCCTCGTCAGCGCAACCGACCCGTGGAACTAGAGCCTGACCGAGGAGCACGTGGCAGGAATGTGCCGACCACGGTCTTCCGGCCAGCACCTTCCACCACAGTATGCCCGAGCTGGCTACGGCCGTACATTATGAACGGAAAAATTATTTAATAAAATTTTAACGGCAATGATCTCCCTTGAGGGGGGGGGGGGGGGGTCTCCCCCTGCACATAACACTGCACATGCTGCGATACATGAGCTTAAGAACATGTCAGTTTTATTGAATTACTAAACAACGTGTGTGTCTTGATATCCAGAGACAATAAGACCTATCTATGAGGTGTATGTGATATTGATTTAAAAACCAGTAAAGTATTTTAAGAAGATTTTTTGCTATACATATCAATATTTTTGACAGCTGTAAGTCGTAATTGGCATTTTTAATGAATAATAACTGTAATACGATCTATTACGTTGGTAACATTATGCATTTCACAATATCTCTATTACGTGTGAATGATGGTGGCTACCATTAAGTTATTTTTTAGTTCAAATAAGTGATTTCCACTTTTATATGCTTTAGGAGTTCTCTCTCTTGTGCATGAAATCTGGTGCAGGTGAATGATTCCTTTCTACAGGGTTGTACAACAATAGCTGCTCCATCGTGCTTCACTGTACCTTCTGATTCGAGTTCTTTATTCCGTGCCATCTCATTCTGGTTCAGTGATATACACTGTGCTCATAGATCTAAGGGCATAACAGAACATCTGTCTAACTGCTCATAATAATGGAGTTGATCATAATTACTCATTATCTGCTGCAGTTGTGTTCCTGAGTACATTTATGGT
The DNA here is from genome assembly GCF_021461395.2 of Schistocerca americana. Taxonomy (NCBI): domain Eukaryota; kingdom Metazoa; phylum Arthropoda; class Insecta; order Orthoptera; family Acrididae; genus Schistocerca; species Schistocerca americana. Next base: position 20,922,257 of record NC_060126.1, on the reverse strand, counting down.
TACTGTAATTTAAAATTAAACTTTTCCAAAGTTAAATGTTAATCTTGTATTATGTTTTTAAATACATATATTATACTTTGAAAACTAAATTAACATATTATTACAAAGGCAAACAATACTTACAATACAAAATGAACACTACCATCTGAGCGACTCACGCCTGATACAGCTTTACTTCTGCCAGTATCTTGTCCCCTACCTTCCAAACTTTACAGGAGCTCTTCTGCGAACCATGCAGAACTAGCACTACTGAAAGAAAGGATATTGCGGAGACATGGCTTAGCCACAGCCTGGGGGATGTTTCCAGAATGAGATTTTCACTCTGCAGCGGAGTGTACGCTGATATGAAACTTCATGGCAGATTAAAACTGTGTGCCCAACCGAGACTCGAAGGCAAAGGTCCCGAGTTCGAGTCTCTGTCGGGCACACAGTTTTAATCTGCCAGGAAGTTTCATACCAGCTGCAGAGTGAAAATCTCATTCTGGACAAAAGGAACAGCTACATGCTCACTGCTCAAAACCCAAAACCGGACTCACTCCCTTTGCCAACATGGCAGTTAGTATTTACACTTTCTCAACAATTCTGAACAATCCTTGGCATTGTTTTAGGATGATAATTTTAATTGTTAATAAATGAAATAATAATTTTAAACAAATTACACATTCCAGTGATAATCTAAACTTTTATATATTAAACACATGAGTGAATTCTAGTCTATGTACTAATTGGATAGTGTATAAATGCTTAGGTGTTAAATGTTAACAATACACTTGTTATATTTACTAATTGCAGAAGATTCATATCGTATAAAACATTCCTACCAATTAATGTACTTCTACACATTAGTGTAATCAAGATTCTGTTATTATTTTCTTCATAACTTTTTCACAAGTACATATTTCCATACACCCCTGCCAGAAATTACTGTTCATGGCTAAAATTTACTTGTTTGAATTAATTTCAATTAGACTGTTACATTTCATGTGACAACTGCCATTACATCAGGAGAAGGAAGATGAAGTTGAGTGTCATTAAAGATTATTTATACTAACTGCTAACCCATGTACAGCCTTTAGTTATTAAGGAGAGTTTCTCTCCTAGATAAAGAGTCGGTATGTGACTATTCTTTGATAAACATTTTGGATTGTTCAACAGAGAATTTAGACTTGAGGTAACATTTCAGTTACCAGTGCAGAAGAAGTTGCAAAGGTTGTGGCGTCAGGAAACCAACTGGAGTGCCGGACATAACGAGACTGAAGTTGTAGTAAATAGGATGTGTAGAAAGGAGTTTATTTGTTTAAGTAGGTTGGAAGTGTGCAGGGCAGCACACAGAAGGAGGAAGTATTGTAATGGCTGAAACCCTGGGCTGATGAAATTTGTGAGTACCCTGGAAAGATTACAGCAAGGACTGTGGGGTTAATTATTTGTTACAAAATCTTTCTTGCTACTGGTGAAACTCTCACTTGCTCTGCCGGTCTCAGAGGTGCTCCCTGAACTTCCCCTCTCCTCAGATATTGGAGGAAGTTCTTCTTGAACTGGTCCTGATTGACAAAAAAAGAAATTTGGAGTTAATGTAACGAACATTTTATCTGCAAAAGTAAAACAAACAAGCAAGAAACTAAAATTGTTTCAAGATGAAATGAAAAAGAATGGAATCAATTATTTCAATCTCTTCAAATCCTACTGGTAAGTGAATGATGAGCATCTAACGTACTCAATGATACACAAGAATCAATATTACTAACAAGTTCCAGAAAGCCAGAACTTTTATCCCAGTTAGAGGCTGGCTATTTGAAGATATTCAGGGGCAACCAAATATTTATCATGAACATTCAAAATAACTCAACAAATTTTAAAATTTAAAATCCTGTGGTAAGCTCCCTATTAAAACATACAATCTGATGTTACAGAGTCAACTCACTGTGGCAAGTTCTATCGTTACAAACTGTGAGTAAGACTGTATATGCAGCCTCCCTCACTGCGGGCATATACCCACACTATATTAATCCAGTCTTTTGCAAAGAGAGCACTTAGTGACTAGCAAAAGGCTTCATCCATAATTTCAAACTATCATGCATTTTTCTCCGGTATACCCCCCACAAAGTAATAGGAAAAATGTTTATCACTCGCACGTTTTTGTTGTTCATGCAGTAAAATTGCCACACCAAACACATACAATGTAACGCTTCTTTCTTACAGATGAGTACATACAGCCAGGAGAGTTAGTGCCAAATGGGTGAGGTATTTCTCAGCTGGATTCTTTGCAGAGGTGGGGCAGGAAGGAAAACTGATGGTTATGGCAACAGGATGGAGTAGGAGACACAATAGGAATGAGATGCTATATCGCCCACTTCCACCTGACAGCTGCCTTAAAATCCTTCCTTATACCACACAACAAGTACAATATGTGTTGCAATGAAGCTCTATTCTTCTTGGCTACTCAGGAACATCTCTCTTCTCGTGCATTTTTCTTTACTTTTCTGTCTCTCAAAACTTATTTCCAGTGTCTTGTGTTCGGTTAGGTAGCCTTCCTATCTGTGTTCATGTGCTTCCACACAGTGTTTGAGTGGTTGTGCTCCATGTTTAAAAATATTGCTTCTGTTTCCTTTGGGATGAGATGACTATACACTTTTGCTGTCTCATGTTCTGTGATTCTGTGCCTCATTCATACTACTTATATCTTGTCTCTGTCATGTGCCACTTTATTCCTTCATTCTGGTGTCTTTCTGTCTGTGTCATTCCACCACATAATCCATCCTTCAAGATGTCCTGGTCAGATTCCTGTATTTGTCTTCCAGTTCTGCACATCCTGGGTGACACTGCCATCTCCTCCATGGGCATAACAGTTTTCAAATTTTTTGCTGCTGCTACAGTGAGCTCTGAGTACAACACACAACATTTGAATCTGGGACATCACCAGCGCACCTTGCACTGCTCAACTTGCAGCTTCAAGAATGATTCTCATTAGTGACAAAAATAGTCCTTATAGGCTGTAAGGTTATGTTGCATTTACTAGGAAGCTGTTTCTCTTGCTGAGTATTATCATGTACCTTCCGTGTTGCAATGAAGTTCTAATGTTCATGGCTACCTGAGCACATTTCTCTTCCTGTGCATGGATCATCCGCAATTTGTGGTATGTAGGGCCATGAGTGTGGGTTGCTGGTTGGGCAAGGGAGTAGTGCTGAATTTATCACCTCTGGCCTGTTATAAACTAGATTCACACCCCAATATTTCATTTCAGTTACTACTGTAATAGGCTGTATGTAAATGTTCAGTTTTGAAATACAAATCATCCTCATTTTTTTTTTTACTAGCATCATCAACATTTCCCCAGCAAATGTACACATTGGCAGCCGTGAAACATTATAATTTGGTACGTTTGCCAACAAAAGATCACATTGCTCTTGAATGAAAAGTATATTCTATATACTCGTTTCTCATGACAATCACCTTGCAAACAACAAATGGAATAACTACGTTTGTAAATATCTTTCATGGGAGAATCATGAAAGTGCAGAAACGAAATGACATGAAAGAGTGCTTGGTAGTGGAGAGGTGATATTTTCTGTTCATCCATAGAATAGCCAACTTGCATTGGAGCTCTTATGTTGCTTGCGATAGTATTTCTTATTCCAAGGGGTTTGGCACACAGAGGTTCACCTCAGGAAATTGCAGATAAAAGAAGAGGGACATGCCCCATACTGGTAATCAAAGGAGTCATTGAAGGAGGTGTACAATGGGTGGCCAGGCACTGTAGACAAACAGCAAGCATAGCTGCCAAGGAAAGCCACGGCAGTAGGACAGAGGTAGTTCAGCACCTGCGGCATACAGACTCGACTGGGCTAGTGTGAAAGGCGCCAGTGGTCAAACGGACGCAACAGTGGTGGATAGTGTTGAGATAGCATAAGAGGGATGGACGTGCAGATGCATGAATAAAGCACCCACAGTTTAGTTTTGAACGGACAAGGGAATAGTAATATATATGGCAGAGGGTGGTTCGATCTGCCTCCTAGGAAGTACCATTCAGGACATATAGGGCATTGAGGGACCATGTACATCCCTGATCGAATCTTTGTGTCACCTTCGGACGAAGTACCAAATACACTACTGGCCATTAAAATTGCTACACAAAGAAGAAATGCAGATGATAAATGGGTATTAATTGGACAAATATATTATTCTATAACTGACATGTGATTAAATTTTCACGCAATTTGGGTGCATAGATAACGAGAAATCATAACGGCAAGAGGTGGTTGTTCTGGGTACTAACGGCCTTCATACGCCTGGGCACTGAGTCAAACAGAGCTTGGATGGCGTGTACAGGTACAGCTGAACATGCAGTTTCAACACGATACCATAGTTCATCAAGAGTAGTGACTGGCGTATTGTGACGACCCAGTTGCTCGCCCACCATTGACCAGACGTTTCCAATTACTGAGAGATCTGGAGAATGTGCTGGCCAGGGCAGCAGTCGATCATTTTGTGTATCCAGAAAGGCCCGTACAGGACCTGCCACACGCTGTCGTGCATTATCCTGCTGAAATGTGGGGTTTCGCAGGGATCGAAGGAAGGGTAGAGCCACGGGTCGTAACACATCTTAAATGTAACGTCCACTGTTCAAAGTGCCGTCAATGCGAACAAGAGGTGACCGAGATGTGTAACTAATGGCAACCCATACCACCACGCTGGGTGATACGCCAGTATGGTGATGACAAATACACGCTTCCAATGTGCGTTCATCGCTATATCGCCGAACACGGATGCGACCGTCATGATGCTCTAAACAGAACCTGGATACATCGGAAAAAATGACGTTCTGCCATTCGTGCACCCAGGTTCGTCGTTGAGTACACCATCACAGGCGCTCCTGTCTGTGATGCAGCGTCAAGGGTAACCGCAGACATGGTCTCAGAGTTGATAGTCCATACTGCTGCAAACTTTATCGAACTGTTGGTGCAGATGGCTGATGTCTTGCAAACGTCCACATCTGTTGACTCAGGTATCGAGACGTGGCTGCACGATCCGTTACAGCCATGCGGATAAGATGCCTGTCATCTCGACTGCTAGTGATACGAGGCCGTTGGGATCAAAAATGGTTCAAATGGCTCTGAGCACTATGGGACTTAACATCTGAGGTTATCAGTCCCCTAGAACTTAGAACTACTTAAACCTAACTAACCTAAGGACATCATACACATCCATGCCCGAGGCAGGATTCGAACCTGCGACCGTGGCGGTCACGCGGTTCCAGACTGAAGCGCCTAGAACCGCTAGGCCACACCGGCCGGCCCGTTGGGATCCAGCACGGCGTTCCGTATTACCCTCCTGAACCCACCGATTCCATATTCTGCTAACAGTCATTGGATCTCGACCAATGCGAGCAGCAATGTCGCGATATGATAAACCGCAATCGTGATAGGCTACAATCTGACCTTTATAAAAGTCGGAAATGTGATGTGATGCCTCATGTAAGGAGGAGAAATGCGTACCATCAACGCCAGGCAACGCCAGTCAGCTGTTGTTTGTGTATGAGAAATCGGTTGGAAAAATTCCTCATCTCAGCACGTTGTAGGTGTCGCCACTGGCGCCAACCTTGGGCGAATGCTCTGAAAAGCTAATCATTTGCATTTCACAGTATCATCTTCCTGTCGGTTAAATTTCACGTCTGTAGCATGTCATCTTCATGGTGCAGCAATTTTAATGGCCAGTAGTGTATATCTATGTAATCAGAAAAGACTATAGACATTAATAAAGTCATGTAAATGGTGGAAAAATCGATTTTTTTTAAGCACCCTGCATCCTTAATGAGTTTGCATATTGCCATTGCTGTAAACAATCGAAGTAAATTATTTACAGGAAATATTGAAAATGCAAGAAGGTAGATTTTCTGTAATAGCTCCCATCCTCCTCACCAAAATGGCTATTATGTCCGTAATCTAGCATATTTGGACTTCCACAAAAGGCATTAAAATGTACGAGTATTTATGATGATATTTTTCCTCCCTCTATAAATGTTCTTTCACTTCAGTGACAGATTTGCTCTTGGTAGTGTTAATTGTGACTCCTGACCCATTTCCGACAACTTAAGTTTCTGAGTGGCCCGTTTCCTAAACTTCATTTAGTGTACTGCATCACAACTTCTCATATTATGACTTCGGCTTGTGGAAATTCTGGCCATTGGACTTGTACTCTGTCTCTGGCATATGTTGGAATTTTTGATTTATAATCCTGTTATTTTTCGCAAAACCAAAATTTGTTTAAGAATGTGGTTTAAAATTCTTCACATTTGGAATAATTTTTGGTTACAAAAATGACCCAGATACATGCTTAACATTTCATGTGGCTGACACATGTATCTATTTTTCCCTGTTTGATTTAATGCCTCTGAAATAAATGTTTGAACTGTTTGAACCCAACCAAGGCATACCTCCTGTTCGTTTTTTTCATTGTCCTGAAAATCCCACTATCTGCTATTACATCTACATGATTACTCTGCAATTCACATTTAAGTGCTTGGCAGAGGGTTCATCGAACCACAGTCATACTATCTCCCTACCATTCCACTCCCGAACAGCGCGCGGGAAAAACGAACACCTAAACCTCTCTGTTCGAGCTCTGATTTCTCTTATTTTATTTTGATGATCATTCCTACCTATGTAGGTTGGGCTCAACAAAATATTTTCACATTCGGAAGAGAAAGTTGGTGACTGGAATTTTGTAAATAAATCTCGCCGTGACGAAAAACGTCTTTGCTTTAATGATTTTCATCCCAACTCGCGTGTCATATGTGCTCACTCTCTCCCCTATTACGTGATAATACAAAACGAGCTGACCTTTTTTGCACCCTTTCGATGTCCTCCGTCAATCCCACCTGGTAAGGATCCCACACCGTGCGTCAATATTCTAACAGAGGACGAACGAGTGTAGTGTAAGCTGTCTCCTTAGTGGACTTGTTGCATCTTCTAAGTGTCCTGCCAATGAAACGCAACCTTTGGCTCGCCTTCCCCACAATATTATCTATGTGGTCTTTCCAACTGAAGTTGTTCGTAATTTTAACACCCAGGTACTTAGTTGAATTGACAGCCTTGAGAATTGTACTATTTATCGAGTAATCGAATTCCAACTGATTTCTTTTGAAACTCATATGGATAACCTCACACTTTGCTGTATGGTGTGGCAGGTGGCAGCTGACGCTAAATAACGAAATCTTTTCTAAATCACTTTGTAACTGATACTGGTCTTCGGATGACCTTACTAGACGATAAATTGCAGCATCATCTGCGAACAACCTAAGAGAACTGCTCAGATTGTGACCCAGGTCATTTATATAGATCAGGAACAGCAGAGGTCCCAGGACACTTCCCTGGGGACACCAGATATCACTTCAGTTTTACTCGATGATTTGCCGTCTATTACTACGAACTGCGACCTTCCCGACAGGAAATCACAAATCCAGTCGCACAACTGAGACGATACCCCATAGGCCCGCAGCTTGATTAGAAGTCGCTTGTGAGGCACGGTGTCAAAAGCTTTCCGGAAATCTAAAAATACGGAATCAACTTGAGATCCCTTGTCGATAGAGGCCATTACTTCGTGCGAATAGAGAGCTAGCTGCGTTGCACAAGAACGATGTTTTCTGAAACCATGCTGATTACGTATCAATAGATAGTTGCAGTGCCTTATCAATGTTAGTCTCTAATGCAGTATTAACTGAAGTTATCTCACGCAGTAGAATCTCTCTGTTCAACCCTTCGTCGCAGTGTGTGAATTGGCGGTGGATTGCGTCTTCTCCAGTACGCACTACCGCTCACACACAACCTCTACTGACCTTTTTCGCTGTGTGCGCTACTGCACATTGATGCTGTCAGGGATCCATTACAAAAGGTACAGTGGTACTTTGGCTAGGAAGTGGTATTTGTCATTACACTTTCCTCTTGGACATATCTGATCTCCATTATTTGTATGACTTTGCTGTTGGACAACCGTGTTGATAACATGCTTAAACAGAATCTGTCCTAGAATTTGGCATTTGGTTCAACTAATGCCTTCAATGTTCAGTTGAAATACTTTAATACTTGGTCCCACTTCTGTAGATATGTGGCCCTGGTAAAGAGCTTTTTATGTGACGATGAGTTATTCCTTCCTTGACTGGTATGTACTTCTCATGTAGCCAGTTGTATTGCTTTTGTAGTGCCACCCAGGGATCACATGTAGGGTCCTTTAAGGTTGACACGTGAGTACGTGAAGCTGCATTGACCCTTGAAATACTGTGTTAAAAGAAATTCCTTGTCATCTATTACTCTTGAAATAACTATGCAGATTGTTTGAGCTGATTGTAATACACAAAATAATACATTCTACATCACTGAATTGGAATGTTTGACTGTTATGAATTTCAGTAGGTATCGTATCTTGGATAAGTAGTTTATAAACATATTGAACAACTTACTGATTCAGGAGGAAATTGTGGAATAGTAAATATCTATTCAAAACTAAACTACATAATATTTTCAGCTCAATGCGAAGGAGGTGGAAAATTTTTGCAGCATACATAGCATCTCTCTGCAGCAGAGACAGAACTCAGCAATTCACACGTCTGGCACTAGACAAAAGAATTACGTTCACTGTCAACAAGGATCCAGTCTCTAGGAACGTGAGACATTAGAGAAAATAAGTGTTGGGAAGCAGTAGTAAATATTCTCTGCTGAATGAATTATTTGCAATCGGAGGTTCGTGGACTCATTTTATAAATGACTATTTTCACTGCTCAGTAGGGAGATTATAGTTTGATTAAGGAAGAAGGAATCACTCCTAAATGCGTGACGTCAGAACATAGTTGTGCATTTGCAAAGCAGTCAGAAGTATGAAGTTGTTTTATACATTGTAGTTTGAGTGTTTAAACATACTGAATATGATTTATGTGGATGATGTTTGTTATGCATCATAATTTTATAATATTTTTACAATAATGTTGCTCATCACTCATGCCTGAAATTCTCTTCTGCAGAAGTAACAATAATATACATCCTAAATGAAAATAAAGTATTATTAGAAATTTCCGTTATAGGTTATTCTTCTAACTGTACTTCACAGATAAGTAACTGATATATGTGTTTGCTGAAATGTATTGTACCATTGTCCTAATAATCTGTATATTAGTTGTCTGTTACACTGTTACATGCATTAAAACTTGAAAAAGAAGTTCATGATCTATGTACATTTCTATTAAGCAGCAAGTTTCAAGAATGACACAGCACTTCAGTATTATAAAATATGCATCATATTAGTATAGCTGAGCATGAGTTGAAAATCATGAGGGACTAGATGTTATCAGTCTTCTCACTGCATACAACTATTTCTCACATTTCAGTAACTGGGTTTATATGATTTTGGTGTACTTTAGAATGTAAGATTCAACTGACACTTATAGACACACCAGGAAACTATGTAATGTGTCTAGACATACGGTATCGGAAGACTTGCATATTGTATTTTAGTGTGTCTATAACAGAAATTGGAACAGCTGATTAATCCTTCACTCTGTGTGTTGGTGTTACTAGTAGATTTGATTAGTTGTGGTTCACACATGACACAGTATGCTTCTGCAGTGAAAGGATGGAATCTTCGTCCTTGAGTTATACTAGGTATGGATCTTTTCACATACTGTACAGCTCTTTCCTTTGTATCTGATACAGAACAAGCTGTTGTTCGTGTGTGGTTTTGTGTGTGGGCTGTTTATTATCTGTATATCACATCTCATGGAACATGGTGCATATTTTTCAGTACAGCCTACAATGGATGATGTTTTCTTTTACAAAATTATCATCATATTTGGAGGCTGTGGACCTGCATATAATCAAACTTGTTAAATGTAGCTACAATAACTGCTGGTCAAGAGGTATATCTAGAGATGGGAATTTATTAATGACCTCGTGAATATGTGATTGTCATTACTTTTTAAATTTTATTTATTTATAGAATACTTACTTCAGCATAATTTTGAAACACACCAAGGAATTTATTGAAAGTCATATTTACTTTCTGTTATGTAGCCTCTGTATACAGGCAATTACTGTATTTTGGCTTGGTTAAATTGTTATACTGCCAATGTGGTAATGGTATAAATGTGCGCAGATGATTTCCTACAATACTAGTATCTCTCAACTTCGTTATTTCTGTATGATGCTTTTCTACATAATGACAGTCTGCATTTGTAACACAATGTATGAGGGACATTTAATAAGTAATGCAACATATTTCTATTTTTGGCCATCTTTGTGGAATATGCCTACTTTGCCCCCTATAGTTTCATCACATCCAAAGTTCCAATAAATAGCAACCCTGTTTGGGCCTTAAAATGGAATCTGTAACAGACGTATGTTCAAAGCAGGGACCTGTTGAGTTTTCAGTGCAAAACCAGACCATCGCAGTTATTCATAGGCACTTGCAGAATATCTACAGAGACCTGGTGATAGAAAAAAAGAAGCATGCCAGCCGCATACATTTGTAACCCTGCAACGTTGGAACATGCGGACACACTGATTGTGATCCGGAAATCATGACAGATGTAACACCTTGCTGCTCTGAACGTCTCTGTTAGTGCAGACACACTCGTCCACCAGTTAGGGTACTCAAAAAGATGTGCGCTGCTGTGTTCCGCCTACCTGGAGACTGGCACAGATGGTCTTTCATTGATCTTTGCAAACTGTCTGAAAATGTTCAACAAAAAATTATCACCATCACCCTCATAATGCACAGACAATGAAACATTGGTTCATCAGTTTGCTGTTTTATTTCTCAGTTCAATCCACGGAGTGGCGCCATATCACCTCCTCTGGAGAAAAAGTTCAAAGCTGCATCCTCAATCAGTAAAGTCGTGATGGAAGTCTTCTGGAATTGTGAAGTTGGTATTGCAACACACTACGCCAAGATGGAGGTAATCACACAGAATAACACCAGAAAAGACCTCGCACGAGTCTGCACACCTGACAGGAGCACACTTACTTTATCGGGACAAAGAGGTGAACGCCAGAACGTGCGATGTCCAGACTGCTTTCTGCAGAGTGCATCCTTCAATGGACAGTTCTTCCTTGTCCACCCAACAGTGTGTGGATGACGGGATGGTTATTGATGCCGCAAGATGGCACCGACATCGACTATTAGAATGCTGTCATGCAGGCAAACAAGCCCTCCCAGTAAGGTGGCATAAGGCCATCACATTGAACAGAAATTATGTTGAATACTAGGGTTTTGTAGCAAAGATCATAGGAAATATGGTGTAATAGAATCCTGAATAAAGGCAACCTGCTTTCAGAAAAATTGTTGCTTTACTTACTGAATGCCCCACATACAATTAAGTCAACATTTTAGACAGTCAAAAATTCCAATTCAGTGATGCAGAATGTATTATTTTGTGTATTACAATCAGCTCAAACAATCTGCATAGTTATTTGAAGAGTAATAGATGTCAAGGAATTTCTTTTAACACAGTATTTAATGTTAGCTAAGATGTAATCTGTAGCGACTACAGAGGCTTGTTAGATGTTATATTTCATTGATGTGTCTGTGTTGTAAAAGTTACAGTTTAAAAAGTTTAATATCTGCAAGGTACCAGTTACTTGGAAGGAATATCTAACAGCATATATCAGTGCATAAAGTGCTGTTGCATTTTTGAATCTATATTTAATGTTGCACATTTGTATATTTACCCTTTGTTAATTGTGATATGGTATTGTGTCAACTTGTCAGCTCAGCATAAACATGTAAATCTCACAGTATTAAATTTGACACGATCTTTGGCAAGTAGTAATTGACCATATTTAAAACCATATACAGAACAGTCATATGTGTCTCACTATCTCCTTTCTAGAAACGTCTGGAATTACTTCCACTTCGTCTGACATTACTTCTACTTCCCTGTGTCAGACGTATTCTGTTTTCTTTTCTATTGGTCTCTCATGACCAACTCTTGATTTTTCTCAACCCCCAACAGTATTAGGTTGCGAGGCTGGAGGGTGTCTTTCATTTTCTTTATTTAAACTTCTCTCTGATGGGGAGGAGGACCTGCTCAGGCATTGAAGAACAAGAGGAAGAAGTGGAAGTGGAAGCTGAAGCGGCTTTTTATCCTCTATTAATGTGTCTGGAGAAACCTTTAGCAATGCTTGTATCGGAACATACAACTGTGCTGTGGAGAAACATTATTTAACTTCTGTGAAGTTGTGCACAAGGCTGTACACTCCTGATGGACGCCAAAGTAATTTGGAGGTGCCATATGTCCGGAGAATACTGAAATTAAAATGAGGACAGAACTTCGTGGTGGAGCAGTGTTGAAAGTATATGAGATACTGCTCCAAAAGAGTATCTTCTTACTAAACAGTTTCCCAGATGCTACTGTGTTCTGAGTTGTGTCTCTCATCCCATACCTCATGGATGTCTGCCCTGATCCTATTTGTATTTTGGTGTCTGCTACTGGGAGAAAGACAATTGTCATCGTGGGGAAATGTTCTGCAAGTCCACTAACAGGAAGATCACACAAGGTCCAGCCACCATTGCCAGATGCCTGAAGTACCTTTACCTGTAGCCTATCACTTGGGGAAGGCACCAAACTGTCTCACATTAGAAGCCCTACTTGCTGAGCATTACACTTCTTCCAGCTATGTATGTGCCTTACCTTCCCAAAAATAGGCATCAGCATTATAAAAGCCAGGGCACAAATGTATGAAGGGTAGTTCACGAGTGTCATCAACTACAAGACACGGATTCTTGATCACGCATTGACATTGTTGTTACTCATAGCACATCGAAGTATCCAGACTAGTATTGGTCTGAACGCAATGTTAAGTGGTAGTGGATATCACTGTTGTCTGGTGTGGAAGGAGCCGGCTTAAAATAAATATTGTGCAAGTTTCCAGTGTTAGTCCAGCACTTCAGATCTGAAATTCCCTTCCAGATGTTTTAAGACAGAGCCAGTGAGACCTGGTTCAGTTGGTACTGTGTGCATGCTGCATGAAATAACTTTAAAGCGAAACTAAATTCAAAGGTATTTGTTGTACTGCAGCTGCCAATTAACTATAAATATTTTACTGACAACAGATAATCAGCATCCATGACTTCAGAATTAAATGGATTAAAGAAATGATAAAATCACTATTTATGCCATTTACTTATGTAGCCATAAATACCATACCATTCATGCTCTTGGGACATTTTCATTGGTGTTACATACATTTAATGTAAACTATGCAATCTGTTGCAAAATTGCCACAGGTTTCTCTTACTGTACCCAGAGCATGTCAGGATTCCTATTACAGACGCATAGGGGTGGTAGAAGGTACTTTGTGCATTTCCAGACATGGGTTCATTAATGAAACCTAGTGGATAAAGTTTGCTCTAGAACCTCTCTGAAGAAGCCTAGGGGTCTCACAATTCCTGTTAGTGACCAGATGAATGGCATGTGTTGAGCGTAGGTTGTTGAACCTCTGTAAATCAGTGTCCTTTGTATCCAGTGAGAATGTAATAATATTGACAATACCTGCCACTTTGTAGCAAGTAGAATAATGTGCAAAGACATTGTATATTAATTTTCTGTGAGAGTTTGTTTCTTTTTATATTGCCAGTTGGTCAGTTGGATGCTTTTGAAGCTTGTTGTATGCTGTGAAGCTGTTTTGATGCCAATGCAGTGAACTAAGTTTGGGCTTTGTAAATGCTTGAAACTTTGTTTTGTGAGTAGTTTGTTACCTGGTCATGAAAAAAGTGCTTGCACTTAAGCTTTGCCTCAGTGTTATTCAATGGATATAAATATTCAATAGAAAAAGGTTAGTATTCTGTGATGTCCATACTATTGTCTGTTTAATCAAACAATGGAAAATCCAGAGTGGAATGTAGCAACTTTCTTTCTCTTATGTTGTTACTCACCAAATAGCGGAGAGGCTGAGTCACGTATTGCATCTCCGCTCTATTGTCTGTCTGTCTATTTCTGCCTCGACAAGCACTGTTTCCAAATGTGTTTGCCAATATCTACTCGTGAAGAGGTATAATCTTATGTTAAAAATTTAGTATGCCATATTGTGTTAAACTTGGTCAATAATTACCAGAAATATTGACAATCAAATTTTTATAGTTCCTGAAAGGTAATAATTAGGCAACCTCCTACTGGTACCAGGTTCGTCGATAGTCCCTGGATATTCAACTGAATCTCCAGTATCCCAGTGTACGAATTACCTCGATTGTTGGTTACTGGGACAGTGTCAGTTTAATAAGTGCCGATGTTATTCGTTGTTATGTAAGCAACTTCTGTGACTACAAGCTTAGTTTTGTAATATTGTCTGATTGTATGGTGATTTTTAAACATAGTAAGCCTTGCATTATTAATATAAGTGCGTATTCATCTGTGTTTTTTGACTGTTTTTATTACACTTGATATTGGCTACAGATTTGGCTCCTTCAGATTCATGTATTCATGCATGTCCTCTCTATGCATGTTTCTTACTTGGGTACCTTGTTAGAATTTTGGGTACATGAATATTGATTATTGTAGATTTTGTTTGTGCACATGGTTATTGGGTGAACATAAATGAACAACTCATTCAATTATTTTGTGGGTATTGATAAAAGCAATTCACAGGTGTGGAAGGTTCTTAATTCTCCTACACCATATCTTTACCGCAACATGCCTTTCATTCTTCTTCAGATACTGCTTACTGCAATACAGGAGACCAATTACAGAAAGTGTCTGTTAACTGTCTGTTCGAATTATCTACTCACTTCTCAAGATGGGCAATGTGACTAAAATAGTCTTTTGCTTATGCCTGATTCTGTTAGTGGCTACAGGATGCCAAGAGTCTTATTCAGAGTGTGTCAGTGTGGACTCCCACAATTCAGTCCAAGGACACAGTGATCATGACTTTACCAGCTGAAGCAGTATCTTTGAATTTTTCTTCTTTGGGTTGTGGGAATGGCACCATTCCATCGACTGTCATTTTGTTTTGGGCTCAAAATGGTGAACCCAGCTTTCATAAACTGACACAAGGTCTCCACATCAGCTTTAAAATGTCGCATCAAATCAAGACAAATGTTTTTTCTGTGTGATTTGTGATCCATAGTTAAACACAGCAGGAACCACCTTGCACACACTTTTTAATATCCACGAGTGCGGATAATTGCATCCATTCTTTCTATTCTGAGTGACAGATGTCGAGCTGTAATGTGTCTCTCCTTGTGAATGACAACATCAGCTCACTGCAACATGTCAGGTGTGACAGCAGAGGGTGGTCTCCCCAGCCCCTGCAAATCACTGAGTTCCACCGAACCACCTTCTGATGGCCTCACCCTCCATGCGCAATGACTAACGGTAGTGTTGACAGCAGATGCTCCATAGACTTTACATAAGCATTTGTGAATACTCTCTACAGTTTTTCTCTGCAGTGAGGAATTCAATGACGCCACATTGCTTGTAACGTACATCACCTACAGACGTCATTTTGCAACTGTCCTGCAGCTGCACTAGCTGTCGGAAAAGACAGAAATTTGGCATTCTCCCTCAGGAGACTTCAAATAAAACATACGTAGCGTTTTGAATTCATAGGATTGTTTTTGGCTGAGGAAAAAAATGAGGCACATTACTTTCTGGGGAACCCTCAAAGTTAATTATTTATTCATTCACAGCAAAATAATAAGGAAATTTGCAGTTTTCTTGCTGCAGAGGTGTAGGTTCCAAAAGTGAGAACTCATTTCAGAACATTGCTTTGCTGAAGGAATTTTCTTTAAAAACTCTGTCATCATTGCTGTGGCCCTACTCGCAATACAATTCCCTCTGTTGCTAGAAGCAGCAACCTGGTGTCGTACCAGAAGACTCTCCACACTGCAACACCTGGTGTAGCACTGCTGTGGCGCTCCAAAGCATCTGCAAGAATGGGACCTATCCACAGGTCACCGGAACACCCCAGTGTGGGTTGGTCGGGCCAGTGCCGAACGAAGAGTTGTCGCACGACGCCTGTGTGATAGCAGTTGTCAACATCCTGTACTTTTCAGCCGTGGTACCATTCCAAATGCAGAACTTTGCCTTGTTGTGTTAACAGCAGCCTAGACACGGTACATTAATTCCCTATTCTGCCTGCTGGTGAAGCGTGTCCGTTGCTTGTTATCGGGTGGCAGGCGCAGACGTGGAGCTGCTCCAGAACACCAGGAGCCTCCCTGGCCAGTCGCGGTCGACCACAGCCTCGACGAAAAGGGTGCCTGCACTCACATTCCTGTCCAGTCCGGCATTGTGGCACTGTCAAATCTGAATGCCTCCCAAATATTGTTAGTTAAAAGCATCATTTGATTTTACTGTCTATTATAGCAAAAACACTACTGTAAACAGTGTCGTGATGATAAATCAAAATTTTTAGTTCTTGCAGTACTTGTAAAAGCATTAGTTGTAGGTTTATTTGTCTCTACTAAGCAAAATTTGGTAAATATGTGATGCGGAAATTGTTGCCTGAGATGGTGTAGCTGTATTTGGTTTTGTGTTAAGACACTAATAAAAATGTAAACAACTAAATGAACAGAATTATTTATTTAAATTTCTGTTCATTACACCACATAAAAACAAAATTGATAAGATTTAAAAATTGTTGACAGAATGATTACATTTTCATATTTGTTATACCCTTTCTAAAAACCCAAAGAAATTTGTTCTGCTCATTCACATAAATTACACATCAGTCCAAGTTTTCACTCCCTGTTGCAAATAGTTCCTGGGGAAATGGTTGCAGTTTTTCTCCAAATTTTTATCAAGTAGGTACCATTTGTTTAATTCACTTCCAATGCTTGTGAACAGCCATGCACCACAATCCTCTTCATTCTGTGATCCATGGTTTCCTTTTCTTCTTTCCCCTGTTCTCCTCTGCAGTCTAGCTTCTTTTGTTGCTGTCTGCTCTGGCCATGCATTTCTTGCCAGTTACGGTGAAAGCAGAAACGGTATTCTCTGCAGCTACCGAGCAGGTTGGCTGAGACATTCAGGACGATGGCAGTTCAACTCTGCATCCGACCATTCAGATTTAGCTTTCCCATTTTTCCCCTAAACCACTTCAGACAAATGCTAGGGTGGTTACTTTGAAAAGGGCATAGCCGATTCCCTTCCCCATCCGCTCCTAATCCGAGCTTGTGTTCTTCCTCTAATGACGTCGTCGTTAAATGCTAAACCACCTCCTCCTCCTCCTCTTTTCTGGAGCTGTTATTCCCATCTCCCCAAAAACTTCAATTCTGATCCACCACTGAATCATATGTAGCGGCACCACCGTTTAGGATAGGTAAAGTTAGTTTTGTGTGATATTCTGAACACAAGCTACAGCCAGGTGCTTGCCAGAAGCCACAATTTAGATGTTTGTGTGGGCATAGTATTTTTTGTTGTCAGAGTAAGTGTTAGTATGTTCAGGGAGCAACATTGTTTTGTGGCCAATAATTACTTTTGTATAGGTTTATGATATTACTAAGTGTGATGATATGGAACTGTAGGAAGTCTGGTTATTCTTGTACTTAGTTCGGAAACAAAACGAGTAACTGAGAACAAAAGCAACACAACGGCAGAGTCAAGGACACAAGCTGTGTCGGAGCCAGAAGCGGTACGGATTTTGATGGAGAAGGTAGCACAGTTGATAGCGGACAATACTCAGTTGAGAAATGAATTAACATCTAGAAGAGCGGGAAACCACATTTGATCAGTCGTTGTTGCCTAGGGTGCAGGAGATGGATCCAGCTGCTGCAAATTTGATTATTCCATTTTCTGGCAAGACATCTGTGGATGTGCATTCGTTTGTGGAGGACTTGGAAATTTCAGCTGTGATGAATGGTTGGCCTGATGAGCAGTTGTTACACGTAGCCAAGGTTAGACTAACGGGTGAAGTGAAAACATATGTAAGATGTTCTGAGGCCTTAAGGAAGGCAGGACAGTTTAAGCAGTTAAAGGAAGGGCTTTTACAAAGGTACAAGAAACAGAATAGCGCTCGGCACTTTAGGGAGAGGTTAAGTACAATGACAAAGAGACAGGGGAAGACGGTTGAGAAATCTGCGGACAGGATAAGGGAAATTAATGAGTACACTTAAGAGTTGGGCAGACCGATGAAGCAAATAGTATTCTGTTGCAGGAGGCTGAGCAAAGGGCACTTGATGTATTTCTGAGAGGGTTACTGGTGCATATGTCACAGAAAGTGCGTGAAGGGACTCCGAAAGATTTGTATTCAGCCATTCAGCTGGCACGTGAGAGGCAAATAGTATTTGCAGCGGGTATAAAATGGAACGTGTGCAGAGGCAATGTACCCAGTCACCAAGGAATAGAGGAAGGGGTAGAAAGCAGCAGCGTGGAGGATGGAGAAGTGGAGATAGGAGAGGTGGATAAGCGTTAAATGACAGAAGGTGCCAAAGACCCACCTAAAGGAGCTCCCATTTAATTTCAGTGCTACGTATACGAACGCAGAGGTGCAATGTTCAGTGGTAGGATCCGTAGGAACCAAAAAGTTTAATATTTTGTTGGACACAGGGGCGCAAGTGTCAGAGGCTATTAAGAGTATAACAGGACGAAGGAAGTTAGACCCACCACGTTATAGGTTGCGTGGTGTGGGGAATAAGGAGGTCATGCCGTTGGGGTCAGTGACAGTTGACTTTTGCATAGAGGGAAGTCCGATTAAATGCATGCATGGAGGTGGAACCATGGGTGAGCGAGGGCTACAACATGAGCCTAGGAGTAGATTTCTTGCATCAACATCGTGCCAAAATTGGTCTTGGACGACAAACTGTAAAACTTGGTGGAATGTTATTTCCGCTAGGGGAACCTGTAGTCAGTGCAGAGCTGTCGCGAGGGCCGTTCAGTGCAATGAACAAACCAACTGAACCGCGTACATTAGCATTAAGGCTTAATTCGCATGAGTGTGTGTCCAGTGGCACCGGGAAGTCGCTTTGGGTAAGTGTGGAGTCGAATCTACCTGTGCGTACAGTATCTGTTATTGAACCAATGGAAGATAATGAAGATTTGGCTTCATTGGGTTGGTTTGTGAAATTTAGTGTTGAACACGTACAGGAGGGGAAGAAGGGGTGAGTAGTTCCCGTGAACGTGGATACTTTTAGCGCTGTAGACGTGAATTTGAGGAAAGTACTTTTAGTAGCAAATTTGAATGTGCCAGATGATTAAGACTGGTGTTCGAGATGTGGGTGAAGTGATCAACCACTAACTGCCGATAGAACTGCATTGCGTGACAAAATCAAGCATTTGAAACGAGAAGAAAGGGAGCAGATGGAAGAATTATTGTGGGAGTTTAAGGATTTGTTTTTTTCACAGGGGCCGTTACCAGCAACTCCTTTAGTTTAACATATGATACCAACAGGGAATGAAGCAGCTGTTTGCCATAAACCATACAGAATACCAAGGTATTTGCAGCCGATTGTGAGGGATTTCATTGAACGGCAGTTTGCGGACGGTATTATAGAGCATAATAATAGTTGCTGGGGAGTGGGAATTGTCGTTGTGCCTAAAAAATCTGCAAATGGAACTAGGAAATACAGGTTCTGTTGTGACTACCGATGCCTCAATAATAAAACTGGAATGGGGTATGCCTACATTACTAACATATCGGAGATTTTGGATCACTTAGGACAATGCCAGTACTTTTCTACGATGGATTTGACAAGTGGTTATCATCAGATAGAGGTGGCTTTAGAAGATCGTCCAAAAACTGCTTTCTCTACACCTGGAGGCCATAACCAGTACATTAGAATGCCATTCGGTTTGAAAACTGCTCCAGCAACGTTTCAGAGGTTGCTAGACAGTGTATTGAGGGGTTCGAAACCACAGAAGTGTCTTGTCTCTTTGAATGACATTATAATGTTTTCAAGTAGTATGGAGCGACATAGACAGCGGTTAAGGGAAGTCTTCACGAGGTTAAGAGCAGCTCATTTGACGTTGAGCCTGGGGAAGTGTCGTTTCACATTAGAAGAAGCAAAATATTTGGGTCATATTATCAGTAAGGACGGAGTGCGAACAGATCCGAGGTTGGTACAGGCTATGAGGGATTTCCGGGAACCGAAAACAGTTAAGGAACTGCAGTCATTCATTGGATTTTACAATTTATATCGAAACTTCATGAAGGGTTTTGCAGATTTAGCACCGCCGTTGGCATGATTCTTACGGAAGGGTGTGAAATTTGAGTGGACAGTGGAGTGTCAGAAAGCATTTCACAAACTGAAAGAAGTGTTAACATCAGGTCCGGTTCTTGTGCTTCCAGATTTTGAAAAGGAGTTTATACTTGCATGCGATGCATCAAATAAAGCATTAGGGTGTGTTCTTAGTCAGGAAATTGATGGGAAAGAACATCCTGTAGCCTATGCGTCTAGGCCGTTGAGAATTCTTCTCTGCTGTATTCAACAACAGAGACAGAGATGCTTAGCATAATCTACGGGATCACATATTTTAAATATTATTTATATGGGAGAATATTTCGGGTCGTGATAGATTATGCTGCATTGAAGTGGTTGTTGAGTTTGAAGGATCCGTCCACTAGCCTCGCTCGATGGGCTGTGAGGCTCAGTGAATTCGACTACGAGGTGGTGCACAAGCCTGGGAAGAAGCACGGTAATGCGGATGCACTGAGTAGAAAGGTGGCAAAAGTAGAAGTCATAGATTATGACCTAGTAGCATGGCAAAAATTTCAAGACGCAGACAATGATTGTAAATTGTATCGGACACAGCCACAGTTTAATGTGTACGATGGTCTTGTGTGTAGGGAAACGAAGATAGTGCCAAGGGTAGTAGTGCCAGCGAAGTTGAGGAATGAGGTTTTAAAGGAAGCACATGATCACGTGTTGTCCGGTCATGGAGGGTGTAGCGCAGTGGACAGGAAAATGGTGGAGAGGTAGGAAAGTAGATGTGCATCTGTATGTCAAGAATTGCGTACCATGTGCGTAGAGAGCAGATTTGAGTCTGAAGCAGGTACAGCTACAACGATTACCGGAAGCAACTTGTACATTCTCTTTCCTGGGGTTTGATTTCTTAGGACCTTTTAGGCAAACACCATCTGGAAACAGATGCGTTCTGACAATAATAGACAACTTTTCAAGGTATGTGGAGATGGTGGCTATGCCAAATCAACAGGCAGCAATGGTCGCACAAGCGTTTGTAAATAACTACCTTTTGAAGTTTGGTGTAACAGAGACAATAATTACTGACCAAGGGACGAACTTAATGTTGGATTTAATGAAGGAACTATGTATATTTTTGAAGTAAGGAAGTTGAGGATTAGCGCTTTGCATCCACAGGCCAACGGAAGGACAGAACGAGTACACAGAACAATCGGGAAGATGCTGAATTTTTATGTGGATTCTCATCACCATCAGTGGGACGAGTATTTGAGGCATATTGTAGGCGTATACAATGCAAAAGTCCATACAAATACCGGTTTGTCTCCATATGTGGTACTGATTTAGTGAAGCTACAGAAAGGAAGGACCGATGAATCTGTACGTCAATTCGCGAGAATAATATGGGATGTTTGGAAATGGGTACAAAAGGCGAATACAAAGGCTCTGGAAAGGCAAGAAGATGCAGTAAAGCGGAAAGGAAGTTTACCGCAGTATAGGATGGGGTAATGGCTAATGCTGTCCAGCCCCTGTACGCAAAAAGGTAAAACGAAGTAGTTGCTCATGAGGTATCAAGGACCATACCAAGTTGTTGAAACCGCATCTCCCGTTAATGTTAAACTTCAGCTGCCAACGAGATCAACTTAGTGCACATTGGGTGGTTACGGCCATTTAAGGGTTGCCCGGTTGTGATTCCAGGTGTGTCACAGGAAGGAAAGAGGAAGAATGAGAGAGTGAAGAGGGGTGCTAAGCACAGAGGAAAACAGGAAGATAGAGTACAACATGAAGCACCATATGCCTTGCTATCTAGAAAGTAGTAGAGTATTTGTGGTTTTTGTTTTCGTGTCATGTATCATTGGGTCTGCGTAGAGTAATTAGGCATTGTATTTTATATGTGTTTTTGAGTATTGTGAGCCTGCTAGGGACATCAGTCTTTTTGAAGAGGGAGGAAGGGTGATGGTGATCCCTGTCCTCAGGTTACTGAAAAGGGAAGTGTAGTGTCTGATGTATGTGGAGTGTTGTTGGAGGAGAAATAAAACGCAGTTCTGGAGAATGAAATGCGAAAGAGTAAATTTTGTGGCAAAGACGCAATAAATATGTGTTGAAAGATATCAGAGTCATGTTATTTCTTGTTTAAATTTTTAGTTATTGACAGTGCTCGATCAGGAATGTCATGTTTATTGCACCAGTTCATATAATGCAAATTTAAGGATGAAAGTAGTCACACAATCAGTGTTGAGTTTGAATGAATCAAAAGTAGTGAATGTTGGAGGAAAATCTGTGAAGCTACAAACATGGAACACATGCATGGTGCAGTTTCTTTTAGCCAGGGATAAAGGAATAGACTGTCCAAGGGACATCGTGGAGCCAAAATTGAGCTTGCGTTGGATCTTCACCACCTACGAGAATTTGGTAGTAGTAGCAAATTGTTTTAAGCAAGGAGTGTTTACGGAAGCGAAACATGTAGAGCTCGAAGGAAATGGAATTTTAATCAATGGAACTAAGTGTAACATAATAGGACCAATCTTCCATCTGCCAGCATCAATTTCAGGAGTCACAGAATTGAATGTTACGCAGCCACAGCTGTACTGGCCAAAAACCACTTTAGAGTTTTTGCCAAGGCAGAATCTGATGTTGGTAAATCAAACTCTGGAGCCAGGTCTGTTGAGATCCTTAAACCAGTTCATTTTATAGCAAGAGGGGCGCATATCCGCCGAACAGCTTGTTCAACATCTCGCACAGTATAGGGAAATGCAACGGCAAATAACGATCATTTTGAGCACCTCTGTGCCAAGTGTCACCGCAGCCTCAACTTTGCCTGATCAGAAAGAAAACAACAGAGAGCCAATTCCCAGAGCGATTCGAGGGTAGTCCAAGTTCCAGTGGATTGGATACCGAGGGCGTGAGATGAGTAGGTAAGGGATTGATCAAGCAGTGGTCATCCAGTAAGGAATTTTTACGTTTTGTTTCATGTCATGGTTTTATGAGGGCACTAGACCACATTAAAGGTTTCTATAGTAAGTAAGCATGGCATAAGTGCCAATCCAAACAAGTTTAAGACTTAGTTGAAAAACGACCCGGGACCGGGTCCTTCCGAAGAGGGGAATAATGTAGCTGCACCAACATTTAGGATAGGGAAAGTTAGTTTTGTGCGAGATTCTGAGCACAAGTTACAGCCAGGTTTGGGCCAGATTCCAGTAAGTTATGCTGACCAGCAGTTGCGAATTGGAATGGAGGCCACAGGGGCCATCGAACTGCTGAAAAGAATAAACGCAGGGGTTAGCACGTCACAAGTTACAGGAAGAAGGAGGCCACTGGCGCAACCGGGATGTGACTCGGAGCAATGTGTTAGCGAAACAGAGGCACACAGCCGAGTATAAAGAGGTGTTGTTTTCTAATGAGATTCATTGAAGTGTGACAGCTCTCCTGGACAGCAGGGCATGTCGCACGTGGCAACAGATGGAGCGACAGTGTCCCAGTCCGCGGCGGGTCGTCGTTTCTACCCTCCGAGGCCGATGCAGGGTCCGCAGCCAGCCAGTGTGAGCCACTCTTCGGCTCACTACTGCAGGCAGTCATCTCGTCTCCCGACACACGCCGGAGACTTACAAGGCGAGGGCTGCAGGTTTGGACACCGGAACGGGGACGGTCGTTGCCTCCGCTCTGCCAGCTACACTAGCCGAGGAAGAAGCAGCAGCGGGGCCAGCCTACGGCTTCCGGCAGAGCAGCGCAGAGTCAACGAGGCCGGTGGGCACTGAGTCGGCTGCTGGCGCAGCCATCCTGACGTAACTGGAACTCTACAGCTGGTGGACAAGGCCGGCACGACGCAGCGCTGCGTTGCACAGGCCGCTGGGGCAGTGGCCTCAGCAATGTGATGTGGATTAAGGTGAATGAAGCTCTGTAGTGGAAACGAATAAATCATTTGGAAGGTTCTCACCGACTTTTAACATGCCACATTCTGGCACCAGACTACACATATTGCAGAATCTAGACAAAAAGAATTCTGAGGTACTTACTCTGACAAATACATTTTTTGGTTTCCATTCCCAGATAATACAGGGTACAAGGTGCACACCACCACACACCGTACTGTGGCTTGCAGAGTATGTACGTAGTGTTGATGTACATTATCTGATGGAAGCTTTCCTTATGCTTGAATTCAATAACTAAAAATTGTGTAACATCTACCAAAATACCATTAACATAATTTACGAAGTTCTTTATCACACACAGTGCAACTGATACGAGTTGCATTTTGAGTAGTAAGTTTGTTGGTGCACTTTAAGATGAACGAGTACTGCTCACTACAAAAGCAAACTCATGTATAAATGAGTTAGACAGCTACAATGGTCCCCTTCCTCGTACCTCCAAACCAAGTATATAGGAGCTATAACACACTTCAAATGGCTAAGCCACAAATGCTGCTAGGTATAAAACTGCTCAACGCATCAGCTCCAAAGTACTATTTTCACATGCAGTGTTTGATGAAAGAACCTTACATGCAGACTTACTGTACAGCACAGCTTCTGTACTTT
Organism: Schistocerca americana; assembly: GCF_021461395.2. NCBI lineage: Eukaryota > Metazoa > Arthropoda > Insecta > Orthoptera > Acrididae > Schistocerca > Schistocerca americana. Next base: position 20,897,617 of record NC_060126.1, on the reverse strand, counting down.
GTTCCAAAATGTTTATTGGCTGAAGTGTGTTCATTGCAATCTGTTGTTGGTGTTCTAGATTTTTACAGTTGCAGAATTGTTGGAACTGAATATTGTGTATTTGTCAAGTACCATGCCAGGTGATCGAACACCATTTCTAAATGTTGCTGTTATTTGTTTGTGAATGGCGTCAGTTGTGTGGCAATTTGATGCAAATGTCACCAAATTCCTGTCGTACTGTAGATTTTCAAAAATTGACGTCAGGGTGAGGTCACATTCAGATGGTTTTTCCTGCAGCAGTAGTTTTGTTGTCACTGCTTTTTTTTTTTTTTTTTTTTTTTTTTTTGCAGGGGATCCTTCACATTCCACATGAACCCTACAAGTAATGTTCACAGCTAGCCTTTGACCTGCAGAGTAGTGATTTGCGTAAAACAACTCGGATGACAAGTGCTCATTTTTGATGTCTTCATATTTGCAGTACTTAGAATTTCTGACCAGGACTAGTGGCTCATTTCCACAATGATAAAATTATGCTCGATGTCATAGGGTTAGAAGAAAACTCTCAAAAATGCAAACCATACCTGAAATCACTAGCTGGCTATCCTGGAGCAGTTACTTGTCTACATTGGATTGGAGTAGGCTGCTCTCCAGTGCGTGCGAGATGTGAGTATGGGTGGATAACAGGTGCGTGGCAGATGATGCCTTCTTTTGTCTGGTCTAGTAATTGGTCATCTGTTTCAGAAAGTAAATAGTTAGCAGGATGGTTGAACTTCTGCGAGTGGGGTCCATACAGTTAAATGAGTGTCACCACAGTTGATGTGTGCCGGGTTAACTGCACAATTCCTGGAACTTGGGAAAAGGCCCCTGCTGCTAGAGGCAGTGGTTCAGCTTGCTTTCCTTTAGACCTTGATCTTCATTTTCATGTGATGAAGCAACTACCAGACATCTCCTACATTCAAGGCTGTAACTGGGAGATGTTGTTAGTTATTAAGTCATTGCATTGCTGCTGACAGGCTGTTCTTACTTGGACTACACAGTGGCCAGTGTAACTCTGTATGCCAGAGAGCATGCTGGATTTTCTGTGGCTCTGCATCAGAGGCGTTCACAGCCACTGTTGCCCGAGGTTTGCTCTCTCCGATACCAATTACGGTGCTCAGTTTCTTTTGGGTGAGGATTCGTGCTGGTTCCAGACACTATCCTGGCTGTACGTACTTAGGTGCATGCCAGATAGGCAAGGATAACTTAGGCAGGACCATTATGCAGGAAAAGTTCACTGTGGACTGGAACACCTAATCCACCACGAGGACTGTTGTGTTGTGGTGCTACGATAGCACTACAAATATACACATCACAGATGCTGTGGTGTACGATACAGTGATTTTCACATATGACCTGTTGATTTCACTCCTCGTTATGTTCAGTATGTGACTGAACAAATCAAATTGGAGTGGCATAACATATATTACAGCTTGGAGAGAAGTAAATTGACTTAGTTAAGATTGGTATGAAATACATTCATCTGAAGTAGAAGCTGCTGTCACTGTAGCCCGATCCAGCTGCTGCCGACATTTACAGTATGAAGATAATATCAGTAAAGATAAAGATGAATAACTGCATCACAAACAAAGAGAAATTTCAGTTTCAAAACTTTTCATGTACTTCATCTCCATGGTGCTCCATGAGTGTTTCGTGCCGGCATCTGGAGCACCAGAGATCAAACATTACACATTACTATCACATCTGTTAACCTTTGATTGAGTGGTCCAATACTAACGCCCCCTCCTCCCCCCCGTCACCCCTTGGACCTACAAACAAATAGACAAAAAGTACTAATTATTGGCTAACAACTCCTACATTGCAAAAAATATAAAAAGTTACTTACATATTTTTTCAGTCCTTTTAATACGTTGTCACGAAAAGGTACTTTTACAGTTCAATCCGTTGCTTAGATAAACTAGAAACAGCACACACGTTCAAAACTGTCAGAAAGAAACAAGTGTAACACTAGTGGGTGCGCAGTAAACACAGTGCCCCACTACATTTTACTTACAAAACAATGCAATACTGAGGGCTCTGAGTCGAGGATGGAGGACAGAGGAAAGGAAGGGGTAAGGAGGGTCGAGTAAGCAAACTTCTAGAGCTGCTACGTCGCAGGACTCTGCGTTCCACTACAACTCTGCAAAATTCCTCTGTCAGGTACTCAGTACCCCAGCACATCTGCTCAAAGACTAATAACATTCCTTCATTCACCAGTTCTGACATTTCTCATGCTGATGATTAATTGATGACATGTATGTAGAGCACACTGGTAATGAAGGTTGAGGATGCAAAATCTAGATTTCTCTCACCAGATCAGGCGCTTCCCCACATTTTGTTCTTAATAACTAATACCTGAAACAGTCATTCACGTTAAACTGTATTTAAAATCTCTGCTACCTAGTACCCACACTGTTTGGCTGATTCACTTGTTGGAGATACGATGAAATAATCTTATCATTCTCCATATGATCTCCATCCATGATGGCGTCATCTGAGTGCTTCTCTCTTCATTCCGATTGCTTATATGAATCTAAATCTAGAGATTACTTCTCTGAAGGACACACTTCTATTTGAAACTGAACAATGACTTTTTTGTCATATTCTGGATTATTGCCTTTTAGTGGCTTACGGGAATAAATCTTGGGAAGTCACCTTAGATAAATGACACCTCTATAAGAGAGACCCTTAGGGTTTCAACTCTGTCAAGTATGCATACGTTTAGATCTCATTGGTCGCAAGTTCGCAGATGCGTTCTTGTGCTCAATAAACTGATCATGCATAGAACGAAAAAATAAAATTTTGTAGCAGTGAATTATCAACAATGCTTGAAGAAGCATTAGGTTGGGTCAGTTGGCAGCATCTGATGTTTTCCTAAGGGAAGAGAATTCATTATGATATCTGCTCATTATATATGAGGAATAAAGTCTTTGTAATTTACAATGGATGTTAGTGTGCATACAAAATGTTTCTGATGTCTGCAAGAGGGGTGCATGACAGACCAGATATTTTCTCCACTTGAGATGTTCAATGTTTGAGAAGATATGTCCTGGCATTCCTGCAGGGTTCATAAGTAAGACGATTCACCTGCTTGATAAACGAGAGACAAGTTACCTCAGGAAAGATTAGCATTGATTGGCTATCTATCAGTACTGTTGCGGAGACCCTGATTCTCACTACATTTATTGTGAAGCTGACCATCTCCTCTCCAGTAATGTGGCCAATATAATAATCAGACATCCAATGTTGTGACAATCTGCAAGAGCAATGTCTTGTCTCACCGAACTCAAATCTTATAATTTTTACTTCAAAATAGAGATCAGTCAGTCCACCAATGAAATCAAAAGTCAAAGCAGATTGTAGAGGTTTATCTATGTAAATAATGAGCTAAGGTAACTTCTCATACGTTCACAGTGTGTGGAAGTTTCTGGACTGAACCGTGTCATGTAGATGTGCATGCACTGATCAGAAATTTGCCCTCAGTTGTTTCCTTATCATGTTTCCATACTGATGTGTCTCCGGCAGCATTACTGGAATGATTCCCATAAACAGCCATGAGCACATTACCTGAAAAGGCTGGAAGGTCAAGTTAAGATTGTAATGAAAGCCGTCATCTACAGTATTTGCCTGTGACATCTGATCAAATGATGGAGCAAAATAGTAAATGAACAGGAGATATGTTGGCAATATTGTAATATCAAATAGGATCATTGGGTGACCTTACCAGTTTGTGTGCGACTGCTACGGTCGCAGGTTCGAATCCTGCCTCGGGCATGGATGTGTGTGATGTCCTTAGGTTAGTTAGGTTTAAGTAGTTCTAAGTTCTAGGGGACCGATGACCTTAGAAGTTAAGTCCCATAGTGCTCCGAGCCATTTGAACCATTTTTGAAGAACAGCAAATGCAGAAAGATGAACTTCCAAGGACGGCACTCGATAGCTTCGATCGGCGCGCAACAGTCACAGACCGACTCCGAGTGGAGTCCCAAAATCTGTGCCTAAGGCTACTTGCGGCAGGAAATTCTAGAAACTCTGTATGCAAATTTTGTTATTCGTGCCCGTGACTCACAGCAGGGTAATTGTAAACATTATAAAAATCAAAGAATGCAACGTGCTGCTCAGTGGTAATCAGTGTTCGTGCCTGCAGGGTTGGAGCGAATGGCTGCATCCCACTTGCAGCACTGTAAAGTACAAAGTTTGAGGGTAGCACTCCAAGTGAGAAAGTAGATTTGCTGGAGCTTACCTGAAGGTGTCAACAAGTGACATGGTGTTCGCACACCAACACCTTGACCGAGAACTCACCCCGAATAAAAAGAATATGGGTTTTTAAGGGATTGTGGCCGTGCACTATTTCTCCAAATCTGTAGTTAACCCGCCAATCCACCACCGACACTTTACACTCGTTGGCTGTAAAATTGGAGAAATACTCAAGAAAAGTATTGATTACCACAGGAGACAGTAAAAGTCTCGATGGGGACCAGTGGCATATGGAAGTGTCTCGTGCTGCCATGTCGTTGACGGTCACCGTGACTTAAGCCAGGAATGAAACGCGGTGTGTCAGATGCTGGATCTACGCAGCCACTGAGAGAGCAGTGGGCAAACGCTATGTTTGGAGCCAATAGTCTCATGCCAGTGAAGAAGAAGAAGAAGAAGAAGAAGAAGAAGAAGATGATGATGATGATGATGATGATACCACAGATGACAGGGATGGTAATTGAAAAATGTGGAAAAGAAAATGGTGTGCAAATTAATGTAAACCATTTTTATTTTTTTTTAATTTTATTTTTCCTTACACTATGAAAATCTGAACAAACTGCCTATTGGCTTCTGTCTCGGGTTCTTCGGCCGACGTTCATCTAATGATTTTTCTGACGTTTCGCCAGCACGAGTGGCTGGCATTGTCAAAGCTTCACCCTCCATTGCCGGTGGTGAACTGGAGCCGAGCTCGCGGGCGCAGACTATATGTACCTGGCGCGCCAACGTCCGAGGGCTTCTCCGCAGTCATTTCCGGTGCGGTTCTCCTCTTGCTACCTGCGACGGTCGTTCGCTGCAGTACGGGAAGCCAGGATCCGTTTGCCTTAAGGCTTTCCTCTTTCTTGTTCAAACTGTTCGCTACAGAGGAAAAGTTTGAAAGATGCCGAAAACAGACCGACAAGGCGATTCCCGACATGTCACACACAGTGGTCAACCTCACTGAACGACAATTGACCGAAGAGGAAGTGTCTGTTCTTCAAAAAGGAGGGAATTTCGCTATCACCCTGAGAACTATACCTGTGGAAGATATCATTGCCAACACCGAAGCAGCCATTTGGACCCTTCCTTGTGAAAGGGCAGAGGAAATACGCACGGAAACAGCCAAGATACTGCGCCGAGCAAAACCACCAGCTTGCAACCTGAAGAAAGAAGAGGTACAAGCCACTAAGAATCTCAACGCCGACAAGAGTATATTGGTACTGCCTGCCGATAAGGGGAATGCGACCGTCGTAATGAAGACCGAAGATTATGAGCAAAAGATCCGAGACCTATTAGATCCGATGACGTACCGAAAACTAAGCGCAGATCCGACGCAGCGTATCACACGGAATACGAATCGATTAATCAAGGCTTCTTCTCTGCCGGCGGACATACAGAGAAACCTGCGCAACACAGAAGCCCTACCACCTCGGCTGTATGGATTACCCAAGATCCATAAGAACAACGTTCCACTGAGACCGATCGTTAGCACTCCTGGATCACCGACATATAAACTGGCAAAACACTTGGCCTCTCTGCTCCAGCCACACGTGGGGAAGACCGACACATACATTAAGGACTCAGGACATTTCATTGAGAAGCTGAAGAAAATGAAACTTACACCAAACGACATCTTGGTCAGTTTTGATGTTGTTTCGTTATTTACGAAAGTGTCACTCAGTGAAGCTCTGGAGCACATCGGTTCCATTTTCCCGCAGGACATCAGAAAGCCCTTCCATGCATGTCTCACCACGAGCTATTTCACGTGGAATGGCGATTTCTACGAACAGCTGGAAGGCGTCGCCATGGGTAGTCCTCTCAGTCCAGTGGTGGCCAACTTCTTCATGGAACAATTCGAAGCACATGCACTGGACTCGGCGACTTGCAAACCTAAGGTGTGGTACAGGTACGTCGATGATACTTTTGTGGTGTGGAGCCATGGTGAAGAACAGCTCGGTGACTTCCTAAGACACTTGAACAGCCTCCATGCCAACATAACATTTACCATGGAAGTAGAAAAGGACAAGAAACTGCCATTTCTAGATGTGCTGGTCACAAAGGACGGCGAAAACCTGGGACACAGCGTATATCGAAAACAGGCACACACGGACCAATACCTGCACAAACTGTCAAACCACCACCCGAGCCAGAAAAGAGGCATGATTAGTACGCTCGTAACGAGAACAGGACGAATATGTGAGCCGCAACACCTCAAACGAGAAATGCAACACCTGGAAACTGTCCTGAGGAGCAATGGGTACTCCACAAATTATATTAGAAGTGTAACAGAGCCAAACACTCGGCGAAGTAAGGAACTAGAAAAAGAAATGTCGGGTACGGCCTTTCTGCCATACATTCCCAGAGTGACGGACAGAATCGGCCGTATATTGCGCAAACATGGCGTAAAGACGATTTTCAAACCGACAAGGAAGATTAAAGAGTGTCTTAGATCGGCGAAGGAGAAAAGAGACACTTGCAATGTCGGGAGTATACCGTATACCATGCGCATGCGGAAAAGTTTATGTCGGAATGACTGGACGATCCATCAACACCAGGATCAAAGAGCATAAGCGACATTGCAGGTTGGGGCAGGTGGAGAAATCGGCCGTGGCAGAGCACGCACTGAATGAGACCGACCACGTAATAAAATTTGCCGACACGGAAGTTCTGGCTGTAGAGAAGCATTATCACACGCGCTTGTTCAGAGAAGCTGTAGAAATACAAAAACACGCAAACAGTTTGAACAAGAAAGAGGAAAGCCTTAAGGTAAACGGATCCTGGCTTCCCGTACTGCAGCGAACGACCGTCGCAGGTAGCAAGAGGAGAACCGCACCGGAAATGACCGCGGAGAAGCCCTCGGACATTGGCGCGCCAGGTACATATAGTCTGCGCCCGCGAGCTCGGCTCCAGTTCACCACCGGCAATGGAGGGTGAAGCTTTGACAATGCCAGCCACTCGTGCTGGCGAAACGTCAGAAAAATCATTAGATGAACGTCGGCCGAAGAACCCGAGACAGAAGCCAATATGCAGTTTGTCAACAAGTGGCCACGAAAGCCTTAACAATTTTGTAAAATCTGAACAATCAATAAATGGCATAAATTTATAGTGGGTATTATGTTAACTTTGTAGGCAAATACTATAACAGCTTATGATTGTGATTAGTCACAATATATTAAAAATAATGTTCACTCAAGAAACTCCTTGAAAAATGGGGCCATCTTGTAATCAGGTTTGTTTTATACTCGGGTAAATACGGTAGAAATTTATCACCGTTTTTGAATACTGGAATAACTTTAAAGTTTGCAGTGTGTCCCAATTCCCTTAAAATTTCTAAAAATTTGATAAATATGGAAGACAATGGTCTACCTATCAAATCTATTCTTTTCTTTACAGTCTAATTGGAGAGCCAGTAACAGCCCCTAGTTCTAGAGTTTGATAAATTTGAAACTGTTCATTTAATTTCGGCAGGCGCAATACTATACCAATTAAAAGCATGAAATTCTGGTGGATGGGCATTGAGTAAATTTCATACGTATGTGTCTGTGAGGAGTAATAAATAGAATACAAAAGTTAGAAGAAGCCACAATCTCAACTTCCACTGGTTACTAGTAAGCTTGATGTCAATTTGTCTGGAAAATAGTACTCCTTCTTGAAGCAGCTGATCCCATAGTGTATCCACTACTCTTCACCTATTGAAGTGTGGAACCAACATAACTACGATCCCCATTCTAGATACTACGGAGATAAACTATCTGGCAGAAAGGAATTGGTATCAGTTTTTTTCCCTTTATCATAGTGACTCAAATATGCAAATTTTTTCAGTCATAGGGCATCGCATACTGGCCAATACTATAACACACACAGCACTCCACATTAGGGCTTTTCTTCATAGTTTACATTGACAGGTGATGCCATTTATAGGGATTTGTCAACAGAACCCATTGTCCGACTTTATGCTGAGGGAACATACTGACCTACTATCCTCTGTTCCTCGTGCTTGAGCAGGTTTGTAATCACTTGCTTTCATGCTCTGTGACACATAGAAAAGACGTTTCCAAAAATATTGTGCTGAGCACTCATTGTTCCCAAATAGTGTACGGCATGAAGATGCTTTCACCTTTTGAGGTAGTAAACCCTCTATCTCATAGTGTGAGAGGACAATACTGCTGAATTTTTTACAGTTATGTGCTGATACAGCACATGGGCGTCACAACTCTGTTATTTTGTTGGTGTTCACACATAAATTTAAATTTGGCAGTTGTATGATGAATGGGCTGTCTTCTGCTATTGATAGGGAGGGTCTGGTCCTAAGCTTGTGAATGCATGGCAACTCTGATAGCTTTCCTGTTAGATCAGCCATATAAATGGTACCCTGATCTGTGGTTATTGTCAGCAACATGAAATTTTAGTAGCATCCTGGTATTGCATTGAATGGTCTGGCAACAGCCTCCCCCACTATTTCAAATGGTTTGGATGCTTCCAGACACCTTGGTAGTTGAGGTCTGAGTAATAGATTAGAAACTGAATACTGTGTGCACAACATGCCAGTCTCAAAGTCCTGCTCATGGTCCACTGCCAAAATTTTTGGGCTACTGATCGATCAGTTGCACTCCGAGCTCCATGCCAAGCTGAAACATTGTCATATGGTTGCCCTAATACTTTCTTTGAAAGCTGCAGATACTACCATGCGTAGTCTACAGTCAACAAGCCTTTAGGGCGCAACCACAGTCTGTGACACACAAAGTCAGCAGTGAGTGTCAGCAGACCATGCTTCTTGCCACTCAGCAGTGCTCTTATCCATCGCTCACAGTACGTGAACCTTTCTACTTGCTCGTGCTGAAGAGTGTTTTAGTCCTAGCAACCTCTTTGGCACAGCAAGGTCTTCCACAACATTAAATTTTCTTCCTTGCAGGTAACAATGTAGGTATGTAATACCATAGATAATGGACAGCCTCTACCGTTCTCGAATAATTTCATTGTGCTTTATTGAAATGCCTCCGTGCATATACCACTGAGTGTTCCTTGCTTCCATGCCCTGGTTAAGAATCCACCTGAAAGCCAAATAAATTGTGTCACTTGATCAAATTACTTTTTAAAGTTGGAAACACCAATGATGGGGTTGTCGTTAATGCTCGTTTTAAATTCTCAAACACGGCCTGGCAGTCAGTAGACCACTGAATTTTTGGCCCATTCCTTAAAGAATCTTATAATATCTCAGTAACTTTGGCAAAACCCTTCCTTAAAATGATGGAACAGCTTTGTTTTCTCAGTTGGCAAGGTGATATGTACAGTAGAAATTAAATCTGGCTCTATTTTCACCCCTTCATGACTAATTTATGTAACCGAGAAACTGAACCTCTGCTACCTCGAAGCGCCGTTTATCAACACTCAGTGTTAAAATTGCTATACAGTCTTTTGAATACCTACTCCGAGCTGTACATGCTCTTCCATATCCTAAGGAAATAGAGTGCTGTAAAACTAGAGAAATGGATGGCTTGTCTTGACAATGTAATTCTGATAGCCTTCGGAAAGTAGCTCACATATTCTTGAAGCCAAATGGCATCCTGCAATATTGAGAGCAATTCCATGGGACAGTGAGTGTAGAATTTGGCCAGCCTTCAGGAACTACTAGCTACTGGTGATAACAACTTTTCAACCCCACTGTCAAATAGTATGTGCACAGACCCAAATTGTCTGGAGTACCACTGATGCATATCCTGTAACAGTTATCTGTAGTCACATGAAAACCTATAATTTATTGTTCTGTCTGATGAATTTTTAGGCAACAATTAAAATAGCTGTATCCCACGGATCATTATTATATTCAGTAATGCCGTAAGCAACCAGTTGATTTAGCAGTTCTTCCTTTATTGTTTGTAGATCTTTTGTGGTACTGTATGGTTTCCTGTGAAGTATACCGTTACTACCCATTGGCACCGTATGTTGCATTGTTATTGTTATTACAGGATTTAAAAAGTCTAAATTGTAGCTGTGCATGTATGACACTTCTGTCTTTTTCCACAAAGTGACTCAACTTCTCTTGTGATGTAGACACATTGACAGTCGGTGTGGAACGATGGTCTCCACTCGACATACCTAAATTGTCATACTGCAGGATGTCTCAAAACTATATAATCTACATCTATTTCTCTTACGATCACTACACTACCATACAGAAAATTCCACATACAATCTATTTATCTCTTTACAGGATTCCAACAGCTCCGCTGCACACAACATCTGACTTGGTAGGTCATGGCCCCCACTCACCAAGACTATCATTTCCATACCTCTTGGTATCATACCATGCAAACTGAACCAGTCTACATGTCTGCAGTTTATTTGATACCAACTTAATTACATGTGAAACTTGCAATAGTTTCACACTAGCAGTGGTTGTTTGCAGCTAGAATGTTGCCACATAACCAGAAAATGTAGGTCCATGACCATGCAATACCCATTACCAACAAGTAGCAATGCTTCCATATGCTCCCGAAAATTTCTTAATCCAACAGTGAAACTGAGTCATGTTGATGCCAATGACACTGCATCATTGTCTACTGCTCCACTTGACCTATATCATGTAGTCTTGACATATCCCGTAGGTGCTCTTAAAAAACTCAAACAGCATCTGGCCTTAAGCAGAATAAGTCTATAAACTTCCGTGTTTTGCCTTGACACACAGGGTTGTGTGCTGACCTTTGTAATTATGACCGAAAATGCTTCTACAGATTGACCAAATTTCTGCAACAAGCCATTAAACTGTTGTCTAAAAAACGTTGAGATGTTTTGTTTGAAAAGGATTGGTAAAGCGCCTTTATAAACTGTTCAGATGACTGAAAGCTGTCCTTAAGTTAGCAGTGCACAAGCACGTCTCATCTGGCCAGTTTGCTTGATTACAGTTGAACGGAGACACGATGTTGTACGTCACGTACTGTGAGGTACAAATTGCTAATAAATACTAACACATCCTAAGTGAATTTGCACAAAAAGGAGGCACCAAATTAGTTGCAGCAGCATCTGTAGGAGGGATAGAGATATTCAACGAGGCTTTTACCTCTAACAGCTCAGGTTGTTCACACTCACTAAAAGCTTCCAAAGTTCCAAAGAGCTCACGTGATGCAGTATTACATCGCCATAATAGAGTTGCTGAAAACTGTTGCACTTGAAAAGTTCAATCGCTTTGCGCAAACAATGGAGACGTGAATAGCACTCGCACACTATCTCCATTTGATAATACAAAAAATGCTGGGTCACCATAGTAAATAAACAACTGGAGACTAAGGTTAAGCCTTATGTGCAGCACTCGTAGAAGTTTGTGGTTATGGAGTGCAGCAGTGCTCCGAATCTGGTCCGGGCACGATACAGTGTAGCTGTCATTGTTATTGTGCTTGACAACTTGTGCCCAGACAAACTGCAGCACTGACATGTAACTGAATGCAGGTAGCATTCTTTACAGTTGCTCATGAAATGTGAAAGGTCTGCAGGCTCAAGATACTTCAGCAAAGAGACTTTTAAGCTGCGGTGAACATCCTATAGACTAATTGCGCCTGTGACGCAGAAAAAGTGTTCAAAACTAAGAATCGCTCACTAAAGTTTAGTGGTGGGATGAAGGGTGAGGCAGAAGTTACCTCTGATGCCACATGGCTTCCATTACCAGATGCAATGCCAGAGGGGTGGGACGTTGTTATGCTGGGTGGCCTCTGAGAGCTGACTGCATTCAGCAGGCTGTCCAGCAGTCACATCAGGTTTGGTGAATGGATTCTGGTCTCATGCCTGTGGGCATTAGTAAAACAGTATAAACAATAACAGTTTGGTGTCTTAATAAAGAACAAATATTGAGGTTTCCACACTATAGGCAGCTGGCTTTGGCAGGATGCATCTACCTGGTACCGAGATCAGCGGGGGTGTTATCGTCTCTGGCTGCGTCACATCACCAGACCTGTCAGTCGTGCACAGCCGACACGTTGAAAGAGTGCCTTAGTTACTGGATATATTCCATAAAAGCTTAATCCGTGAAACAGTGCTTACTTTCGTGTCTTATCTGTCATTTATCATGCACTGGTTTGAATACTTTGATGTCTAGCACTTACATATGGTATGACAGATCATGGCTATTAACCTTGGGATCTAGTTTTGATTAACTTTTGTGTTTTTGGTATTCAGTAACACTTGGGTCTGCAATACTTCAAGATATGGCCAGTTCACATGGAAGAAATTTCTTACTAATTGTGTTCTGATTTTACTTGCGTTCTACTCTTTCTCAAGGAACAACTGAATGGTAACCACAATAAAAGAGCGGGTGGAAGAATGTAGGACTTTTTTGCACTCATTCACATTCCAGAAATAATAATCTGAAATAAATAAACGGTTGCATGCTTGTTGCAAACTAATCCTCAAGGAGATGCAGAGACAGAAGTAGGTTATGCTATGCACATGTCCACATGGTCACAATGTTTTCCCCACTATCACAAGAGGAGGTACAAATTATGACTGCATTATTTAATACGCGAAAGGATATAGTTACGTGTCTGGTATGACACCAGTTACTAAGTTTGAAAACGTACACTAAAGTTGTACTGCTGGTACTAACGTGTGGACACACAGAATATTGATCCACTTTTGTCCATTATGACATGATAGATGACAAAATCTAAAATACTGGACCTATATAGTCCTGCATGGTATCATTGGAATGTATGCAAAAAGATCTGCATACATGACTTGCTTAACATGAATCTACATAAAATTCACAAATATGTGGTGGTAAGATGCCACCCACTGCAAATGTTTCAAATGAGCCACGATTTATTAGAATTTACGTGATCAGTCCATTTTCTGTGTATCAGTGAGGGTGATGGACAAGGAAATGTTGTTAGATCGCTTTAACTGAGGTGGGTATCGAATCAAAAGAACATTTACTGGATGGACTCTACGGTCATAGCTCAAACGAGGAAATCTCATTAACATCTGAATTAAATACAGGTATAATTTTATTTCTGCCATCGCCGAATAAACAGTGATGTTAACAGCTTGAACGTTAAAGAGTCTGCTAAGTGAGGGCAAAGTCCGGAATTGTAACTACATCACATCAACAAAGCAGAGTTCACAACTAGTGTTTACTCTGAAACAGATGAAATAAATTACGCAGTTCTACACTTCATCCTGAATCATTTCTATCTAGTAATTTGAGGAAATTAAACCAGATTCTGAATTACTAAAGCTTGGTTCTTAGAAGACTGCAGAGCTGTGCAAAAGTGTTATTCACCAGGTTCCAGGCAGCTTTGTCCCCTCAGCCTGCCTCAGACTTTATGTGGTAATGGAAAGGAAGAGCATTTCCACTAACTGCATTTCCCCCGCCCCCTCTCACTAGAGGCAACCACACCACTCTACTATCCCCAGGCCCACCTGATAGAGCACAATGGAAATAAGCTTGAAAACATGCTGGGTGGAAGGCAGCAGAAGTCACAGTGGAGCCCTCCAAACGGTCTGCTAAGACTCAGTCATTCAGTAATAAAAACCAATAAAGTTGCACAATCACACAACTAATCAAGAAGAGAAATAATGGTAATCCAGTGAATTACTGACCCATATCACTGACTTCTGTTTGTAGTAGGGTTTTGGAACATATACTGTGTTCCAACATTGCGAATTACTTTGTGACGATGAAGAGCTAGTCGGCATTCGTAAGTAAAATATTTTCTGAATCAGTGGTGAATATATGCCATTAGACAGTTTTCTTCCAAGTAACGAGTGCTATCGACAGGGAACCTCAAATCGATTCCGTATTTATAACATTCCAAAAGGCTTTCGATAATGTTCCTTACGAGTGGCTTCTAATCAAATTGCACGCATTGGAGTGTGTCGCAGTTGTAGAACTGGATTCGTAATTTCCTGTCAGAAAGGTCACCAGTGATATCCAGCATTCCCCAATGAAGTGTAATGGGCGTTCTATTGTTTGTAATCTGTATAAATCGTTTAGGAGACAGTCTGAATAGCCCTCTTAAAACTGTTTGCAGATGATGCTGTCATTTACTGAGTAAGAAAGACATCATAATATGAAAATCAATTTCAAAATTATATAGGCAAAATATCTGTATGATGCAAAGGGTGGCAATATGACACAAGAAATGAAGAGCTCGAGGTCATCCTTATGAGTACTAAAGAAAATCCATTAAATTTCAATACATGATAAATCACACAACTCTATAGATTGTAATGACTATGTATCTAGTAGAACTGACAGTCACGAACAACTTAAATTGTAACGATCACAGACAATAATGTTGTGGGACGCCAATGTAATAAATTAAGAGAGATTGGAGCCCGCACAGAAAGTTTTAAGTGTTCGTCTTCCCTGTGTGTTGTTAGAGAGTGGAACGGTACAGAAATAATGTGAATGCTGTTAAGTGAAACCTCCTCCAGGCACTTATGTGTGAATTGCAAGATGGTCATACGGATGTCGATTGATGATGTGCTGCACCAACAGCATCAGAGTCTGCACAAAGGGTCTTGCTGTCCCACAGCATGTCATAACCAGCTAGATGAGAAGACTTAGGTCCCCCATCCAGGCTGTTCTGGTACAGACACACGTAGCTGCAATGGAAATGAGCAGTTTTTACGTGAAGCTGCTCAGTGTTTGTCATGCTACTGTGAACCTATAAAGACACAACTGGCCTGCTTTGCCCACGTGATCAGCTTTCCTGAATGCTCCGTGATGTTCCAACATTCCATTTCACTCTCTCTGGGTACTACATTTTGTAGTGTCAGTACACTGCTGTTGCATGTAAGTTACAGTTTCTTACTTAATCGTGCACAATCAACAGAACGATGGCACCTCTCTCAAGATATTTTGCTGCATAGATGTTTGATTTACAGAACACATGGGGTCATACCATATGAGCTGGGCAGTCAGAAATAATAACTGAAATATTGATGGTATCTGCAAACTGAAACTCCACTTGATTACTACAGCTTGGTCTGGTTTCCTCTGCTTGTTGACTTGTCAGGTAAGGTGCCTAAATTTTTACTTAGCTGCACCAATATATTCTTTTGCAGCGCAGCACTACATAACAGAGTGCTATCAAGATTCTAGTAAAAGACTTAAATGATACTGACCAGGGGATAGGCATCTGATACATCTGTGTGTTCAACATTTTTCCAGTAGAACAGAATTTGTTACCAGATTCCATTCACTAAACACCAGGAATAAAGCTCTTTAAAATTTACAATGTGTATTTATCATACATGCAGAAAACGTCTGTCCTCCACCATACTTTTATAATAGAGATGGTTCACATACTAGGAAAAACAAGAGTACGCATTCCACACAAGGTTAGCATTGACTGGTCTCCACTACAGTACTGAGAGATAGCTAGATTCCCATTCTGTGTATTGTAAAGTGAGCCATCTCCCCTCTGTTAATGGGGCCAGTGTGATATTCGGATTTAGAGTGCACGGGAGTCTGCTGGAACACTGTTGTCGGCTGGCCTAAACCGAGTCTTGTAATTTTTACATCGTAATTGTGGAGACAGAGTCCACTTGTAAAATCAAAATGTGATGGCAGACTATCCAGGTTTATGTATTAACCAACCAGCTCAGGTACTTGGAATGACTTCATGTTGTGTGGAAATTTGTGGATTGAGCTGTTACTGAAGTATATAGAACTGATATTTCACATTGTGTTCAGTACATGTGAATGCTCTGAGTAGAAATAGAGGTCAATACTTCCATGCTGAGGAGTTTGCAACAGCATTAATTGCAGGTCTATTATAAACAGCATTGATCAAATTATAAGAACAGCCAGGAAGGTCAGGCATAACAGAGGTACAGTGCTAGCTGTCAATAGGATGTGTGTGTGGCAGCTGATTAATAGATGTAGCAGAATAATACAAGAACAGGATGTGTGTTACTGATGTGTAGTTGTCAAGTAGGAACAGGGTGCATCTCCTTATGCCAGGGGGTAAGATCCTTGCTCCAAATGGTGTAGAATTATTATAAAAATTTTTATTTCTCAGATTGATTACACATAATCTTGATTGAAGCTGTAAGTTAAACCATATTTGACATTCATACTTTATACAGTTTACGGAAAGATCAAAGAAAGGTTTTATTGCCGTAACGAAACCTTTTTGGAAAGGCAACAATCCATCATCATGAACTAGCTTAGTTGAACACATCCAAGGATCTCTTTTTTAGTACTCCCGAATTATTATATTGATTTCAAATCCACTACATGAAGGTGAACATTTATCATTTGCAGGTTTGGAGTTACAGACATCTTTGATGTATTGAGGAACTTCAGTAGTGTCATTAGATAGAACGTACTCAAATGGCTGAACTGCTAGTCATGAAAATATACATTTTGCTGTCCATTCTACATTGCTCATCCACTTACACTAAAGAGCATTTTGGTAATCTGGTGCATTATTGTGAAGTCACTTTTTGGTGTTAACTAAAACTACGATAGAGAAAACTTTCCAGTTTCCAAACTATTACATAGCAGAATGCCTCTTGTCAGTGCCCTCAATTCAGTACAATTTCAACAGATGTAGTTTGTTGAAGGAAACACATATGCTATTGCTGTTACCTGCTGGATTCAGAAAAGGTTTCATTTAATACCTGATATTTTCTGCATGTATATCATATGTCACAGGTACAGCATATGTTGCAGATTCTTTGACAGTCTTGATGATAGTCTGGAGCATACTACTAGTCATAACTGTATAGTAATTGTAATAAACTAGTTTTTTTTTTGTGGTTTTAGGGCGCACAACTTCAATGGTCATTAGCGCCCTGACTACTCTAAGAATGCACCGCGAGGCACAAGTTGACCACAACAACTAAAAGGGAAAACACGATAAAAGACAGACTGACAGGCATAGGATTAAAAAACAGCATCATCAAATGTCCTTAGCAAGGTTTGTCAAATTGATAAAACGAAGAACACGAGCAGCTGCTCGTGGGTCATCCGCTAAAATGGCATCGAAAGTATTTGGCAGGTTAAGATCGAGGCGCAGTGTGTTAAGGTCTGGACAGGACATTAAAATGTGTCTAACCGTCAGCAAGTGCCCACATGGGCAGAACGGCGCCGGCGCAGCCGTCAGCAGATGGCGATGGCTGAACCGGCAGTGTCCAATTCTTAACCGGGCTAATACGACCTCCTCCCGCCGAGAAGGGCGTGAGGAGGACGTCCAAGCCACGGGAAGAGGTTTTAAGGCCCGAAGCTTGTTGTCGGTAAGTGCAGCCCAATCGGCATGCCATAGAGATAAGATGCGCCGACAAATCACCCTGCTAAAATCGGACGAAGGGACGCAACAAGAAGCTGTCCGAGGCTGGAGGACTGCAGCCTTGGCCGCGGCATCTGCAGCTTCGTTCCCAGGGATACCGACATGGCCAGGAACCCACATAAAGCTAACTGGAGAACCGACGTCCACCAGCTGCTGAAGAGAGCGTTGGATCCGGTGTACGAAAGGGTGAACCGGGTACGGATCACTGAGGCTCTGGATGGCGCTCAGGGAATCTGAGCAGATGACATAAGCAGAATGTCGGTGGCGGCAGATGTAAAGAACAGCCTGGTAGAAGGCAAAGAGCTCAGCTGTGGAGACCGAACAATGGCCATGGAGCCGGTATTTGAAACTTTGTGCCCCGACAATAAAGGAACACCCGACCCCGTCATTGGCCTTAGAGCCATCTGTATAAATGAAAGTCATGTCGATGAACTTCGAACGAAGTTCCAAAAAACGGGAGTGGTAGACCGAACCGGGGATGACCTCTTTTGGGAGCGAGCTGAGGTCAAGGTGAACGCGGACCTGAGCCTGGAGCCAAGGTGGCGTGCGGCTCTCGCCCACTCGAAAGGTTGCAGAGAGTGAAAAATTAAGGTGTTGAAGGAGGCGACGAAAGCGAACTCCAGGGGGTAGCAGGGCAGAGACATACAACCCGTATTGACAGTCAAGAGAGTCGTCAAAAAAGGAACGATAAGACGGATGGTCGGGCATTGACAGTAGCCGACAGGCATACCGACAAAGCAGTATATCGCGCCGGTAGGTGAGTGGCAATTCGCCAGCGTCAGCATGAAGACTCTCTACGGGACTGGTATAAAATGCTCCGATCGCAAGTCGTAAACCCCGATGTTGTATGGAGTTGAGGCGGCGTAAGATGGATGGCCGTGCAGAGGAGTATACGAAGCTCCCATAATCCAGCTTGGAGCGGACGATCGACCGATATAGACGAAGTAGGACGGTTCGATCCGCTCCCCACGACAGACCACTGAGAACACGGAGGACATTTAAAGAACGGGTACAACGGGCGGCCAAATATGACACATGTGGAGACCAGCTAAGTTTCCTGTCAAATGTAAGGCCTAAAAATTTGGTTGTCTCCACGATTGGGAGAGCAACGGGACCGAGTCGTAAGGACGGTGGGAGAAACTCTTTGTAGCGCCAGAAGTTAATACAGACCGTCTTCTCGGTAGAAAAACGGAAGCCATTGGCGACACTCCAGGAGTAAAGACGGTCAAGGGAACGCTGAAGACAGCGCTCCAGGACACGTGTACACTGGGCGCTGCAATAGATGGTAAAATCGTCCACGAAAAGGGAGCCTGATACATCAGCTGGGAGGCAATCCATTATTGGATTGATCGCGATGGCGAAGAGAGCGACGCTCAAAACTGAGCCCTGTGGCACCCCATTCTCCTGGCGAAAGGTGTCGGACAGGACAGAACCCACACGTACCCTGAACTGTCGATCCATTAAAAAGGAACGAATAAAAAGAGGGAGGCGACCGCGAAGGCCCCATGTATGCATGGTGCGGAGAATGCCCGCCTTCCAACAGGTGTCGTAAGCCTTCTCCAAATCAAAGAACACAGCCGCGGTCGGGCGCTTCCGCAAGAAGTGATTCATAATGAAGGTCGACAAGGTAACCAGATGGTCAACAGCAGAGCGGCGCCTACGAAATCCACATTGTACATTGGTAAGTAGGCGTCGAGACTCGAGCAGCCAAACCAATCGAGAGTTAACCATTCGCTCCATCACTTTACAGACACAGCTGATAAGCGAGATAGGTCGATAACTGGAAGGCAAGTGCTTGTCCTTCCCCGGCTTAGGAATCGGGACAACAATAGACTCGCGCCAGCATGCGGGAACATGTCCCTCAATCCAGATGCGATTGTATGTACGGAGAAGAAAACCTTTACCCGCAGGAGAAAGGTTCTTCAGCATCTGAATATGAATAGAATCTGGCCCTGGAGCAGAGGACCGTGATCGGCCAAGTGCGTTTTCGAGTTCCCGCATGGTGAATGGGGCATTATAACTTTCACAATTCGAGGAGCGGAAGTTAGGTGGCCTAGCCTCCTCTGCCTGTTTGCGGGGGAGGAAGGCAGGGTGGTAATGAGCAGAGCTCGAAACCCCTGCGAAAAAGCGGCCGAAGGCATTGGAGACAGCCTCAGGGCCCACAAGGACGTCATTCACGACCTTCAAGCCAGAAACTGGTGAGTGGACCTTAGTGCCAGATAGCCGGCGCAGGCTACCCCAGACAACAGAAGAAGGAGTAAAACTGTTGAAGGTGCTTGTGAAAGCAGCCCAGCTGGCTTTCTTGCTTTCTGTGATAATACGACGACACTGAGCACGTAATCGTTTATAATTGATACAATTCGCCACTGTAGGGTGGCGTTTAAATGTGCGTAAAGCACGTCGACGAGCACGTAAAGCGTCTCTACATGCTGCGGTCCACCAGGGGACCGGTACGCGACGTGGAGAAGAAGGAGGGTGAGGGATGGAATATTCAGCAGCAGCGAGAATGACTTCCGTGAGGTATGCGACCTGACGATCGCAGCTTGTAAAGGTTTGATCCTGAAAGGTCGCCCTGGAAGAGAAGAGCCCCCAGTCTGCCTTGGAGATGGTCCAACTAGAGAAGCACGGAGAGGGGGTATGCTGCAGGAGATGGATAACACACGGGAAGTGGTCGCTCGAATATGTATCAGAAAGTGCATACCACTCAAACCGGCGTGCAAGTTGGGGAGTACATATAGAGAGGTCTAAATGGGAATAGGTGTGAGATGTGTCCGAAAGAAAAGTAGGGGCGCCAGTATTGAGGCAGACAAGATCGAGCTGGTTGAAAAGGTCTGCTAACAAGGAGCCCCTCGGGCAGGATGCTGGAGAGCCCCAAAGGGGATGGTGGGCATTGAAGTCTCCAGTTAACAAAAATGGTGCAGGTAGCTGAGCAATAAGTTGCATCACGTCTGCCCTGGTAACGGCAGATGACGATGGAGTGTAAACGGTACAAAAGGAAAACGTAAAAGTGGGGAGAGTAATGCGGATGGCAACTGCCTGCAGGCCGGTGTGCAACGTGATGGGATCGTAGTAAATATCATCCCGGACCAGCAACATAACCCCTCCAAGAGCTGGGATACCTACCACAGGGGGTAGGTCAAAACGCACAGAGGTGTAGTGTGCCAAGGCAATTTGATCGCATGGGCGTAGCTTCGTTTCCTGGAGTGCTACGACGAGCGGACGGTGCAAGCGGAGCAGCAGCTTCAAGTCCTCTCGGTTGGAGCGAATGCTGCGAATATTCCAGTGAATAAGTGCCATCGTAAGAAAAGGAAGATGAGAGAAGTGGTCACCTCGAAGGCCGCTTAGGGCCTGGCTTCGAGCGAGCACTGCCGCCGCTATCAGTAGGCGGACAGTCATCGTCCATTGGGTCTATAGGGTCATCGGCCATCTCGGGAGGATGGCCGAGAGGGGGAGCTTCCTCCGCCAGTGAACGGCCAGATGTACGGCTACCAGCGGTGCGGCCAGGCGAAACGGATGACGGCCTGGGGCGGCAACCGCTGGGTGGCGCAGGAGAAGAAAAGCGCCGTGGCGGAGAAGGAGAACTGTGCTTCCTATGCGCCTTTTTGGAAGGACGTGTAGTGGAAGTACCGGTCGAAGGCTGGGAGGTCGAGGTACGGAGGAAGTCTGCACGGGAGGGTTCCTTCTTGAAGGCCCGTGCATCTGACTTCGATGTCTTCGTCTTAGCAGAAGCTGAGGAAGGTGCTCGTGTCTGTGGGGTGATGGGAGGAAGAGGAGACGTCGACCGCGCGATCTTAGCACTGGCGGAACGGACGACCGTGGTGCTGAAGGTCAGATCGCATGTCTGGGTTGCTACCTCCCGGGTAGTCCGAGGAGAGGCGAGGACAGTACTGTATTTCCCCGCTGGGAGCAGCGTGGGCTTCCTACTAGCCAATAGCTTGCGAGCAGCCGAGGTGGACACTTTCTCTTTGACCCGAATTTCTTGGATACAGCGTTCTTCCTTATAGACAGGACAGTCGCGGGAGGATGCGGCATGGTCACCCTGACAGTTCACACAACGAGGAGACGGAGGTGGACAGTCACCCTCATGGGCATCCCTGCCACAAGTGACACATTTAGCCGCATTGGAACAAGACTGTCGAGTGTGATTGAAACGCTGACACTGGTAGCAGCGCGTAGGTGTCGGGACATAGGGGCGAACAGAAATAACCTCGTAGCCCGCCTTGATGTGCGATGGCAGCTTAACACTATCGAAGGTCAAGAAAATTGTCCGGGTCGGTACAAGGTCATTGTTGACCTTTTTCATGACCCTATGGACAGCCGTCACGCCCTGCTCAGCGAGGAATGATTGAAGCTCCTCGTCAGTCAATCCGTCGAGGGAGCTAGTATAGACTACACCACGAGACGAATTCAAAGTTCGGTGGGCCTCCACCCGGACAGGGAACGTGTACAGAAGGGTGGCCCGAAGCAGTTTTTGTGCCTGAAAGGCACTCTCAGTTTCTAGTAATAAGGTGCCGTTACGCAACCTGGTACAAGATTTGACAGATCCGGCTATGGCATCTACGCCCTTCTGAATAACGAAAGGGTTGACAGAGGAAAAATCCTTTCCGTCCTCAGATCGAGAAACTACGAGGAACTGTGGGGCAGGCGGTAGTACCTTTGTCACTGTTGGCTGGTCACGTTTCCGTTTTTGGGTCGAAGTCGAAAGAGATGGAGTAGAATCCATTGCGGAGGAATCCCCCATGATTGCCAGCGTCTCCGATGCCGCGCTCCTTCCTTGTGGGGACCCTCTCAGAGGGCACTCCCGCCTTAGGTGAATGTTTACACCTCAGGTCACACCTCCCGAGAAACAGACGGAGGGACCAATCGGCATGGTCAGAAGGTATCAGCTCAGGCAATCACCCCTCCCCGGGCCTGGCATTTACCAGGGGGTACGCGCGTGCCTTACATGTCTACCCAGGGCGGGGACTTACGCTTTACCCCGTCACCGGCTACGCGTGCGAACGCGTGGGTCGGCCTTCAGGCACGCACAAGGAGGAAGGAAGAAGAGGAAAAAGAAGAGAGAGAGGGAGAAAGAGGACAGACTGTCTCAAACGCCGAGGCGGAGACCAGAGAAGGCAAGGAGAAGAAGGCAATGAGAAAGCAAAGGCAATGAGAAGGCAAGGAGAAAAAGGCAATGAGAAGGCAAGGAGAAAAAGGCAATGAGAAGGCAAGGAGAAGTCAAGGGAAAGAGTAAGGAAGACAGTGAGGTGGAGAAGAGCAAAGAAAGGAACCAACAAAAGGAAGGAAGAAACGAGAAGTGAAAAACCAAAAAGACCACGATGATAGGTCGTGGAACCGTCCGTCTCCGGACGCAGGCGCTAACTACCCCCGTGAGGGGGATGGACTCCTTTTAGTCGCCTCTTACGACAGGCAGGAATACCGCGGGCCTATTCTAATCCCCGGACCCGCAGGGGGGTAATAAACTAGTTGCCTATACAACCCATGAATCTTGATAACCTGAACATTGGAATGTGGATCAACTCCCATGAAGAGCAACACTTAACAGACGCATGAAGGAATTAAAGTGCAGACCTGGTAACATGGAAGATGACAAACATTCATTGTTGAGGGTGTAGTTGTGAAAGTAAAAAAAAATACTTTTCTAAGTGTGTGACTTTGTGGAGAGGTCTCATAAAGTTAATGCATGGGCACTCTCTCATGAATTCCATGTTATCCTCTGTTTCTGTTTAACAGATGACTCATAAGTGTAGGAAGTGTTCTGCCATAATGCTTTACACTAGCACAATTGACATGTGGTTACATCTTTCACACTAGGTAACGTATTTGTCCACTTTAAAGAAAGAATACTGTAGCATTTGTTTTGCTCTTCAAGGCTGTCATGTCCACATATTTCTACTTCTTTCTGTACCTCCCTTTCGTATGAGAGGAACATGACTGCTGTGGAGGGGTCTGTCAGATAGCCTTTTCATTTTTTTAAATGTATAAAACCACTGTTTTGGTGAATATATATTTTCATGGCTTCCTGTTTGTTACACTCCTTAGGAAAAACGTTATGGGAATTTTAAATATTGTATTGTTAAAGAAATTCAAACATTTTGAAAGCCAAAACACAGCAAAATTTGCAACTTATTTTTATTTTGTGTATTACTAAAATAACAGCACATATTTACCTCTCTACTCACTCTCAGATTATCATCAGGCAGATAGTATACAGATTTGCAACATACCTGTATGGAAAAACATGTTTGAGTTTACTAATTTGTCTTAACTAAAAGTTGATTCCCAATTCCATCATCATTTCAGCCTTAGACTGGTTATTCCACTCTAAAAATCTGGCAAAATTTCTCCCTATCAGAATTATAATTTGAAAATCAAGAAGAAAGTAATTACTTTGTGTATTCTTATTTGGTCCTGAAACAAATTTTATTCACTTTCAGCTTGCATGAATTCCACGCAGGCCCTCTTTGAATTCTGCAACTAAATCAGATCATTGTACTGTTGACACAGTTATCTTGTTTTCCACTTCGAACAAGGACAACAAAAGCTGATGTTTCTCATTTTCCAAAACATCATTTTTGTATTTGAGGCTTATGTTTCCAAAACAGCAAGTTTACTCTGAGACTGCAGAATCAGTTGCAGTCCAGGCAGCTAAACGACAGTGTTGAGTTGTCCTGTTCTTATGTTAGTTTTCACTCAGTTGAGTGGTGAGACCTCTGGACCCAAGATGTTTTGCTTTGATTACCTGCATTTTTAATTATCAATTTTTTTTTATCCTCCTGTTGTGCCTCGATCCTGAGATATGTCATCATTTCATGGGATAATTATGTAAGATATTATCAGACAATTATGCTTCTCCCTGGGTTGTGGTCCTTGCATTCTGAGGTGTGTCTCATAAGTTTGTCAGACAACTATGCTGTCCATAGTTTCCGTTATAGTCTCTGAAAACTAAATGTATTTATCAGGGTTATTGGGTTCAACATTAACCAAATCATCAAGCATACCTAATGCATTCAAGCGTTCAGTGAGGAAATGCACGTCTTATCTGCTTAAATTGTATTTGCCAGGGAAGTTTATTACTCAAAGTACACGAGTTGTGTTCTGCACCACAGAATATCATAGTTAAATTACAGTGATTCCTACAATTTTTTCAGTTGTTTTATCTAACAGTTGACTGCAAGTAAAACACTTACATGCACTCTCATATAATGATTTAGTTCCAGGTGTTTCGATTATATGAACAGGGATATTGAGAGGATCATCAAGTCTCACTGAAAGTTTTTCCAGCTTAGAGAGCAACTATCTTGCAGCACCTGCACCAATGTATGGATCGAAACGGTTACGAGATGAATCGTATTAACATAAGACTTGGGATGCCACTGCAAAGAATACGTGTTGTTCTGTGGTGGCAGTTTGTGAAATAGTAGGATCTTCTTCGGACTGCACTACAGATGTATGCAAACATCCAGAGTCTGCATAGACAACGATTGGTACTCGCTCTTTGCGGAGAAAGTTCATAAATTCTGTGAATTTATCATGATTTGTCGGCATTTCTGTACAAACAGTGTCTATTAAAGAACAGTGCTGCTGCTACTCAGATAAATTTTCAGTCATCGCCAGATGTACTTAAACATTTATGGCTGATACACTGTACACCGCGATGTTTACTCACCTGTGATGGAATAAGATGTGATGACAGGTTCTCTATCCAACAATAATGCTGCTTTCTATTGTTTTCATCAGAGACGATCAGCAAATATGTATGATTCTCCCGCTGTCTGGTAAATTCTGAGAAATGCAGGGCAACTGTATGAGCAATCTTACCATTGCTATCCTTTCATGCATCCAAGGTGTATACATGAATAGAGACATGCAGATACTGCTTTTCAAATTAACCTATGTCCTCAGTTCTCATGGGATAACCAATGCCATCATTTTTATAATGATTATGAACATCACACATGCCACATTTACCAGGACACTTAGGATGGGTCTCCAAACTATTCTCGCAGGCCACAATATGAAGAACAGAATTCATCTTTATTTATTACGTTAATAGCCGTGTGTTTTGATGTAGTACTTCTCGGTAGTCTTATGTATGAGGAACTCCTATTACACTGACGATGGATGGATACAAAAACGTCCAAAAACAGCATGTTACTTTATACTTTCCCAGAGTCTCTTCCTTCAAATTCTTATGACTTTGTAGGAGGTCACACACATATTTCTCATACCACTCACTGAGCGAAGTGCTTTGAGATAGCAGTCATAGATTTGTGGAGTAGAATATATGTAATACAGCAGTCACATCGTGATGTGTAGGAATTGCATTGCTTGACACTTACTTGAACGATACTGGGGGTTCTTTAAATTTAAGACATCCTATGACTCCAAACAGGTTTACATGCATCAGAAACACAAGGGGGTCCTGATATCCAATAGCATTTTTAATTCAATCTTGTGCAATTCTGTTTCTGATAGCACACCAAATCACTGAATAAGTTAGGTCTGTGGTCTGTCTTATCTCAGGCAACCGGTCTTTATCACAGGAACTGCTGATGGTACTACTGTACCCACCACTCACAGAGCTCTACCCGCAGTGGCACTGTTTGCACTGGCTGTGCACCTCTAGCGCAGGCGAGAGGTGGGGATGTCTCCCCATGTGAACGTGCAGGCTGAGGTGACGTCACGCTGCTTTTGCCACTGCTGTGTGACGTAGGTGTTGGGGTGAAAATAGCAGCAGTCGCACCCTCTCCCCCCCCCCCCCCCCCCCGCCCACGACACATCACGCTGCTATCCCCACCACGGCCGCCTCCACGCCTGCGTTGATGTAACGAGTTTACACACGGAAATGTTGCTCTGCAGTGAGCATATGCCATATATATATCGTATCCCCATCACCTTTTTGCAAATGTACAGTCTTAGTCTCTGTGGCGGCCGGCTGGCGGTCAGTTTTATTGTCTAAGTCCGAGTCATTCACTTAAGGTGGCCAATAAAACTGACCGCCCCTGACAACTCTAAGTACGGCCAAATGCACAATCTGGGAACACTGTAAGATGCGGAAGTGTTAGGAGGACGTGTTGTCTACTTCCGAGACGTTGTCGGAGTATCTGAGCCCGTGGTGTAGTGACAAGCGTCGTGCGTTCTAAGCTTACAGTCGTCTGTTCGCGTCCAACTGCATTTTTTTTTTTTTTTTTTTTTTTTTTTTTTTACACACAGTCGGTCTAAAGTTATGAGTCTGACTGAACATCGAAGATAATTCGCTTAACATTCTACCCACCAGCAATAACAAGTATTCCAGAAACAATTCCGCAGGACAGCTCGTGGCTGCGTCGCGATCATAACAGCTTACGCTCGAGCGTTTCCTCGCGCTGCAGCGGCTACCGGCCACCGGCCAGACGCCACCCGCCACCTGAAATCCGGCGCCGCCCAGGTGAACGCGGCGCGACGCTGTCAGTGTATGTATCAACTGTCATTTTCGAATTTGAAGTTCTAGTTATCATCTTGCAGTTAGGCATTGGATTTTGCATACTTGAAAATCATGAACGACAGTTAAGCATTGTAAAATTGAGTCGCAAGTGGAAATGGGTGTAACATCTGCAACACAACGTTTACTTTTGGTATAACAGAGGGGTGAATGCAGAGGAGGCAGCTAGAAAGATTTGAATTGTGTGTGGAGCTAGTGCTTTTGGGAAAAAGTACGCCAGAAAAAGATATTCTTGTTTCAACAAAGATCGTTCTGGAATGAATGCTTTTCCATATTAAGCAAGCCTCGACTACTGATATATGTGATAGATTACCATTTTACCATCATGCGACATTTGCATTCAACAGGAAAAGTTCAGAAGTCTGGTGTAGGAGTACTGCATGCTCTAATTCGAAACAACAAAAAATCAACGGAGTGACTATTATTGAACGTCATCAGGTCGCTCATTGAGCATTCGTATGCAGTACTGTTGCTGGTGACGTGTTATGATGCCTTTATCGTTAACTTCCTAAGAAGAAATGAAAGGCTGAGCCCCTCCAAATGACAAACTCGAGCAAAGAGTAGTGTGAACATAATATTTTACATCTGATAGCTCCAAAAAGGCGTGTTGGGCTACGAATTCTGCCCCAAGGGCTGCATGCAACACAGCTGGAATTTGTTGCCAACAACTGAGACACCTTTCGGTCTCAGCGTAGGAAAATCGAGCAACACAACTACATCACATGTGCTACTGCATGATAACGCACTTCTTGATTTGAGAAACAAAACTATCCAGGAGTTTGAAATTAAAGTCGTCTCTCAGGCACTTTTATTGATAGAGAAGTCCTCTCTCAAGCACTTGTCCCTCTCGTCATATATTCGTAAAGTTTTACGTTTCCCGCTCTTGATCCATCAACCGTCGACGCAATTCATTTCTTGACGAAAATACTCTTAAAACTACTCTGGTATAATGATATCGTGGAACCAGTAGGTTTCTACTGGCGTAGAATTTGTAAACAACTTTAGCATTGTCAGATCGTTTTAGATATCGTGAAAGGAAATTCTTTTGCTGATTAATTTCTCTTTGATGATTACTGTTGCGTTTAGTAAACTAATGGAAAATCCAATTAAAATATTCACTGTACTAATACAAATTAAATTCAGCTTACTACAGAAACATCACGACGGCAGACTATCTTACTAAAGCATTAAGTATCTGTAAGACGATTGAGCCTATTTTAACAAGAATTAGTAGGACATTACCGACTTTTGACTTCGAAAAGATCCGTATTTACTTCGTTTCCTGTATCATCCGCAATTATTATGAAAAGTGGCATGTCATAGATATAATTATGTATTCACAACAACAAGAAATATGTCGTCATTATGAATTTGGCAGTACCATAAGGTTTTCGCTCTGACACTAAGGGTTACTGAAAGTAGCAAGGCGCGTTGTCTTACGATTCCCTTATTGCGTTTGTATCTGCCTGCTTGTAGCTCTGCTACAAAAGAATTAAAAATCGGGCTTTCAGGGAGTGTCGAGAGGCGAACGAAAGCAGCTTGCACCTGGTAGCCAAACATGTTTCTTGGGAACACGCTACTTCCTAAAGTGGGAAGACATTCTTTTGTGGTTGAATTGTTGGCAAATGTCAGTCAGACGTGTGCCGTTGGTCTAAGCGTTTCGGTGTGTTGAATTTGTACCAATGATTTTTCTACAGGTTTTTTCTGTCCCAAACAGAGTGTTGAAGTCTCCCATTAGTATTTTCACGTCATCTTGGTGAAGTTTGCTCATAGTATTTTCGAGTGTGTTCCACAATTTTTCGACATTTTCAGTGTTTTCCTTATTTTCGATGTTGGTGGGGGCATGTGCATTTGTGAGTGTATATTTTTTATACGGGCTCTGAATGAGCATAGTCATAACTCGATTGTTGATGGGTGTGATTTCTTCGACAGAGTTGTTGATAGATCTGTGTTCGAGAAATGCAATACCGAAGATTGGTGCGAGTTCGCTACCTTTTGTTGTATTTTGAAGATGCCATGGTTTCCTTAATGCAAGTTTTAATTGTCAATTAATCGTGGTTCTTGAAGAGCAAGGATGAGAATTTTTTGGCGGACGATTTCCTTTGTGAGATTATTTAGGTTTCTTGTTTGGATCAGTGTATCGATGTTTAGTTTTCAAATGAAAGTTTTCTGCTTGTAGGGAAATTTACCAGAGATCTTCGATATTCTCTGCCGTGCTAATCTGGACTCCCCAGAGTGCGAAAATCCAACTGCCGCCTATCGGTGGCCAGGTTGTGTACCACCTGGGGTAAAGTTACCTTTGCTTGCATAGTTCATGTTTTCTTGTGTTTCATTGGTTTGGCCTGGGTGATAACGGGACTAGACATGACCAGATGGTGTTGAAGCCTTTGGAAGCAAATAATTTCAGCCAAGCTCATTCAGCTAACAGACGGTGACCAGAGTAGCGGTGATTTTCACTCAGATGTGTCTGGATTTTGGGTTCAACGGATTGAATAGCCGTTCAGGATTGTGTTAGTATTTGGTTCACCACAAGTATTTGATTTCCTCGGTACCACCCATATGGGGGAGGGTTTCCCCTATCGGCTACACGGGATTTTTATTATTATTATTATTGTCATTATGTCATCAGCAAATGCCATATGGTGTATCTTCCCTCCACTGAAATAGATGTGTATTGTTCGATTCAGTATTTCCACCACATAAATATGGGTTATAATTACGTTACATTGCTGCTAGTAGACATACTTCTCACTTTTTCTTAGACAGTTGCTAGCTGTTACTCCATCATAGGAATTTATGTGCGCAGCATTGTTGCAATACAGACGTTCAAATTATCCGATTTCTGTAATTTCATTTCGATACAAGATCGTCCTAATCGGATTCAGTCTTAATGTAGCTATCCGACTACGACTCTCATCATATGATAGACTGGGTGAACCTCATTCTTAATCGGACTGTTGAATCCAGATCACTTATCTATGACGGGGAATGAATTCTTAAACACTGTGGAAAATAATAATCCAATGTGCTTATTACAAATACATTATTTAAATAAAAATATATGAACTAACGACATAACAATGTACTCGTATTTGGTTTTGGGGGCCTCTGGTGAGGTGCGTCGGCATCTCAATCAGCTACGCCTCTGTCGTCGCACGGGTTCTGCCGCTCCCCGTCTGCTTTCAGTGACGGTGCCGTCCGGTCAGCGCCCTGGGGACCCATCTACTGGCTCGCCTCATCCCCAGGTGTTACCGACGCTGCCTTCCCTTTTGCCCCATGGCGACGCGTCGCCGTCGCCGCCGCCGCCGCCGCTTTGTCTACCGCCGGCGCCGCCCGCAGTGGACGCTTCGCTGCAGCCGCCAAGCGCCTCCCTGGGTCACGCGCCGCCGATCGCTTCCCGTGACCAGCCGTCCCCCGCCATGGAACTCTTGCCCGCTCCGGACCACATAGCGTCTTTGCGCGTCGGGTACCCCGACGCAATGGAGGTCGACCCTTCGGCCCCTCCTACCTCTTTACGGGCGCATACACCGCATGTTGACGTGCACCCTGGACTAGGTTTTCAGGCGTTTCCTAGCTCCCTCGGACCGAATGGCCGGGTGCGGGTGGCACAGCCTCGCCTGCTGTTAGGCTCCCCTCCTCATCGCATACGTCAACATGGGGTCCTCCCCACGGCGGGCGGAAGCCTTATAACACGGCCGTTCGCCGATTTGCGGGGGAGGAATGTGCTGTCACCGCCAAATACCACACTTGCTAGGTGCTAGTTTTAAATCGGCCGCGGCCCATTAGTACATACCGGACCCGCGTGTCGCCACTGTGTGATCGCAGACCGAGCACCACCATAAGGCAGGTCTCGAGATACGGACTAGCACTCGCCCCAGTTGTACGGACGACGTAGCTAGCGATGCACAGTGACAAAGCCTCGCTCATTTGCAGAGCAGATAGTTAGAATAGCCTTCAGCTAAGTCAATGGCTACGACCTAGCAAGGCGCCATTAGTAACATTGCATGTATCTAGAGAGTCTCACTTGTATCGCCACAATCTCCAGATGTACCACAAGGATGGATTAAAGTTAAGTATTCCAGAAGATACGTACTTTTCTTTATAGCATTCATTACGTATCCTGTTTCAGACCTCACGCCATCCTGCTTTAGCTTAGCGCGTGCCTTTCGGGTTCCTCTCATTGTGTCTAGGCTGTCTTGTCTAGACACAACATTTTTGATGCAATTTCTGTGTTTCATCGTCAATGTGAAAGTCCAAGGGGTACAGTAAACATGAAGTGAAGCATCGGAATCTAAAACTGGGCTCACAGGAAAGTCCTAAAACATAGATAATAACAAGAGGCAGTCTTCTTGTACTTAAGTCGGCATTGTGCCTTTTGTATTTAATTCCGATGGAATATCTGTGTTTCCTCGTCAATGTGAAGGTCCAAGGGATACAGCAAACCTGAATTGAAGCATGAGAATTAAAAACTGGTCTCTCGGGAAAGGCCCAAATCATAGACAGTAACAAGAGTCAGTCTTCTTGTACTTAAGTCGGTATTGTGCCATTTGTATTTAATTCCGATGCAATTTCTAAATTTCATCGTCAATGTGAAGGTCCAAGGGATACTGTAAACCTGAAGTGAAGCATCGGAATCTGAAACTGGTGTCACAAAAAGGCTCAAAACAGATACACCAAGAAGAGTAAGTCTTCTTGTACTTATTTCGACATTGTGCCATTTGTATTTAATTACGTTGCAATTTCTGTGTTTCATCGTCAATGAGAAGGTCCAATGAATACAGCAACCTTCAGTGAAGAATCAAAAACTGGTCGCACAGGAAAGGTTCAAATCATAGACACTAAGAAGAGTCAGTCTTCTTGTACTTAATTCGTCATTGTGCCTTATGTATTTACTTTCTATTCAATTTCTGTGTGTCATCGTCAAAGTGAAGGTCCAAGGGATACAGTAAACCTGAAGTGAAGCATCTGAATCTAAAACTGGTCTCACAGGAAAGACTCAGTCTTCTTGTACACTCTTTGACATAAAACTCGACCGGCGGCCGGCCGCTTCAGAGGCTAAGTCCGCGCCGATCGCGACATGGGACAATAAAACTGGCCAACTCGCTAATTCTCTAAGTCCGGTTATCTGCACAATCTGGCAACACTGCAGACTGCGGCACTTCCTGGAGGAAAACTTGTCCCATGATAGAGAAACACTAGGCTGATTACGCCTGTGGTCTAGCGGTAGCGTGCGTTGTTTCTGTTCGTAATGTCAGTGGATCGAGAGCAACTGGCATAAAATATTTTTGTAGCCTCTTCTGTCTGAATGCTGAAGACGTGAATGTAATGGTAGCGCAGATTCAATCTATTTCGCTTTCTGACACACCGATATCAAAATTTTATCCAGTAACGATTTTGCGGCAGATTTCCTGCAGACTGTCCTCCTCTGTACGCCGTATGCGGCAAAGCTCCGGGATCCATTTGCTGGCTGCTGGCAGCGGCCGTGGCGACAGCAGCGGCGCTGCGCTCCCCCGTTCTTTATCGAAAGCGCCTGCCCCCGCTCATCGCTTTTGATGATTTAAAACGCTTTATTATTAAATGTTGCTCCACAGAAAATTTCTACGATTTCCATTCACGCTCAAAAGCAAGGGAGACAGACGCCCTGATTAGTAGGCGGGTATTATATTACATTAATCGGCAAGAGTTGAGTATGGCCCGAAATTAATTTTATAGACTGGGACGAAATTAAACCACCTCGCTACATTCGATGAATTTATAAATGCTTCATACCTCGTTTCTTTTCCTTTCAAACTCAAATATTTGTGCAACTTTTGGTCAATGTTCGGATGTTTTCGTCAAGCCGGGGTGAGCGTCTGTGGTGTGAAGTGTATTACAGTTCTTGTTTCATTCCTTATGGTAACTCTATGCGATAATCTGTGTGAATACCTTGCTCAGTTCTGAGTATTATTAGTAACTACGCTCCAGTCCCTAAACCTAGTTACAGTAAGCGAGTCAGACGCATTACGTATTCCAGGCCGTAGCAGCCGCGACTTGGAGACACCAGCTATGGTCACTTCCCAGCCCGCTGTAGGATCACATCGGTTCGTCTTCTTCCTGCTGGTACTGTAACTGAGATTTGGCAACAAGGCAACGTATGTTTGGCAACTCTGTGATCGACGAGTTACTTCCAGGTGTGCACGGAATTAAGCCTCAAAGTTCACTTGATTTTACCTGTCATTTCCATTGAATAATCTGAGTTATTATCGCTTGAAGGGTAACAAAAGATTGTAAATTTACGGTTTTCAGCCCAGGAAAGTCGTTGCAGGTGGAAATCGCAACTAATCTCGACCTTTAAATAGCGGTTTACGAGTTCTAGGCACTATTGCCGTCGCAAGAGGACGCTCAGACCCATACCTCTTCGCCAGCTCTGTGGTAACTTGCTGACCTGTGGAAAAGCGTCTGTTATGGTTCGCAGTTCCAGTCTCACTGACTGCAACGTTTTTATCCCTTCTGTGAAAGAGCTACAAGGAGTCGGATCAAACATCAATAAGGAAATCGTAAGAAAATACTTTCGGCTCATAGTGCAATGTTGAAAAACTTACAATGCTGCACAACAGGTAACGCCTCTTTCCGCTGCTGACAAGCGAATTTTGGGTTTCTAGGAATACGTAACTACATTTATGAAATACCACATTTGCATACCTCTTGAGTACGACACAGCATACCAATGAAAAACAGACCCAATCAAAATCTAAGTGAGTACTATTTTACTAATTCGTGTCGATAGAGGCACATTTGTGTACAGATACTCTGTTTTATTAAAACATACTTTCGTCGTAAGGTTATCGTGGTTAGTTTTATTTCATTTCTTATAATACAGTGCACAATTTTCGTAAGGTTTCCTTTAGTGTTGTTAAAACAATAGTTAACATGAGAGAGAAATTAATCATCAACGATATATGCGAATTCTCTGATGTTATCTATGACAGTATGACAATGCACGTGCAGTTTATTGATTACATGCATGTAGAAAACTTGTTCTGAATTGAAGCTGTCAAACAAAGTTTGAAGAAGAATAAAATCTCACTACCACACGACAGCTAATGTAGAAAATACTTTTCTGACATATTATGGCACGATGCGCTCTCCCTACACATCTTCGAGATGCATCTGCTGCCTGCTGTCTATTAAACCTGAACAGAACAAAATGTCACAGTAGTTAGCCCTTTTTCCACATGCGGCTACTTTGGGTTGAGAAGTGAAGGGAAGTATGTTCAAAGTTCCATTAGATTGACAACTTCAGCAGACAGCAGAATTGCGTTTAAAAAAATGTAGCACTGAATGTATTCGAACTCGCGACATCTTATCTACGCTACTAGCTGACACGTAGCTACAACAGCTCCAGAGCTCGACAACTATTCCTCCAGAACTTTTGGATTCCACAGCACTGTGAGATTATGCATATGGCCAGGTCTTGACTTCTGAGAGACAAACAGTTACAGCTTCTCTTTTTTTTTTTTTTTTTTTTTTGAACGACGTTTTCTACAAACAGATAGCGCAATAGAATAGCTCAAGTGGAAAGAAACACTTCCTATTTAAACTTCTGCATCCTACACTGTTGGCAGTTCTGTGTAGGTGGCAGTTACGTGATTTTATTTCGGTGATTACAAACTATGGAGTGGTATGTATGCCCTGGGTAGCCGAGGCAGTTAGTTCATGGTGTAAATGAATTTACTGAACATGGTGCAAATTACTGCAGGACGCCTGTGTGTCAGAATTCTCATCCAGTGTGGCGCAACGGCGTTACGATAGAAAAATGAGAGAAGAGGATTTCGTGGTCTCTTGGACGGATGGTAGATTGTTATACCTATGGTCTGGGTTGGATTCCCACTTCTGTCAATGATTTTAGATAGGGTGAGACAGAGTCCATTCTCCCCTGGCTACACCAAGTGAAGAAGGTGTAATGGCAGTGTGGTCTGAAAATTCACATTAAAGATGATTTTCCTTCTCTACCAAGTAGACGGTAGGTTGAACCACAATAAAGTCTGGAGTGGCGACATGTAGAAACTCTATCAGCAGTAACCTTTCTTATACTAGTTATTTATTTCAAGTGACGAAACAAACGCTATGTATGGTCACAGGACACTTATTCCATCTTTTATCTGAGCTTCTGTATGTCGATAAAATTGGTTCTGAACTGGGAATGCAATTCAGACCGCCCTTAACGAATTGTAGCCGAGCTGTATTGTCACAAAGGGATCAAATTCCGCGTTGTTTGTTCAAAACTGCAGATTCCTTAACATCTCCACATATTACGCGTGAATGGGATCGAATCCTGGCCCGGCACTAAAGATTTAATTATGTATTATCAAGCTCTAGCATGAGAACACCTATCTGCTGGTGGATAAGAATTTTGATTTTTAATGTATTTTCATTCGTTGTCAACACTAACAATATCTGACGTTTTTAACTCCCAGTGAGATACAGAACTATTTGCGAGATGACTGTAAGTTCAAGATGTTATTCTGAGCAGCTGGTGGAGAAGAATTCGGTAGCTGACGTCTCTTTGTGTGTAGTATATGTGTGGGGCTCTATTCCCAGTGAGCGCTGAACTCTTCGTCATCTTATTTCTAGTTCAAACATGCTCACATATCACTGCTGGCGCAACAAACCCATATTTAACGTTCGTTTTCTCTAGAATATAACAGCGATAGGTGCCGGGCAGGAGTCCTGGGAAGGAAAAAATTAATGTTTCGTCTCGTCATTTCAGTTAAAACATCTTGCTACTGCCGCGAAAATCCGATATGTCACATTTGACTGTGCTTCGATAGCAATCCGATTAGGTTCTGGGTTCGAATCCGTGTCCAACACAAAGCTTTACCTCACGGCATTTCAAGTAAGTTACTTGTGAAGAAGCAATATTTAACATCTCTCGTAGTTCGTTAACAAATGGCTCTGAGCGCTATGCGACTTAACTTCTGAGGTCATCAGTCGCCTAGAACTTAGAACTAATTAAACCTAACTAACCTAAGGACATCACACACATCCATGCCCGAGGCAGGATTCGAACCTGCGACCGTAGCGGTCACGCGGTTCCAGACTGAAGCGCCTTTAACCGCACGGCCACACCGGCCGGCAGTTCGTTAACAGGGACAATAGATGATGGGTAGGAATTCGCGTCTGTTAAACATGTTTGCATTATGCAATTTATAGTTGATATTTGCTAACTGATACTGTCTAAAATCGAGGTATATCACTCTCTGTATGCTTAATCAGGAATGACTGTTAGTTTCAGTCAGTAACGAAATCTTTGCTTAGTCTGCATGAGCTGGGTTTGAATCCATATGCGGAACAAGACGGTTCGTCGTGTCATTTGAAGTTCATACATATTCTCAACTAGCTGCTCGTGAATAACTTAAATTTTTAATGTCATTTTGTGTTAAATAATAAGTACGGTATGTTACTTTGAAGAGGAAATCATGAATACGACGAACTTACTACGCGCATTACCAATCTGACGTAATAATGAGAGTGGTAACATTTCAGGTATGTCATTTATTGTAATAAATGTGAGCTTACAGGCCTTAAGGACAGTCTTATCTGTGATAAGGTGTTCCCTGATATTTGTAGTACCGTGGTATTACTTTACATCTTGAGTTATTGCGGTACAGAGCAGTGTTTTCTAGTGGTGACTTGTTGGAACCATTTTCAATAGTCAAACGACTGTACCAAGGAGCGATTAGAGGACCTGCTGGACAGCTTTTTTTGAATAGGACAATGTTCCTGTCCAATAATTTTTAGATTAGTTACAATAAGCTTACGCTGCAAGAGAAATCGCTTGTATTTTTCAATATGTGGTCTGTCGTCGGTTTGAAGGCCTTACATTGCATCGGCAACTTAGTGCAACTCCACCGAGGGCTGTCTGGAGTAGGGTGGAGATAGCAATGTGAAAGTTGCGAGCTGTCGAAGACGATCTTCATATTCCTAATGCGATTAGGACATAGTATACTCTTGACGACGTTTAGCACCTGTGCGGTCAGTCAACCAATTTCAGAATTCATGTAGAGTAATCCTGCTAAATTCCCATAATATTGTCTTTTTATATTGATGAGTAATATGGATAGTCGTCACGTTCATGTGCCGTTTACAACGCAAATTTTATGTTACTATCCTAGGAACTAACCTGCAATACGTTTTGTATTTCATAATCGGAACTATCTGCATTAACCGTCATCAGAGCAGTGTCAGGGAACAGAATGCAGCAGTGCCTTGGTACCTACTTGGGGACCTGCTTGAGTCGTGTTCTAAGGAAAGGGTAGTTGCTGGTTCACATTATATTACACTAGCGAGAAGTACCGACTTTTCCTTTTCTCTGCAAACATCCCGAACTAAATTCAGTAACTAAATGCTAAGAATATATTTGCATTGTGCCAACTCAAAGATCAATAGATATGGATATAGATATAGATTTTTATATTTAAAGCCATTCTCGTTCTGCGTTGGAATAAACATTATTCATTATTTAATTGTTCTTGTTACGATTATTGTCATTCTCTCACTCGCAAGAGTTTTCACATTCCTATTTGGTATCGATGCACATGAAGAGTGGCTATGAAAGAAGGGAATACTGAATGTTACGTCATGCAGAATACACTCATTTACTTCTGCTCCTCGTGATCAACGCTGCAGGAGAAGTGAGATACATAAAGTTGACAGTGTGAGGACAGACATGCTGGCACAACTCTGCAACTACACAGTGTTACCAGATAAAATGGTGATGCGGAATCGAAAGTGTAGTACGGACTTTGCCACAGTAGCAGACAGCTGCTAATTTCGGACCATGACCGTAGATTACACTTCGGTCAGTGCTGGTTAGAGTGTTGCAACTGTAAATGGAAGGCTTTGTTTGACAGTCTTGTGCTGATGCTGTCTGAATAAATTATGCCATTGGATAAAAAGCGGTTTAGTTTTGAGACCTAACCCACAAGGGGAGAAGGCACAGTGGTCTGCTTCAGGAATTCCAAGCAATAAAACACAAAAAGTAACCCAGGAAGGGTTCGAACAGCTACTTTCATGCAGAGACATGCATTTGGAATGTGTTCATCGTTACGGGGTCAAACAAGAGGGTAACATTACTGAAACAATGATCCGGCTACTAAGTATATAAGAGAGCATACAGATTTCAAGGAGGAAACGTATGAAGACGCAGACTTCCTCGTTATCAATATGTGCGGCATATCTTTCGTGTTAACGAAAGTAATATCCCGCTTTAACTCTTCTTACGTCTCAAATGAAATGAATGCCATGAGGAATCGAATATTTGTTGACTGCGTCTCTTCTTGCTTCCATCCGTACCAACATATTTCTTCATTCTCGTGGTAATCATGACATTCTCTTTGTATGCTGCAAAAGATTGCACGTGGACAAATTCGACATCGAGGTGCAAAGCGTTTGGTATCTAACATTATATTCAATTCGAATAAGCTTCAGATGTATTTTTACTTCGTTTGTATTTTTAGATGATTATGAACGTTACGGAAAATTATCTCACATGCTTTATGTTGAATGAGAAACATTGAATGACCCGTTTTGCTTTCCCTACGTTGAAATGATATAATGTCGGCGTCAACAGCCTTCTTCCACGCCGGAAGCTGAAACTTGTATCATTCTGGATTAATGATAATTGAATGTCTCAAATGTAGACATAGCCCACAAGGCGACGTCAGGAACCATCAGGGGAGAACGCCGCATAAAAACCAAACGTGCGCGCGCGTCTCCACTCCGAAGGACCGTATTGGAGAATCACGTCAAGCATTTCGCTGAAGAGCTGCCTCGTAAGAGAACCGAGAAATGGCAGCGTCGTAGTAAGTATTTGTCAACACTCTGATAGTGCATTTACTTCCGGGTGTAGGCCGGCGTTAGCTCGCTAAATTCACTTGACATTCGTTTTCCACATCGAAGACTCGTACGATAGAATCCACTGTAAGATGAGACACTTAGAAAGTATAATTAATTTCTGGACTCCAAGAACGGCGTTCTTCACATAAGTAACACCTGTTTGTGTGTTTTAAGGCTGCGTTTTGAGGCTCAGGCAACATCGCAGTGACTTTAGTCCGTCTGTGGTCTGTGGTCGCCAGTGTGTCGTTAGCTCAGAGGTTATTCGTCATATTGTGGCTTTTCTAACGCGGGACATTCTGAATCAGAATACTACCCTTTAATTATTAGTTCCGGGACGTGACTATTTTCCTCGGACAAAGACCAATGCTGTGAATTCGCGGACATGCCATTCACTACCTATTTGGTCAAACTGTAGACTCTGTACTCGATTTTTGGACATACCTCAACGACCGTCATTATGTCCGCCACCCAAAATACAGACAATTTTTCTCGAACTTCCTTGGGAGTGCTTTCCACGACCCGCCTCGCAGCTGGAATGTGTTAAGCCAAGAGCGAAGAAGGTTTCCAGTTTGAAACAATGAACATTTCTGAACTACTGAACGGAACACACCAATTTCGAGAAGACGTGACTCAACATATTACCAGCGGTGTGCAGAAGGCGTCTGATCAATTACACAACAAAAATAAACAAAACAAAAATCAAAATAAAAATAAAATCTTCCTTTTTCTGAATTTTGTTTTGTTTGTAATGATAGCCCTAACCTTGAATTCCCATATTTTCCCTGGTATATAGGCAGCTCTTGGGGTAGGTTTAGTCAGTAGCCAACACCTGAAGTGGACCAGATTTTTTTTTTTTTTTGGTTATAGGATGAAAAGTGGCGGTGGCATTTAGTTTTTTTTATTGCCATTTTTCTAAGAGGCTTTAAAATAAGAGAGAAAAAAGGGGTAATCGTCAAAAAAAGTAAAAGAAAAAAATCAAAATTAAAAAAAAGGAAGTTTCCTTGTGCGTTGCGGTGGTCGTACTGTATGACATAGCAGTTCCAATCTCGGTGGAAGCCGCTGACTACAACCTTTTATTTTCCCATTGTAATTAATGGGGTTGCAAACGGCTAGTAAAAATTATTCATACGAAATCTGAAGAATGCCTTTAAACATCAATCTTCGTCCGATTCGACTTAGTAAATTAAGTTAACATCATGGATGTCTGCTGTGCAAATGCCAAGGTGCTTCACTGTAAAATAGATCCTGAAAAGATTCAAAGCGACTGTCAACGATATGAATTTGAGTTTTGTTCGTCATATAGGTCTAACATGTCAGAAGGTTGTTTATGAAGTGCACATGTTGATTAATATAGTTCCCCTCTTCTAAATTTTTGCAATAGCATTTAACTGTAGACGTTTTCTAACACCGGTGTTAGCAATTCCTTTCTGTTCTCTGAAACCTCCAAAACGACAAATTTTTCTGGTCTAAATCTGATGATCTTAACTATCACTTCCGATCAAGATTAAATACTTCATGAACCCATACATGGAACTCCAAATGTGCAGTGTTCCTGCACTGCTACAGAGCAAGGTATTCACACAGTTTATCGCATAGAGTTACCATAAGGAATGAAACAAGAACTGTAATACACTTCACACCACAGACGCTCACCCCGGCTTGACGAAAACATCCGAACATTGACCAAAAGTTGCACAAATATTTGAGTTTGAAAGGAAAAGAAACGAGGTATGAAGCATTTATAAATTCATCGAATGTAGCGAGGTGGTTTAATTTCGTCCCAGTCTATAAAATTAATTTCGGGCCATACTCAACTCTTGCCGATTAATGTAATATAATACCCGCCTACTAATCAGGGCGTCTGTCTCCCTTGCTTTTGAGCGTGAATGGAAATCGTAGAAATTTTCTGTGGAGCAACATTTAATAATAAAGCGTTTTAAATCATCAAAAGCGATGAGCGGGGGCAGGCGCTTTCGATAAAGAACGGGGGAGCGCAGCGCCGCTGCTGTCGCCGCGGCCGCTGCCAGCAGCCAGCAAATGGATCCCGGAGCTTTGCCGCATACGGCGTCCAGAGGAGGACAGTCTGCAGGAAATCTGCCGCAAAATCGTTACTGGATAAAATTTTGATATCGGTGTGTCAGAAAGCGAAATAGATTTCTGTCTGAATGCTGAAAACGTGAATGTAATGGTAGCACAGATTCAGAGGCTACAAAAATATTTTATGCCAGTTGCTCTCGATCCACTGACATAACGCCTGTGGTCTAGCGGTAGCGTGCGTTGTTTCTGTTCGTAATCAGCCTAGTGTTTCTTTATCATGGGGCAAGTTTTCCTCTAGGAAGTGCCGCAGTCTGCAGTGTTGCCAGATTGTGCAGATAACCGGACTTAGAGAATTAGCGAGTTGGCCAGTTTTATTGTCCCATGTCGCGATCGGCGCGGACTTAGCCTCTGAAGCGGCCGGCCGCCGGTCGAGTTTTATGTCAAAGAGTGTACATAAGTCGGCATTGTGACTATTGTATTTAATTCCCATGCAATTTCTGTGTTTCATCGTCAATGTGAAGGTCCAAGGGATAGAGTAAACCTGATGTTGTGAATCGGAATCTAAAACTGGTGACACAGGACAGGCTCGATACATAGACTGTAAGACGAATCTGTCTTCTTGTACTTAAGTCAAAATTGTGCATTTTGTATGTAATTCCGATGCAATTACTATGATTCATCGAAAATGTGAACGTCCAAGGGATACAGTAAACCAGAGGTGAGGCATTGGAATCTAAAACCGGACTCACAGGAAAGGCTCAAAACATAGACGGTGTGAAGACTCCGTCTTCTTGTACTTAAGTCGGCATTGTGCCTTTTGGATTTAATTCGGATGCAATTTTTGTGTTTCACCGTCAATGTGAAGGGCCTAGGACACAATAAACCAGCAGTTGTGCATCGCAATCTAAAACTGGTGACATAGGAAATTCTCAAAGCATAAACACTAAGAAAATCAGTCTTCTTGTAATTAGGTCAGCATTGTGCCTTTTGTAATTAATTCCGATGCAATTTCTGTGTTTAATCGTCAATGTGAAGGTCCAAGGGTTACAGTAATCCTGCAGTTGTGCATCGCAATCTAAAACTGGTGACACAGGAAAGGCACAAAGCATAGACGGTAAGAAGACTCAGTCTTCTTGAACTGAAGTCGGCATCAGTATTAAATACAAAGGGCCGACTTAAGTACAAGAAGACTGACTTTTCTTAGTGTCTATGTCTTGATCCATTTTTGTGTCACCAGTTTTAGATTCCGATGGACAACTGCCGGTTTACTGTATCCCTTGGACCTTCACTTTAACGATGAAACAAAAAAATTGCATCGGAATTAAATACAAAACGCACAATGCCGACTTAAGTGCAAGAAGACTGACTCTTCTAAATGTCTATGTTTAGAGCCTTTCCTGTGTTACCAGCTTTAGATTCCGGTGCTACGCTTCAGGTTTACTGTATCCCTTGGACCTTCTTATTGACGATGAAACACAGAAATTGCGCTCCTGGAAATGGAAAAAAGAACACATTGACACCGGTGTGTCAGACCCACCATACTTGC
The DNA here is from genome assembly GCF_021461395.2 of Schistocerca americana. Taxonomy (NCBI): domain Eukaryota; kingdom Metazoa; phylum Arthropoda; class Insecta; order Orthoptera; family Acrididae; genus Schistocerca; species Schistocerca americana. The sequence continues at coordinate 20,855,139 of NC_060126.1, read as the reverse complement.
TCCGGACACTGCGAGAGGGCTGTACAAGCAATGATCACACGCACGGCACAGCGGACCCACAAAGAACCGCGGTGTTGGCCGTCGAATGGCGCTAGCTGCGCAGCATTTGTGCACCGGCGCCGGCAGTGTCAGCCAGTTTGCCGTGGCATACGGAGCTCCATCGCAGTCTTTAACACTGGTAGCATGCCGCGACAGCGTGGATGTGAACCGTATGTGCAGTTGACGGACTTTGAGCGAGGGCGTATAGTGGGCATGCGGGAGGCCGGGTGGACGTACCGCCGAATTGCTCAACACGTGGGGCGTGAGGTCTCCACAGTACATCGATGTTGTCGCCAGCGGACGGCGGAAGGTGCACGTGCCCGTCGACCTGGGACCGGACCGCAGCGACGCACGGATGCACGCCAAGACCGTAGGATCCTACGCAGTGCCGTAGGGCACCGCAACGCCACTTCCCAGCAAATTAGGGACACTGTTGCTCCTGGGGTATCGGCGAGGACCATTCGCAACCGTCTCCATGAAGCTGGGCTACGGTCCCGCACACCGTTAGACCGTCTTCCGCTCACGCCCCAACATCGTGCAGCCCGCCTCCAGTGGTGTCGCGACAGGCGTGAATGGAGGGACGAATGGAGACGTGTCGTCTTCAGCGATGAGAGTCGCTTCTGCCTTGGTGCCAATGATGGTCGTATGCGTGTTTGGCGCCGTGTAGGTGAGCGCCACAATCAGGACTGCATACGACCGAGGCACACAGGGCCAACACCCGGCATCATGGTGTGGGGAGCGATCTCCTATACTGGCTCTACACCACTGGTGATCGTCGAGGGGACACTGAATAGTGCACGGTACATCCAAACCGTCATCGAACCCATCATTCTACCATTCCTAGACCGGCAAGGGAACTTGCTGTTCCAACAGGACAATGCACGTCCGCATGTATCCCGTGCCACCCAACGTGCTCTAGAAGGTGTAAGTCAACTACCCTGGCCAGCAAGATCTCCGGATCTGTCCCCCATTGAGCATGTTTGGGACTGGATGAAGCGTCGTCTCACGCGGTCTGCACGTCCAGCACGAACGCTGGTCCAACTGAGGCGCCAGGTGGAAATGGCATGGCAAGCCGTTCCACTGGACTACATCCAGCACCTCTACGATCGTCTCCATGGGAGAATAGCAGCCTGCAATGCTGCGAAAGGTGGATATACACTATACTAGTGCCGACATTGTGCATGCTCTGTTGCCTGTGTCTATGTGCCTGTGGTTCTGTCAGTGTGATTCTGTGATGTATCTGACCCCAGGAATGTGTCAATAAAGTTTCCCCTTCCTGGGACAATGAATTCACGGTGTTCTTATTTCAATTTCCAGGAGTGTACATTGGAATTTAATACAAAATGCACAATGCCGACTTAAGTACAAGGAGACTGACTCTTCATACTTTCTGTGCTTTGAACCTTCCCTGTGAGACCAGTTTTAGATTCCGATGCTTCACTTCAGGTTTACTGTATCCCTCGACCTTCTTAATGACGATGAAACACGGCATTGTGCCTTTTGTATTTAATTCCAAAGCAATTTCTGACTTAAATACAAGAAGAGTGCGTCTTCCCATTGTTTGTGGTTTGCTTTGAGCGTTTCCTGGGACACCAGTATTAGATTCCGATGCACCATGTAACATTATGTGATTGCCTTATCATTTTAAATCATTCACTAACCGAGCAGTCGCACGGCAACAGCTACAGTTAGCAAATAATATTGCGAGAATGTAACAGGTGAACGACCTGTGACGTAACCTGTTTATTGGCGAAGCGCCGTCAGAGAGGCAGCGAGTTATTGACTGAAAACCGCGGCGCGAAAAACGGACAGAAGATCACTTTCACACATTTTTTTTATTTTTGGTGTACGAGATATTCTCAATGAACAGTTACTCATTCTTCTCTTGTCTCTTGTAACTTGTGTCGGACGCTCATGTCTTGCCACCGTATTATTATCGTTAAAAATATTATTGTTTTCGTGTAAAGAAAATGTGTAATACTAAAAGTGCCTAGTAGTAGATTTATTGTGCGACGTGTATGTGAAAACGTCAAAGGAATTGTTTTCATTACGAGAAGTGCCAGTCAATACGGCATCCATGTTAAATCTTTCATTGCAGTGTAAGTTCATCTATTAATTGCCATAAATTCAGAGTTAAATGGAACTAGTGTGTGGACTATTTAGTGTTGAATTAATGTCCCACTCCTTCACGAAGTTATTTAATTTTCTTTATGTTTCTGCCAAATAGAGTGTTCACAGTCACGAATTCTTTCGTCGAAATCGGACGGAAGTTGTATGCGGCGAAATATTTTCTCCGCGCTATATTCTACTGGTAAATGCATGATAAACTACGGTCCCCTAGGAAATTCATGTTGAGCTATCCAAAAATAATTATATTTCGAATAGACATTTACTCTCCTCTGCAATGCAACTTCCGACTGATCAGATGATCAAACAAGAAACAGCCGCACACGGTCGGCGTTCGCAAATATGTTTCCACCGCTGATTATAGCTATATGTTACGGCACAAAAGTAAACATATTGCTATAATTAGCGACTATGAACGGGGACATTGATAAATGAATGTTTATGTATACATATTACGTAAACATATCGTTATAATTGGCGCCCGAACAGGGACGCGAATTAAAAAACATAAAATTTATTCCTTTGTTTCTTTTTTTGTTTTATTTTAAGATACGCATTGTGGGAATATTCATAAAGAATTGTAGCTAATCTTGTGCTTTTTATTTGTTACGTAACATCAAACACCATCGAATAAAATTTCCATTGAGCGAAAGAAACAAGTTGTTCAGAGTAAATTGCGGAAGAGAGATTTTTTTTTGGAACCGAATTTGTGCGAAAATCTAGTTGCAATGCCCAATGCAGTCATCAGCAACGTAAGTTAAAATTTCGTTAGCCGTAGCCAAGCTTCCTTCATTTCAGCCGACATAATCAATTTGTGACGATCTTTACTGAATTTAAAGCAAATTTTACTGCAACTACTAGATTGCATTTAGTAGATTAAACAATACTTGAAGAAATTATTAAATTTCATTGTTGTGTATTGCATATCATTTGTTTTTAAATGTCCGCTGCCTGTTCACGGAGCTGACCAGCCTTAGTTTTCATCTGTTTTGAACAGTGTGCAGCCATACTTTCTTTACGGTCCAGAATAGTCTCTTGTTCTCGTGACGTGCATCTCCCGACATTCCGATCTTGTGACGTAGCAGTGACAACTGACTCGCAACCGATAAATTACGTCTCTGCCGACAGCTGACGGCCGTAGCTCAAACAAACTTCATTGATTTACTGTTTGTAAATAAGTGAGCTATGGCAGACGATAAAATGTCATCACTAGATTCAAATGAACAGAACGAAACGAGTGAAGTGTCGCGTAGCTTACGCTCCCGCACGATAATTAGTAGGGCTGAGACACCAATCGAAACAACTGTAGAAAGTGAAGTGGGAAATCTTACGGACTTTAGTGCCTCACACCATAATGTTACTGGTACTGAACTAGACAATGCCAGCATAGTTTCTGCCACTAGTAGTCGTAGCCATATACCGGTTACAAGGGAGGCAGGTGAAAGCAATTCAGGGGTGGTGACAGACGATGTATTTAAACAGCTACCGAGTCAAATAAGTCAAATGATGCAGGACGGAAATCGCCAAATGGTGAATTCCATTAAAAATGATTTGAAAGACGAAAATAGACAAATGTTAGCCTCGCTTTAAGATAAACTGTCTACAGTAAGCGAAGAAATAAAAACTGTTAGAGAAAACGTAGCCAAAGAAGTAGCAAAGCAAGTTAAGGACGCTGTTTCTCAAATGCGAAGTGGAATAATTTTCGAACTGAATGACACTTTAGCTACCATGCAAAGCGAGACAGCTGACATCCGAAACGCAACCAAGAATCTTGACTCCACCATAACCACGGTTAATCACAGAGTAACTACGCAGGTAGAAAAACTAACCGAGGGAATGTCAAACTTGACTCTGGAAACGGAAACTAAAGTTAAGGAGAGGCTAGATAGTCATGAGAGAGAATTTAGAGAAAAGTATGAGAACTGGATTGCTGGAAAGGACAAATTTGTCGAAGATAAAATTAACAAAGACCTAGTAGAGACTGTGAAAGCAACCACTCTTGGTATCTTGTCAGCTCCTGGAAGCTCCGGAGATACCGTAATGTCTGAACTCTGTAGCATTAGGCGTACCCTTCAGCAAGAATTACCAAATTGGAAGCAAGAGGTAACGGAACAGCTAAATAACCTGAAGGCACAAGTGAGTAGTAGTTCCCGAATTCAGAGACCGAATTATCCTAACTCTTTAGCCTCAGAGGAAGAAGATGAATTATTTCAGCAATTCCGAATACCTGTTGCATCTAATGAACACACTTCACCACCACATATTCTAGTTAGTCACCGAAATCTGACTCAGTAGTAAAAATGATGAAGGAAGAAAGCATGATAAAGCATCGAGTTTTTCAAACCTTTAACCCGGAAAAACTAAATATCCACCCAATTGTTTTTCTTCGTGGATTCTCTGGCATTTTTCCAAATTCGTGGACTGATAGACAGCATATACAATTTGTTACCGGATATATAGGTGGCGAATCGGCAATATGGGGAACCGAAATGGTTGATAAGTGTCGAACATACGAGGAGTTTGAGCACTGTTTCCTCAGCAAATTTTGGAGCGAAGGTGTTCAGAAGCGCCTTCGTAAAGAAGTCTATAATGCAGAACAATTTGACCCCAGGAATAGTTGCCTGAGAAAGTACTTCGAAAAATATCTTGGCAAAATCAGGTATTGGGATAACCCTATCAATAGTAAAGATGTAATTATGATTCTCAAGTCTAAATTACCCATTTCGATTCGTGAAAAGCTGATAGCCATACCAGATGATGATCCAGATACCTTTCTGTCGATATTAGATTCTTTAGACCTGATCTATGAGGACAAACCGCGGAATACTCCGCACAATTCTTGGCCACAACATTACGAGAGTAACGGCTATGAAAAGCCAGGGAACGGTTACAAAAATAATAACGATTGGCAAAACGGAAATAAAGGCAATGGGTATCCGCACAAAAAGAATAGACATAATCAACACAACCGATTCAATCCCGTGTATAACACGACTGGTAACCAGTACGGCAATCAGTCGTACAAGCAGAAGTTTGGAAACGGTTTCAGTCAAAAAGGTTGGCAACAGCAGAGCGGATCGCAATGGAATGCACCGTACTCGCGCAGCCAACACTCAAATTACGGGCAGCAACAAGCAGCTGATAACGCCCACTCATACCAACACAACTCCGCGCCTAGTAAAAATCAAGCGCAGGGAATGCACAGAAACACACAGTTTAACGGCAAACCACCGTGTGAAGGTGGATTTCACAGTAACAATTCCGGAAATCATAATAGTAATAAAAATCATCAGACCCCGCAAAGGTATTACAATCCCCCTGTATTTTTCGCAAACGCAGAAGACAGTAACACGTATTGGACACCAGAACAAACGCAGCAACATTTTGACACAAGGTTTGTGCATAACAGTAATTTTGTTCCTCAGTGTTCTCATAATGTCAGATTGGTCGAACTTTCTAATGATGAAGGCCAATCAAACCACACAAACAGGAAAACGAAGTTCAGCATCTGAAAGCTCCCTAAGTGATGCTGTGAGACAGAATGGGGGCGACCACTTCGACGGAGAGACTAACCATGACGTACTTGTACTGAGATACAATGACGGGATTGACAAGAGACAAGAATTATTACAAGAGAAAGAGACAACTGACGGTGATGAACCGATAGACGACCAAGTGCAAGCTATGACAAAACTTCCTATAGCCGGAATTTTGACGACTGTAATCCTAGATACAGGTGCAAATATTAATGTTGTGTCCTTATGTTTCTATAAGCAAATTAGTACATTAATTAAAATTCCAACATTACCCGTCCAAGGTCAATTCAATTCCTAAGTGTAACAACACAAGTGCTAGTTTAGACGCCAGAATAAGACAAGGTCTAACAACGTTGACCACCCAAGCCAATTTACACAAGAAGGCGTATGACAAACATATTAATAAGGTGTTATCTTACAAAGTAGGCGAAAAGGTCTTGCTAAAAACACAATTTGCCATTTTCGATTTTTGCGTAAGAGCAACGATGGTTTAAAGTCTTTTTGAGGGACCTTACGAGATCCTTCGTATACCACACACAGGTTGTTATCTGATTTCTGATCCCGCAAATGCAAAAATAAAAGGGTTATACCATCACTCCGATCTTAAAAAATATCATGCTACAGAATAAGTCAAAAGGAAAGCTTTATAATGGCAAGAGAAGGTTAGCCGCTAGTGACTAAGTGATCAACTGATCTGACTTCGTAAAAAAAAAAAAAAAAACAGACAAGCTGATAAATAAAAAAAATTCTTGTTTAACAAAGAAAGTGATCAACTCCAAGGACTCTAGTTTTAAGGAGATTATATTTGAGAGAGAAAAATGAAATATAAAGCGAAGGATGTGCCTAACAAGCCGGTTTCTGCGATATGAAATGCTAAAGATGTGAAAATAAAACATAGTACGTAAGAAATTTTTTTTTGAAGTTCAAGGAGCAATGATCGAGAAATGAAATTTATTTTCGTCAAGGACAAGGGTCGCTTGACAATTATTGGTTCCTGATCCCACTAAAAATGAAAATAAGTAACTAGTTTATGAGTCAGCTATGTCTAGATTAAGTTCTAATGTACACAGAAATCTGGAACAGGTTCATCTCTGCATTAAAATAACGTAATGTTTACGAAGCATGTGAGTTACTTGTAAGTACCAACATGACCACGAAAGCGCTATCCTTCAGCTAGATAAACAAAGTAGCATTAATTGTAATTGCAATACGCAGGTCAGACACATTCAAATCCATAAATGAAATAAATACCAAGTATAAGAGCGTAAGTGGCAAGGACAAAGCAATGATGGCGTAAGGTCATATATAGAGGTCAATGCAGTGTAGCGCAAGCAGGCGTCAAGGCGAGAATAAAATGACAATGAAGCAACCGGCAAAAGAACGGAACTAGTTCTTAATTGGAGCGCGTACGCAGACGTACGGCGCAAAGGAAAATTAATTTCTAAGTCATAAGGAACAAGGAGTTGTTTACTAGATTTCTTCTTCTACGTACTATTATATCTATGTCTTTCTTCTGAATTTGTGTAAATATCCTAAACCGCCTAAACCCGTCCCATAGACTTGACGTCACAGATTGAGAAATGCAGTTGACGTGGAAGGCTGTTTTGGCATACGATTTTCAAAAGGAAACGCGTGAACGAAATCGGGAAAAGCTAGTTTTGAAACGTCTTAATTTTTCCTTTTAAAGTCAATCCGAGACGCAAACCGAGATCGCGATAAGGAATTTGTATATTTTCTTGAATGATGTTCTGTTCTCATGTGAGAGGGCGATCAAATGTGACTGATCCTCAGATCTAGTAAAGAGGAAATTTTTGTTGAAATGACAGTGATAACTTTAATGAATCTAATAAATAGAAAGAACGATTCAAATGAATTTAAATAATAATAATAATAATTGCTAACAGATCGGAGAAACTAATGTATTGTGACTGTGTTCATCATCTTTCTCTACGACTAATTATGCTTTTAGTTCAATGTAAAGCGAAATGTTAAAGATAGTTACCAACAAAGTAACAGAAATTGAAATGGACATGATAACCAAAGCTCTGAATTAGCAAGCTTCAAAGTGAGACAAACTATTTGATTATAAACTGAAAAAAATTGTGTACATAGTAGTGTATAAGTGAAGGCTTAAAATGGTGTGGAAGTCAGCCACAGACACGAAGCAATGCTTCGTTGTTAATCGTGAATGAAATTATCATTTACTTATAAGATGAAATGTGTTAAACGTGCAGATAGGCCGACGGACAATGATAGTCCGGTTGTGTAACCGAAGGCGGTGATGTGCTTACGTGCAGTGCATCGGAAACCAAGTGTGTTAGCTGCTTTGCAAAGTGCGAGCGCTAGCCTACCTTAAAATCTTCAAAATCGGCTGGAAAATGTGGAGACAGGGATGGTTTCAATGGAGTCTCTGTCCCTGGTAATCCTCGTCCCTCCGCACCAGCTCAGCAAACAACAAAATACCACAACACCATCGACGCAACGTGTTCACAGAACCGTGCGCGGAAAAGCTGAAGTACCGCGTGGAGGCTAGTGAGCGCCGCAAATTGCGATTCAGCTCTAACAATCAGCCTGTGTCAACGTCCACCGACGCAACAAACGCGTTAAATTTAAAGTGATGTACTAGCACAGCACTCCCGCTGCAGTTCGACGAAACGGACTTTCCATGAAAGCCGCTCCCAAAATAAAAGACTCATGTGTGTTCACGACATATACTATGCTAATGTTATATCCCGCAATTGAAATGCGAACAGCCAAACCACATGCGAATAGTGACAAAGTCAAATTCCTATGAATCCGAAGTCCTAAAATTAGATTTAAGCTTAGATTTTTGGCTAATGGGTATTTATATTTTTTTGTTACATGTAACGTGTGTACGTAACGTGCGAGTGAGACTCGCCCGCCAGAGCTGATGAAAAGTTTTCTACTCGGAGACCGCATAGTAGCGATCCAACTTCTCAAGGCATAAGCTTCACCTGGAGAAGAATCAAATTTTAACTTACCTGTCAAATACACAAACAATGAAAGCGTAAAAATCATGACAACTAGTGAGTAATGGAAAATGGACACGTATGAGAAATTCCATGTGTGAAAATTATATGTGTATAAAAATGGACACGTATGAGAAATTCCATGTGTGAGAATTATATGTGTATAAAAAGATGAATCCTATGTGTTTTCTTTCAGGAGCAAAGAGCCTATGAGCTCTGGTCAATAACTTGAGGCCACAAAGATGGTCGGTATGAACTCTGTAAAAAAAAGGACAGTAATGAGTATAATGTATAATGTCCATTGTAAACTTCGTAGATTTACTGTCTTAGTTCTTAAGGTAAATATACACAAAAAATTTAAAAACTGTCTGTCTATGAATGAGAGATCACCATATTTGTGTAATCCTAATAATAAATGACAGGAATACTGGGTTTGATCAATGTAAATCTCTAAAGTACTCAATCCCATAATGTTAACGGCGACATGTGAATTTTGGAAATCAAGGAGATTACCACGATTCCCATGGAAGGCAATGTAACATTACGTGATTGCCTTATCATTTTAAATCATTCACTAACCGAGCAGTCGCACGGCAACAGCTACAGTTAGCAAATAATATTGCGAGAATGTAACAGGTGAACGACCTGTGACGTAACCTGTTTATTGGCGAAGCGCCGTCAGAGATGCAGTGAGTTATTGACTTTGAAAACCGCGGCGCGAAAAACGGACAGAAGATCACTTTTACACATTTTTTTTATTTTTGGTGTACGAGATATTCTCGATGAACAGCTACTCATTCTTCTCTTGTCTCTTGTAACTTGTGTCTTGCCACCGTATTATTATCGTTAAAAATATTATTGTTTTAGTGTAAAGAAAATGTGTAATACTAAAAGTGCCTAGTAGTAGATTTATTGTGCGACGTGTATGTGAAAACGTCAAAGGAATTGTTTTCATTACGAGAAGTGCCAGTCAATACGGCATCCATGTTAAATCTTTCATTGCAGTGTAAGTTCATCTATTAATTGCCATAAATTCAGAGTTAAATGGAACTAGTGTGTGGACTATTTAGTGTTGAATTAATGTCCCACTCCTTCACGAAGTTATTTAATTTTCTTTATGTTTCTGCCAAATAGAGTGTTCACAGTCACGAATTCTTTCGTCGAAATCGGACGGAAGTTGTATGCGGCGAAATATTTTCTCCGCGCTATATTCTACTGGTAAATGCATGATAAACTACGGTCCCCTAGGAAATTCATGTTGAGCTATCCAAAAATAATTATATTTCGAATAGACATTTACTCTCCTCTGCAATGCAACTTCCGACTGATCAGACGATCAAACAAGAAACAGCCGCACACGGTCGGCGTTCGCAAATATGTTTCCACCGCTGATTATAGCTATATGTTACGGCACAAAAGTAAACATATTGCTATAATTAGCGACTATGAACGGGGACATTTGTAACTGTATGTTTATGTATACACATTACGTAAACATATCGTTATAACCACTGCAGCTTTACTGTATCCCTTGGACCCTCACATTGACGATGAAACAGGCGGCTAGTGTAAAAATTCGTTGTGCTTGTCCGAGAAAAAGTGTGAATTTTGCCGTGAAAAAGAAAAATTGTGACAGTTGTAAGGATGAAATTACAAAGCTCAGCGAACGGGTGTCTAGTTTACAATTTATTATCAGTTCCTTGAAGATGGATATCAAGAAACTTAAAGAAGAAAAAAGTGAACGGAACATGAAAAACTCGCGCCATGAAAGTACGAATATGTCGGAGAATTGGACGGAAGTGAAGTACAAAAGACGCAAACAGATAATACAAGATACAGAAAACGGCGAAAGAAACATAAATATAGTGAACGAAAATTACTTTCAAGCACTTTCGACTACGGATTGTGAAAGTGAAGTTAACAGTGCGAGTGTACCATGTGGAAAACCAAACGACTTTGCTGCTGAAATATTCCATGTTTTACCTTATTCACAGTTAAGTAAAAGATCATATGCGAAAGTGCTCACGAAAAATCTTCCACCGCTAAGCTGCTCTACTGAGACAATATCGACATGTGTTAGCAAACAAGACACAATAAATAGTACCAAACAAGACTTCGCTTACTGCAAAGGTAGGCAGGAAACAGGCAATCTCGGAACAGCAGGTACCGGTAAAATTGAACTGTATGCTGACAGCCAAGGACGAAATACAGCCGCTGAATTTCGGCGTACAAGTAGTCAGAATTTTAGTTTTAACTGTACAATAAAACCAGGAGCAAAATTCAGTGCTGCTACGTCAATGAGTCAGGAAAAAATTTCCTCATTGAGCAAAAAGGACTTTTCCATCTTCCTGGCGGGATCAAATGAAAGCTAGGAACGAAAAAAACGATCTCTTAATCTCGCTAAAAAGAAAACTGTATGAGCTGAGAGGAACAAATGTTATTGTTTTTTCAGTGCCACACCGTTACGACTTGATGGAATGGTCCTGTGTAAACAAAGAAATTGAAACTGCAAATAAAGAGATGCAAAATATTTGCAAGCGGTTTGAAAATGTAACATTTGTGAACATCAGCAAATTAGGGAAAAGATTTCACACAGCACATGGTTCCCATCTAAATGTACTTGGAAAAAACGTAATAGTAACAAAAATTTTAGAACTTGTAAATAAAATCTCAAATGTGCAGTGTGATGATAGAAAAGTCATACCTCTCATGGACAGGAAGTGTGTGTATCCTGTAGAATCCAATGTGAAATCTGATGTCAGTGAAGCTACACCCCTCCAAGACAAATGTGAAATTTTATTAATGCAAGTGAACACTCCAAATATTAATAATTCACAGAAAGGCACAGCAGTTATAGAACAACAAACACCAGAAATAAGTGAAACAGCAGCAGCACCATCATTATCAGCAGAAGCAGCAGCAGCAGCAGAACCAGCAACGACTGGAGCAGCAACACAGCAATGCTTAAGGAGGAGCCAAAGGAAAAATACATCTGTGTCATTCAGTGATAATTTTTTATGGTTTCAAGCCAAGAAGAAAATAAAAATGTGAAAAACCAGCCTGCTAACTCACAGATAAGTCACAACAACATCCTATTTTTAAACATTCAGGGTCTTGAAAATAAAGTTGAAATTCTGGAGGAGTCATTGCCACAGAATAAGTATTCTTTCTTATGTCTATCAGAACATTGGCTTAAACCGGAACAAATACAATACTATGTACCAGAAGGTTATAAATATGGAAACAGTTTTTGCAGATCTCAGTACCGTAATGGTGGTACTGTTATCTATGTTTCAAATGAAATAGAGTGTAGAGAACTAGATCTTAGTTGGGCATGTGTAGAGAAACACTTTGAAATTACCGGGATCATATGTGATATGATGAAAATTATCATAGTATGTATCTACCATTCCCCTGACTCAGATGATAAAACTTTTTTAGATAATTTAGACAGTGTACTCTGCTACATAACGAAATGGAAACAGTATGTAACTGTAATTGGGGGAGGCTTTAATTCAAGCTTTGATGTAACATGTAACAAACCCAGTGTAAATAAGTTACTGAATATGCTAAGGCAGCACAACTTCCATCATGTAAATTCAGAACCAACAAGACTACAAGCGTGCTTGGACAATGCTTTTGTCAACTGTGCTCGTGATATGTACTCCACCAAGGTAAAGGAATTTGTTTTCTCAGACCACTCCATGTTAACGGTAGAGTTAAGACATTTTATAAAAGGGGATGAGAGCAAGGCTGCACAAAAGTTAACAAAATCTAATACCTTAATATTAACAAAACACAATCTCATAAAACTAACACACCAGCTGAGCATAACAAACTGGGACAAATTATTTCAAAACTGTGATTCCAGTGCCCAAACAGTTTATGAAACATTCCACAATTACTTAACAGATATTTTAAAAGCCCATCTTGTTCAAAAGAAATACCATAAAACAAGAAACGGTAAATTTTGGTACACCAAAGAACTGGAGAATCTAAAAAATAAGCTACTGCTGTTGAAGCGCCTTGCCAAAGTAAACAATTCTAATGAAATTAAGGATCTCAAAAAAATCACTAAGAAACAGTATAAGAAAGAGTTGCAATTGGCGAAACTAAGATACAACACAAATTTCACAAAAAATAGTAAAAACCAATGCAAAACAGCCTGGTCAGTAATTAATACTGTTAAAGGTGAAGTCAGGAACTTCGACAAGACAGTCCCAATACCAGCAGATACATTCAATAAACATTTTGTAAGCTGTGCTGATGATATCAAAAAGCTGATCAGTAAACCCAATGTAACATGTATAGATTATCTGAAGAGAGTAAACCTAAATCATAATAGGGCCAGATCATCATTGAAACACTTGAAAGAGGTATGCCAACATGAAGTTCTTAAAATAGTCAAAGAAATGAAAAATTCATACAGTACAGATATTTTTAATATGTCAAACAATCTATTGAAAGAAATCATACATTACATTGCAGCACCATTAACATATTCTATAAACCTGTGTCTGATAGAAGGGTTTTTTCCTGATCCTCTCAAGCTATCCAAGGTAACTCCAGTCTTTAAGAAGGGTGTCAAATCAGATCCTGCAAACTACAGACCAATTTCACTAATTCCAGTACTAGGAAAAGTGTTTGAAGGCATAATATATAAGCAGATGTATGAGTACCTAGAACTAAATGGTATGTTAAGCGCATCACAGTTTGGTTACAGAAAAGGAAGTTCAGCTATACATGCCATAGAGCTCTTAGTCAGAGACATTCTAGCAGCATTTGAGGACCATGCGCACGCACAGGTAACCTTATGTGATCTGAGCAAAGCTTTTGACTGTGTTGACCACTCACTTCTGCTCTCTAAACTTGAGTACTATGGAATATGTGATAAAAGTTTAAAACTCATCAAATCATACCTCAATAAAAGGAACCAGGTGGTGAGTTCAGGAAGTCATCTGTCAAACATACTCGAGGTTCAACATGGAGTGCCACAGGGATCTAAATTGGGACCACTTCTTTTCCTTGTACACATAAATGACTTACCAGGAAATATAGATGTAAAGACATATATGTATGCAGATGACACAACTTTTCTATCTGTAAACCATGTACTTGATAACCTTGTAAGTGATATGAAATTGGCAAAAGA